>NC_134414.1:153785217-154088248 GCF_030867145.1 Opisthocomus hoazin
TCAGGAATGATCTGAACTTTTTGTGTCCCCCTGCCTCTGGGATTGCTCTCTTCCCTTGTTGACTTGTGTTTTTTTTCCTGTGGCCTCAGCTTTGGCTTTCACTCACCTGTTGGCCATGGACAAGAATTTAGAAGATTACCTGAAGGGGGGAAACAGGTCCTTTATCTGTACCCTATTATTTATATGTCCTCTAGTGCAATAGTTTCCCCTTGCAAAGTAAATTTACTTATATGGAGTAATTCGTATAAAAACTCAGACTCTGCTGTCTGATTTTGTTTTGTAATGTTTAAAATATGCGTGTCAGGTTCTCAGTGGCATATTTATAACTCATAGGAGATCACGCTCTCCACTTACCTTGCTCAGCCCGGTCCTGCGTTTTGTGGGGGGATCTCCAAAGGCACCTGCAGAGTGGCACAAAGGGCTGTGGGTTTCTCCGTTAAAACAAGTCTGGTAACAACGTGTTATGAAAGGAGCATAAAGGTAAGGGAACACGGCAACACCGAGTTTAGAAGACAGAAAACCGCCGGCAGATTTGGAACGCGATAGAAGTGGAGTTCCCAGCCGTGTATCCACACACACATCGCTTGCTCTTGTGTGGCACTGTGCATTGCAGGTTTTTATCTTTCCAGGCCCCAACTTCTCAGTTTTCCCTCTGGATGTTTTTACACTTTAAATCGTTTTTCCCAATACTTATTCTTTTGTTAGCTGGATATGTTCAGTTCCTGTTAAATGAAACTAAATTCCTGTTAAATGAAATTAAATGAAATCCTAGAGAAAAATCACAACTAAAAAACAGTTTGCAACAAAAAGTATCTACGTACGGGCAGAAATGCCTTTTCGTGTGTTGTGTTGGCTGAGATCCTGCTGCGTGTGGGAGAGGGACCGATCCCCTTCCCCTTGGATAGTGACTGATGGTGGTGATGTCTCCAGCCGGCTGTTCTGAAGGGTGAATGATAGTCCGTGTATGTTATGCTTGTAAAATGGTAAAATGAATTAACTATCATTGTGCTGACTATCCACAAAATTACTAAAATCACACAAAGAGCAGGCACTTTTTTTTTTTTTTAACAAGCTGTAACTTGGGGTTGTTTTGTTGTTGTGTTTTTTTTTTTTATTTTCTTTAAAAGTCTTTAGGTATAAGGTAGGGAAGGGAAAGGAAGCAACGGAGTGAAAAAGGCACTTCTAAAACTTCCCTCCTCCCCTCTTGCAACCTGTTCAAACAGGGTTAGTGCCTGAGCTCCTGCTGTGCTCCTGGGTTCAAGAAGCAGATTTCTCCCACTGGTTCAGAGCAGGGTGAAATTTCCCCACCTGTGCGTCTTGGCTTCTGCTACGCTGAAGTTTAATGTTCCCACCTTTTTATTTTCTCTATGCCTTTTTTCTTCAGATTTTTAACAGATTAAATGTAGCAATAAAAATAAGCAACAAATATTATATCAGATTAAATCATATGTTTGAATGTGCCATTTTCTATTCCTGCATGGACAATTTGGAGGCATTTTTTAGCCAGATAAAAGATACCGCCAGCTTTCTTGGATAATGCAGTTGTATACTAGAAGGATCTGTTATACCTAACAGTGAGTCTTTAAAGTACTGGTCTGTGAATTCACAATATATTTAGATATAGAAAAAGATGTCTGTTTGTTTTTGAAGGTTTTGCTTATGCTTGTTTTCCATGTACTAGCATATAATTTACTTTATATGTGGTTGGTGTTTTGTTTACCGTGACAGCTGGTTTTACAAGTTAAATGCAAAGAACAATTTCATTTTTTTGTTAAAATACTCGAAAATAGTTGTACGAGTGTAAAACCACTCAAATTATTATCTTCTGCAGGAAAAGCTTTGAACTGGGCAGATTGTGTTGCCTGCATGGTTCCTCGCTGCTGAATACCCTCTGCTGTTGCATTCTTTTGAGTTGTGCCGCGTAATGTTGGGTTTGGCTGGTTTTTTTGGAATCTGAGATAAACCTCAATCTAATTTTGAAAACAGAAGCTAATACTCTGGATGCAGTGCAGTGCGAGCGGATCCTCCGTGCTTCGCAAAACCTGGGCCAGATGATGTCTTTTGGACGGAGGGGTGGTAAGATTTTTGCCTGGACTGGCAATGGCTAGCGTGCTTGAGATGCGTGGAGACTCTGTGTCTGTGAGATGTAAGGGAAGAAAAAGAGAAGTATTCTTCGGAGAGGACCTGAAGCACAGATATTAGTGCAGAGGAAGGTAGCCAGCCAGTAGGTGTAAGGAGAGGAGTTGTTGGTCCCAGCTGCATCAGTGACTCAACTCTCCGCCTTCCGCAGTGATGCGGGAGAGGTGGAAAAGTGGCAGCCCTGAGGTGCTGGGCATCTGGCAAAAGCAACCGCAAACAGACGGATCAGCTTTATCCATGTAGTATTTATTGGGCAGGAAAGCAACTTTATTTAAATAAGCAAAATATTGCTGGAATCTGATTTTCCGCTTTTCTGAATATCAGAGTTTAACACTAAGGAAACTATTATTTGCAGATTTTGAAATTCTCCATTTTTTTAAATAAGTTGTGCAATTTCTAGAGGCTGCTGCTGTATGCAGTAGCTCCCCATATTGTTGCTGGATAGATGTAGCTTTCCCTTTCCCAAAACGTTTATCAGTATATCCTTGTATCCTTTCTGTAATTGCCACTCCCCCCTCTCAAGCACCAACTGACTTTCAAAACTTGTGGCTTTATCTGGTTGTTCAAAATGTGATCCTTTTTTTTTCTTTTTCCAGATGCTGTAGGGAAAATAGGGAAGAGCACTTCTCTGCTTGTTTGTAAACAGCCTGCATTTTTTCAATTTTTTTTAGTGGCATTCAGTATAATTAGTTTAAATTCTGTGAGCTGATGGGAAATGATCAACACTTCTTTTTTTTTCCTTTCCTTTCTTCAGAGAAATTCAGGGTTGAGCTGAAAGTTTTAAATTGACACTTTTGAGTGATTAGAAGCGTACTTGGGTTTCCCCCCCTTAGTGTAATAGTTTGGTGGGCATTTTCTTTGTGCCTTCTTAGAAAACGTCTTGTGAGTGAGTCCTGTGCTGGGGGGTGGATTTGGGATTTTTTTCACCCCTTTAGACACATATTTGTGCCAGAAGTGATTCGTATGCAGTGTGTGTGGTTAATGGTGGCTCTTACCAGAAGAGCAGGTGAATGTCCCGCAAAAAGAAGCTTGTAGGGATAAATGCTGATTACTTGGATTTAAAGCTTTTAATTGATTTTTAACTTCAGGTGCATAAATACCAGAAGTGTAGTTGCTGTAGAATGCATAGCCACTTTTTCCATAAAAAAATGAATCTGAGTATTTAATATTGAGCTGTTTAAACAAGGAATGGAAAAGTAAAAATATTCTTATTTCCTTTATTGGAAACTCTAACCTAGAAAAATATCGAGTGAAGTCTCAGACATCTCAATTATTGGACAATAAAATTTTCAATATAAAAATGAAGGGGCATTTGTTTCATCCAAGTGTGAAGCCTTTGGCTGGCATTCAGATCACATTCGGTGGGCCTTTCTAAACGCTCTGTGAAAACTTTCCTCCTTTTAATAAAAGCCAAGCCCACCTAGGTTTGTATCTCCAGAATTAGGGCGGTGTAAACGTAGCCTGTCATGTTATGCATTAGTTACACCGTGTCCCTTTATTTCCACTCTTTTTACCCTCCATACAGTAACCTCTCCTCTTTCCCTTGTGGTGGTGTTTTTTGTTTGTTTATTTTGTAGTGAACATCGTGTAGCTTTTGATGGGTTAAAAATAAGGCCTTATTTTTTTGTAATTTTGTAGTATGAAAGGACTAATTGGTGCATGCTGCCTTCTTACAGCAGAGTAAGCGATTTAGTGAGTCTAGTGGATGATCAAAGTATAGAAGAAGAAATAAGCAGTCAAGGCAAATAAAGCCATTTCAGAAAAGGTGAAATGAATGAGTTGTTTGCCTGCGTGTTCCTTACTGAGGGCATCAGGTTGGTTTCCATATAAACGACCTGATAAACAAATCACGAGGACAGGAACTGCACTGAAAATGTACTGAAGTGCTAAATGACATTGTGAATTCCTTTAATAATAATAAAAAAAAGCCTAAGGAATGATGGTTACATATAAGTAAGCCTGATGTACGTACTAAACAATAAGATGGAAACTATGAAAAAAGAATTAGCAGAGTGCTGGAAAAGTGATATGAAGGGTAAGAGCCAGCTTGGTTTGGTAGAGCATTGAAGTTCATTGGGGTTCCTTGGAGGAGTCGGGAATCAAGAACATAAAAATGATCTGGTTGGTAATAGTGTACCGAGAGAGGGCTGAATAACAAGGGGCTGTTTTACTGCCGAAAGACTTGGAATGCAGAAAAAAAACCCCCCACAATCTCACGGAGGAAAAATTGCAGAAGATTTCTTGATACTGAACATGCTGTTCCCCAGTAGCAGTTGATGGAAGACAGGGCATCTCCCTGACAGTTTTTTCAGCTAATTTAATCTCTTTTCTTCTCTTGTTCCTGGCAGTGCCATCCTGCCTTCTCATGTTTTAGCACAGGAACCCACTTGATAGTGTGGTGAACTGCTTCAGGGAATTGATTGGGCTCCAACTTAATCCAGTAAAACAGAGAATGAAGTTAAGTGAGTAGGTCTGGGATAAAGACTTCTACCGTTATGTGCAGCATCTGCATTAAGGATTGCTAGGATACTTATACCAGCAAATTCTGTTTAATGTGAGTGTAGCTGATGTATCTGTGTAGTACTCTGCAGTTCATAACTCAGAATTTTGCACAGCAGCGTGCAGTGGGAATGACTAGATTTTTGCTTGTAAGAAACAGCCCAGACTGCCAAACGGCAGATTTCTCCCTCTGGCCCTGATGTGCTCGGTGACACGATCGGGATGTGTGACCTGGCTGTGCTGCCGCGGAGAAGTGCATGTGTTCTTAGGGCTTCAGTTTAAGGTACAAGTACAGGGACAGCCTTTCTCCACCTTGTGTACTCAGGATGTGTAGGGAGATAAGGAGAAGAATTCTCCCCCTTTTTTGTTTTTTGTTGAAAGATAAGAAGCGAGTTTGATTATGACTGTACTGAAAAGATCCTCGTGTGTCAAAGCAGGCAGTGAAAAATCCATGGCAGCAGCTGACTTGTCTACTTTCAGCCCAAGGGTCTTTGAAACGACTCAATTCTAAATTCTCATTGACAAACTAAATATTTACAGTGCAGATGTTTGTATTTTTAGTGCAAGAAACAGATTATTTTTCATTGTGCAAAAACCTTAAATTTTATCTGGGAAAGATGGTGAACCAAGATCCCACGGTCTTCTCACTGCTCTCTACCAGCTGTAGTTTTAACACAGCTGACTATTCTCTTATACTTGCTTTCCGCATTTCGTTCAGCTCACAGGTGTGTAGATCTGCAGTTTCCGATAGGATCTCGGAAAAAGAAAGATGAGGAGCTACTGGAGAGAGTCCAGAGGAGGGCTACGAGGATGGTGAGGGGACTGGAGCATCTCTCCTATGAGGAGAGGCTGAGGGAGCTGGGCTTGTTCAGCCTGGAGAAGAGAAGGCTGAGAGGGGACCTAATAAATGTTTATGAATATCTGCAGGGTGGGGGTCAGGAGGACAGGGCCAGACTCTTTTCAGTGGTGCCCAGCGACAGGACAAGGGGCAACGGGCACAAACTGAAGCAGAGGAAGTTCCAGCTGAACATGAGGAAGAACTTCTTCCCTCTGAGGGTGACGGAGCCCTGGCACAGGCTGCCCAGGGAGGCTGTGGAGTCTCCTTCTCTGGAGATATTCCAGACCCGCCTGGACAAGGTCCTGTGCAGCCTGCTCTGGGTGACCCTGCTTGGGCAGGGGGTTGGGCTGGGTGACCCACAGAGGTCCCTTCCAACCCCCACCATGCTGGGATTCTGTGAGACCCTTTTGAAAGGGCTGGTGCTGCGTGTGCCGGCTCCTCGTGGGCGATGCTGAGCGACGGCGGCTGGAGGCACTGCCAGGGCCGACCTCGCTGAACCTCCTCAGCCCTGAGGAGCTGCCCAGTGACAGCACGCAGCCCTGGCTCTGCTGCTTCCCTGGCCTCTTGAGAGGTGGTGGTACAGTTGTTGGGGTTGTGTGCTGTTGTTTTTTGGTTTGGTTTTTTTTTTTTTTTTGCTTGTGTGTTTGTTTTCTGAAAGTCTGTTAAAACTGCCAGCTGGTTTGCTTTCCTCTGCTATTTTCTTGTATTTTGTTGTTGTAGTTGGAGGACCAAGGGAGGTAGGAAGGCAAGAATTTTCCTTTTGTTAATTTGTCCATCTCCTGTTACATGAACTTAGGTTTGAGGTTTGTGTTGGCTCACCTGCTGCTAAAGGGCTGGCTGAACTTTGCAGGGTCTGGTGCGTTGCATCTGGAGTGATTCCTGTGCAGAGGGCTGGCTGAGCCCTTCCACAGCACAGCTGCATCTTCCTTCCATCTTGCAGTCAGCTGGGGTCTAGGGATGGCATTAAATAGGTAACAGAGAGGGGAAACGGTTTCTTTGTATATTTTTTTGGCTTAAACTGGGAAAATTACTGTTTCAAATATTGTTTTGAAATGCTGCCGAGTTCTGACAAGCCGTATTTCCTGCTTGCTCTAGGAGAAATCAGACAATGGCTTCTTTTCCATAACTGGAACCGTGGTGTTTGACCTTTTGTGTCTGGAGATAGGAAAGGTTAATTTACAAGTTCAAGGAGCAAGAGACCTTTCCACCTGCTCAAACAATTGAAATTCTGCCGTTATGACCAGTCAGCAAAAATAGCTGCTGCTTGTTTTGTAATGAACCTGTTGCTCCTTTTCTTTGGGAGCTGTGCCCCAAAGGACAACCAGATGCCTGTGACTCTGCAGTGCATCAGCAGATGTTTGACAGTGAAGTCAAATCTTACTTCCCACAGGCGCTCAGAAATGTCTGGGTGAAAATGAAAAACAACCTCTCATCTATGTTTTTCTTGTCAGATTGCCCAGCGTGTTTTTTAGACTAGAATACCTGAAAACAGACGGCATGATGGCTGAGAGATACTTGTTTCTTTTGGTTTATGAATATCATGTAAGTTTGAGCTTCCATGTTGATTTCTTATGAATGACTTTCAGCATTTTTGCTAAGGTATTCTTTCCAGGGCTTGTGAAAACCATCGCCAAAATCTCGTTCTAGTTTTATACTGTGTTGTTGATACTGAGCTAGAAAGAAAGCATCAGCTTCTGATGCTTTCGTCAGAGGTTTTCTTCTTTCCAAAACTGGAGTGTTTGCATTTATGCCTTATTTTAGAAATGAATTCAAAGAAAAGAGAAGGTCTGGTGATAATTTTCTTTCTCCTTCTAGATAAAGTCTGAATAAGAGACTAAAGCCAGCTTTAAAGTGGAAACCCTGATATCACCTACTGGTTACAGGTGGGCCTTTGCCTAATTAGTGTACTGCCTGATGTCCTAGGATAAATGCAGTCATTTGCATAAAAGTGCTATCACCACAACAGCTTCTTCCGTTTGAGGGAACCAGGAGAGAGTATACTGGCAAAAATACTTGTATGCCTTGTAAAATATGTGTTCCAGCAGACTTTTTTCCTAGTGTGTGGTAGACATACATAGATGTGGAATTTTGCACGTTGATTTCTCCTTCTTGTCAGCTGAGTCCTTTAGCATCCCTGACAGATCAGCTGTGGAGCTCATCGTTCTTGACCTCTGTTTCTGCACAAGGCTATGCAGTGGCAGAATGAGGTATCTCTGTTACAGGTCATTCTGTTGCAGTCACTGGTCAGAGCCATGTCTAGTTTTGTTGGTCTGAGAACTAATAATCTGGGCTGTGAAATGGAGTAGCTGAGGTGCGAGCACCTGTGGAGTTCTGCCATAAGAAATTATTGTAGAGCAACTCTGAAAATGGCATTCAACTGATGTCCACACTTACTAGCTCATGGGAGACAAGCTATTGTAAAAGAGTACAGTTCTCAGCTAGCTAAGAACATCTTTCTCACACGTTTATCGTGATTGTATCCCGAAGGGATATTTGTCCTCTCTTTTATGAAGAATTGCCTCCATATTTAATTGGCTATGTGCATTTTTTTTGCTTCTCTTGGAGAACTGAAAATATTTCCTGAATCCTGTGATCACTTGAGAAACTTTGTACCAAAAACCTCCCTGTGGTACTTTTAGTCCCCTTATTTTCTGTTTCATTCAATACTTATGTCCTTCTGGATGGCAGTTTCCAACCCTCTGAACCCGCCTCAAGAAGTTTCTGTTAAGGATGCCTGAAGGGTCACTTGATTCGAATGTCTTGTCTTAAATTCCTGAAGGGCCACAAACATTTCTTCCTCTGAAGTTAAGAGCGATCTTCGATAGCCAAACACATATTTATTGTGTGTCATTTTCCTGAACTGCTCCAGCACCTATCATTTTCACTTTGTGTTTCTTCGTTAGAGGAGTGCCAGCCCTGCCAGCGCTGGAGCCAGGGCGGGCTGTTTGTCACTGCAGAGCTGATGAGCTCCACAGGGGCTGCTGAAACCTCTGCAGGCTCTGAAGTTTGGTGGCTCTTTGGGTCCCTGTAGAGCTCGGAGGTTCTGAGGGGCTGAAACCAGCGTAATTGCCAAGCTGGAGCGTTCGCTGTGAAGGGCCTCACCAAATAATTGGCTGTCCCAATTAAGCAGCTGCTCTTCCCGCGGAATAACGTTCAGGAAGGTAAATGTTTGCCTGCCCTGCAAGGTGTCCCAATTAACTGCCTTAAAATCAGCGAAGTGTCGGGGGGGGTGTCTCTGTTCAATGAGTGAAACAGTGGCATGCAGCTCGATGGGGGCCGGTGTTTTAATGACGCTCCTAGCAGGAGCCTAGTTTCCTGCGGGATAGGAGGGCTGAAAAGATCTGCATCGATGCTGGGGAGCGGTACGGATCAGAAAATTGCAAAGCTGATGGGTGCAGGCGATGAATTTCTCTCCCTCTGTGCATGCTGTCGGAAATCTCTGCTAAATTATAGCATTTAATCTTGGCATTTGTACTCTGCAAGCTTTTTTCTGTGTATGTGGGATATCCTGCCGTCAGTCTGCCTAGACTTTATAAGCTTTTTCGAAAAGCAGCTCTGTTATTTATTTCATTTGTTCATCGCACAGAATGGAACCAAGAAATGCTGTTTCCTCCTTTTTTTGTGCTGTGGCAAAACCTTTTAATTTGGGGCAAATCAAAACTGTGACGTTACAGCTGTATGATGCGTCCTGATTTCTGATACCTTTTAAGAGGAGGTTCTGTTGCCTGGGTTCACCTTATCTACCCGAGATGCAAAAATTTACAAATACTGAATCTAAAGACACATAGGGAAATATTTGTAAGGAAAAACTATCAAAGCTCTTCCTCTATTTGTTCATAATTTTTATAGATGGTATAACCTTATAGATAAACCAACATTCTGGGCCACAGTCAAACAAGATACCATTCAGTACTGCAGTCTAAGAACCTTCTTCTTTTCTATACGTCAAATACTTTATGCACCTTACTTCCTTAAAGGGGGAAACTTTCAAGCGAGGTGGAGGAAAATAAACAGGTGATAGTGGGGAAAAAAAACTGTTGGAAAAACCAAGCAAAGGTCACTAGAGCTGTTTGGAAATGCTGCTGAATCTTAAAGCCAGCGCTGTGTGGATGTGTGCTCCTCTGACAAATTAAATGGGGCTGGTTTTATGAAGTCTGGGAAAGTTTTTCTTTGTTACCATGTTCCCTTACCTGTTTTTGCTTGAGTAATTGCAGCGTGCATGAGAGGTGAGAGGGAGACAGGGAAGCAGATGAGGCTGTGCAGTGACTAACGAGCCGTTTCAGCCTGAAAAATCAGTTTTGCAGGGTGGCCAGAGCCTTGGAACCTATTAACATTGATGAAGCGTTTGGAAGGCTAGGACTTGACAGCTGGGACAAAGAAGGGTCTTTCTTAAGAAGTTTAAATAAATCTCTCTTTCTCTCTTCTTTCTTGCATGTGCTTGCTGGTGCAAGGCTGCCTGACTTTTTTAAACTTTTCTTTTTTTCAGGTATATAGTTCTCTTATTGCATAGCTTGACCAGGTGACTTGCTACTGTGCTACCTGTCTGAAAATTGGTTTGTTTTTTTTTTCCTTCATCTTCAAATCTCACATGTTCTCTTCAGATATTTGTGCTCTGTGTTCAAGACAGGCACGTTGCTCCGTAAAGAATGACTCACTTGAGATTGACTGGGGCAGTGTTCGTGTTAATCAGCTGCGTTTCTGTCCGCAGATATAGCTGTGCATTACAACAAACAAGCTGCAGACATGAATTAAGGGGGAAAATAGGACATGGAATTTCCTGACTTTCTAAAAGAAAAAAAAAAATAATTCTTTGCCAAGAATAACTTCATCTGCAAATGTTTCTTAAATGTGTTGCACATTTGTTTTTCTTTAAAGGATGGGTGGCCAGGCCTCTTCACATGTGGGCACCATATAGTGACATATTGTGGTTGTGTGATGATCTGGGGTAGTTTAAAGGCTTCAGCTATTTACTAATCTGGATTGTTTTGACTGAGCCATGTTAGGGAGCACAGATAGAAGCAGGTATGCTGGCAGATGTCATGAGGTTATGAGAAGCAATTTAGGACAGTAGTCGTCTTGTCTGTCCAAGCTGTAGCAACAAAATAGAGCAAGCTTCATTGACACCATCTGATCTGTTTATGTTCTATGTTACTACTGTTTAGTTATGCATTCTGTTAACAACACACGAAAGTAAATCCGTTTTCCACCACCTGTAGAAAAAGGACAAATATTCTTACCCTCCCACTAGTCTTCAGCCATAAGAAAGTGGTTTCCCTTGCTTCTCCTCAGTCTTAAACGCAACTAGGTAGCTTCCCTCCCTCCACTGCTTGCTCAATAGTGTTTAAACATGTGCCAGTATATGCTAACATGTTTTAAAACTTACTTGCTTCCCCAGTCTTCAAAGTTTTTATGAAGTGTTTTGCCCAGTCACTATGTGCAAGCTATGCTTCTAAACGGGTTGATGTAACTGCCTGAATTTCTCTGGCAAAAAAAGGTCATGAACGGGGCTTCTATGAAATCCACTGCACTGCCTTGCACGCAGCTGCTATGTTCACTAGAAGTCCACACGCCGCAGCCTCCTGTTCCCCCTCAGTGCTCAGACCAACGTTAAAGAGGCTGTTGTACTTTTACGACAGTCTGTAGTATCTATCTTCGCTGTTTAATGTTGAATTCTGGTGTTATTGTCAAGATCTGTTGGATATCCCCAACTTTCTCACTTGACCCAAGGAAAGAAGGAAATACGTGGAAGTAGAACGTGACGTAGTACTGTGGGTTTGTCTTCAGTTGTTTCTCTTCAGCTTTTTGTAAAGTAACTTGGTTCTGTTGTGTTTCACAGGGTGAGTGCACGTTACCCGGTAGAACAGAGCTCCACAGATGCTGTCTCTGCAGAACAGAGACTGCCTTTGCCTTTACTGAAAGTGGCATCCAGTGTTCCAGTTGTAGATTTATACGTGACTTTATTTTTTTTTTGTCTTTTCCCTTTTTTTTTGAATAATTATAGGTTCATGTATTGGACAGACTGGGGAGAAGTGCCAAAGATAGAACGTGCTGGGATGGATGGTTCAAGCCGCTCCATTATAGTCAACACAGACATATATTGGCCAAACGGGCTGACGTTGGATTATGAGGAACAGAAACTTTACTGGGCAGATGCTAAACTGAATTTCATCCACAAATCAAATCTGGATGGAAGTCATAGGTAAGAGGTTTTTGTTTGATGTATGTAATGCGGTACCTTTCTCGGAAGGTGTTATTTAAGCAACATTGTAAGTTGTGTTGCAGGGATTTGTCATGTTAGCACTCGCAAAACTTTAAGCAAACTAGTGCTGTTAGAAAATTATCCTTCCCCATCCTCCCCTTTCCAACACTCTGAAGCTGAATGTGTGCTCCTCTTTGGGGTGTCCTGTAACTATCACGAAGTCTTTTCTCAGAACCAGGCTGATGAGTTCTATTGTTAATTGTGTAAGAGTGTGTCACAAAATTGTCCCTTTTCAGTAGGTCTTCTGTGCTGTGTTGCTGTGATATTCAGAAATGAAGAAAATAATCTGAAAAAATGGATCATGATATACTAGTATTTCAGTTTCATTAATCCTAGCAGTTGGGAAAGTAGTGGAAAACAGTCTTTACAGAGAACTATGCTAAAATGACTGTTCTCCTCTAACAGTTTTATACCAATAATGTAATTCTTTTTGATCCAGTCACAGTTACTTCTTAATTAAGGGTATAACTGGGACTTTGTATGTCTGCATTTATCCCTAATTTGGGCAATGACCCTCTTCGTTAAATGACAGTGTCGTAGTTTAACCCGGCAGCTGGCAGCTAAGCACTAGACAGCCGCTCGCTCACCCCCCCCCCTTCTCTCACAGCGGGATGGGGAGGAGAAATGGACAAAAGGGGAAACTTGTGGGTTGAGATAAATACAGTTTAATAAGACAATAAAGGAAATACTACTACTACTAATAATGAATATGCAAAACAAACTATATTCAACACAGTTTTCTCACCAACCAATGACTGATTCGCAGTCAGTCCCCGAGCAGCAATCGCGGAATGCCAAACTCGCGAATTTTGCAAATTCCGCAAAACTCCCAAAAAAGACCAAACTCCCGGAAAAGTTCAAACTCCCAGACAAGAGAGGATTGGAACCCAGAGAAACGAGAAGAGCCGATAGCTTCCTGCCCCACAGCCAACCCCTGTTCATAAACTGAGCATGCCGTCTGTGGTATGGAATATTTCCACTGACCAGCCTGGGCTGGCTGCCTGGCTGTGCTCCCTCCCAGCTCCTGCACACCTGCTCATTAACTGGAAAAAGTCCTTGATTTCTTAGCAACAACTGAAAACATCAGTGTATTATCAACATTCTCCTCATACTGAATCCAAGACACAGCAGCTACTGGGAGAAATTAACTCTATCCCAGCCAAAACAGGGACAGGCAAGTACTGTTTGCATACACAAATTAATCGCAGTTAGCTAGTGCCCAGGGTATCGTATACAGATCAGATTTTTTGAGGTTATCCTTTGGAAATTTTTGTCATGCTTCAGCTGGTTTATCTAGGCATGAAATACCTTTTCTGATGCTCTTCATTCTTGTCCCTTCTTTCACCACAAATGTTAATCTGGCGTGAAGAAATCAATCATACTGACAGGATAGGTGCTTTGTGTGGACTTGTGAGTAGGAACGTAGGCAGCACACATGAAACATATCCACTGTCTTCCTGTGGTATTTATTTTGAACTCCACAGTTTCTTGTAACACTGGTTTGAAAGGTTATGTCATTTTCTTCTTACATTCTGAAGAAAGAGACCAAAAGTTCATGCACTATTTTTGTAACAGTGTTTGCTTATAGAAGGTAACGGGAGTTGGATGCAGTTTTAAATTTGTGTCTTTGGATATGAATATTGTAACCAGCTTTGCTAGTTCAAAACATGGAAATGTATCTATTTCGAAGTAGTCTTTCATTTGCTGTTTATTTCACAAGAAAGAAACCTTGACAGTAACAAAAAAAGAGAGAAATATTTCGGAGTGATACTTTCTTTAAAAAAGGAAGACTGTCACAGAAGTTTTTCAGGTAATGGAGAGAAGGGGGTAAGAATTGTCATGTACAATAAGAACTTGAGGGGTTTTTAATTTTGTTTTTTGGTTTGTTTAATTGGGGCTGGTTAACTGGAATACACTAAAATCTCTTTCTCTGTTAAAAATTATTTATGATGTTGTATATCTTCCGTGATAAAATAGACCATGAAACCAGATGTGTAACAGAACTTTAAAGAGAGTCATCTCGACTGAAAGCAGTGAGCACACGTGAGGCTCAGTGTGACAGCTTGCCACCTGAAAAACTGCAGTCCAAATGTGGATTTCTTACACAAATATGAAATGCTCTCCCAGTCACTGTAGGAGTAACAGAAACAAGCAAAACCAAAACAACGTCACCCTCCAAACAGTAACGCCAGCGAGCAGAAAGCACCACTCCAAAAGGGCTACCACCGTGATCACACCTAAAACCCGCTTTGGTGACCTTGTCCAACATGATGATTTGGTGGCTTTGTCCAACAGGATATTTTGGTGGCTCATTTTATTCTTGAGTCACACCTGTTTGTGCTCTTCTGTTTGTGTGAGAGGGAAAGGACTGCCTTAGTTATAACAACACGCTACTGCAGTCTGGCTGATGCCTTGCTAGGAAGAGAGTGCAGATCGGGCGCTGCGTGAAATGGTACTGCTTTCGATAGCACCCCTTGCTGTATCATGCAGGATGCAGAGATGATTTTTGAGATGTTAATTGCTTGAAAAGTGTCTACCAATCAAAAATGTGCGTTACTACAATCCAAATCAATATTTATGTTTTTCCCGTGCGGCACAAACCTCGCTGCCTTACCCAGTGTCTCCAGTCTTTCCGCCTCCGGAGCTACTTTGGTGTTTTCCTGCTGGCACTGCTGCGTTTTCAATCTTCTCTTGCTACAGACTTCTTTGCAGTTTTTCCCTTTCTGGTGGTTGTTGCACAACGGTGTAAATGTACTTGGGTTTGGTGTTTTGGTTTTATTTTAATGGTGTTTATTTTAATGGTGGACAACAGGTTGACCATGAGCCAGCAGCGTGCCCTGGCTGCCAAGAAGGCCAATGGGATCCTGGGGTGCATCAAGAGGAGTGTGGCCAGCAGGTCGAGGGAGGTTCTCCTTCCCCTCTACTCTGCCCTAGTGAGGTCCCATCTGGAGTACTGTGTCCAGTTCTGGGCTCCCCAGTTCAAGAAAGATGAAGAGCTACTGGAGAGAGTCCAGCAGAGGGCTACAAGGATGATGAGCGGACTGGAGCATCTCTCCTACGAGGAGAGGCTGAGGGAGCTGGGCTTGTTCAGCCTGAAGAAAAGGCTGAGAGGGGACTTTATAAATGCCTATAAATATCTGCAGGGTGGGTGTCAGGAGGATGGGGCCAGACTCTTTTCAGTGGTGCCCAGTGACAGGACAAGGGGCAACGGGCACAAACTGAAGCAGAGGAAGTTCCAGCTGAACATGAGGAAGAACTTCTTCCCTCTGAGGGTGACGGACCCCTGGCACAGGCTGCCCAGGGAGGTTGTGGAGTCTCCTTCTCTGGAGATATTCAAGACCTGCCTGGACAAGGTCCTGTGCAGCCTGCTGTAGGTGACCCTGCTTGGGCAGGGGGTTGGACTGGGTGACCCACAGAGGTCCCTGCCAACCCCTGCCATTCTGTGATTCTGTGTTTATTTCTCTGGCCTGCCTTTGGCTAACCTGGAAGTGCTTCATTCTAGGGACGAGGCTGTGAAGGTGCCAGTCTTTCTTGGTGTGGAGGGGCTGACCAACCTTGCCTGTCTGCCGAGCTGTCTCATGACACAGAATTGAAGTCACCTGGGTCCGCAGCCGTTACCTTATTCCAGAGTAAAGTCTCTGCAGTTGGTGAAACCTGTAATAAAGACTTGTCTAGACACGTAATTTTGATTTTTAGATCTAATTCTTTCTTACAAAGTGATTAAAAACAAAGCGATTAGTCTAATACTTTAAAGTTGTTGGGTTTATTTTTTAAACTGATACTGAAATGTATCAGAAATTTTCATAGCAGTATGCTAATGTGTTACCATTTGAGGGGGAGAAAGGGAAACTGTCTTTAGAGAGGAAAGCCCGTGACTTCCCTTGAGCACTCAGAAGCGCACACCGCTTCTGACAGCACCTGTTTTTCCCTAGGCATGTGAGAAAGTTCTGAAGATTCAGAAACTAGTCAACATCTGTATCCAGGCATTTTTGTTTTGTTTTTTATTCTTTGCAATTACGTCCTCGGGAAGGGGGAAAAAAAAGGAAAGATTTGCAGAAGTTCAGCTGCTCTACAATGGGGTTTTAGTATTTTTCCCCCCCCCCCCTCTATTGTGACCTCTTAGCCTCTCTGCATGTCTTAAGAAAAAAAAAGTCTTCTGGGGCTGTCCAAAATGATTCCTTTTTGTTAAATACTGTCTTTCAGGTATTCAGCAAACTCACCTTTCTCAATATGGTATTTTATAGCTGTAATTCTGTATTTTGGCTCTTAATTATTTTATTCATCTTTTTCAATAACTACTTTTCTAATACTGAAAAAGAGAAGACAATTTCTAATTCTGCAGAGAAAACAAAAACCTTTGAAATCTTCCTTTTATGTGAGGGGATAAAAAACCCCCACCAAACCAAAAACCCACAAAGCCTTCAGTCTTTTTTCATAGTCATCCCCACCGCCCAAAAAACGAAGAAAAAAATAACCAAATTTTTCCGTGAGAACAGTAGAACTAACAACATTGGGGGTTAGAAGGATTTCTACTTATCCCTCCACCCCAGCAGCAGTCCCTGTGGCTTTTCTCTGTCTGTTCCTATGCCCTGTGCACACAGGAGTGTGCACGCACCCCCCCACTGCTTTTTTTTCTCCCTCCTCCTTGCTGTCCCTCAAATGCACCCCTGGCTTCTTGTGTCCCTTCACCCAGCGTTATCCCTTGCTCCTTTCTGTGTCCCCTCTGCACTCTTGCCAGGTCTGGCAGCTCGACAGAGCATTTCTGGGCAGCTGCTCCTCTTGTCAGGTGGGTGGGTCAAATACAGGGGGTTTAGGGTCGCTCGTGTCTTCACAGCCATCCATTTGTTAAGGAAAACTTGTAAAAAGTAAAAATAGAAATTGTCTTGTGATCCCTGCTTTGCGGAACGGTTGGCCAAGAGATACAAGATGGGCGTGGAGCTGGAGGATACTGTACAGGCAGAGCTAGAATGAACAAATACCCTGGTTTCTGTGTGAAAATGTGACATTGTGTGATTAGGCCAACTGTTTTCCACCACCACTTTTAAAATCCCTTTTTAAGAGGGCTACCTTTTAGGGTAATTTTCCTTAAAAGTTAAGAACGGTGGAGGACAAGGTCATTATCGTCAAGTGCATAATCTAACTTACACCAGATTTTTTGCTTTCTTTACAAACTGCTAGTTTTACTGATTTGTTCTTGATATTTAGGCCAGTCTTCTAACTGCTGTTTTATATTTGGAAAGTAAGCTTAATATTTTGTTGCTATCTAAATTTCTCTTAAATCAATTTTTTTTGTTTGTTTTATCATTGTGAAGTGCTAGTAGGTTTTTTTGCTGCTTAACTTACTGTCACCATATCTGGGAAAATATTTATGCTTCTGGAAGCTGGAGCTGTTGAAGAAATTAAAAGGAAATTGAGTTACTGAGAGATATAATTTCATAAAAATATGTTCAAGATCTGAATAGTTTTGGTAAATTTTAGCAAAGGAAGCAGATGAGTAAAGGTTTGATCTGTGAAGTTTTTTCGTGTTGCGTAACATGAGGTGGGAAAGAGTTTGTAGCATATAAATGATTGTAAAAGCTTTGTGTAAAGCAGGATGAGTTTTAATTGGTTTGGAGGAAATGAGCAATATTTAGCAGGAACTAACATCTTTCAAGAAAGAATTTCAAACAGTTCAAAGAAGACTGCTTTTGTGGTTTGGATGGTGAGAGAGAATACAATATAAATAGGAAAATATTTGAATTGGTGTCACTGACAGTATTAAAGTATTGAGGTTCAGACCTCAATGGTCTAAAATGTGGAATGAGTGAAAGGGAAAGATTCTTGGCATATTTCTAAATCTGTAAGAAATCCAGAACTTTTTTTGTCTTTTTATTCCTGTGGTCTGTCACGTCTCTACACCTGGCACTACACAAGAATTAAAATTTAAAGATTTGTATGTCAGAGAAGGACATTGATGTGCATGGATGCTTCGCTTCTTGCTTGCAGGGGTCTGGATAGTGTAAGGGCACAGCAGGCAGGTGGGAGGAATATGCAGGGGGAGAAACAAAGGAAGCCTTGAATTTTTTTTTTTGGTCACCTCTTCGGACGGGACCTAGGTAAGCTCCCTTTGGGGTCGGTGAGCCTCTGCATCTCTGCATCAAAACGAGTAAGCAGCATGACAGTGCAGGCAGTAAATATGTGGTAGGGTCATAAATTCCTGAGAAAAACCTCTGCAGCAAATTTTACGGGGATGGTGTATCATTTGGTACCTGCTAGCCCTGGGACTTAGGAGCCCTAGCTACTCCAATGATGGGCTCAGAATAAAGAGGAAGAGTGCAGAAGTTGATGACTAATGCCCTTGGTTTGCCAGCGAGGGAAAGGAACGAACAGTTTTTAATGTCAGAATGTAATAATTAAAAAATTGAATTGGTGCATAGAAGAGATGGGTTTGTGTTTTGCAGCTCTCGCCCTGCTCTTATCAGAGTGAACAGTTGCTTTTTGTGGGACTAATTAAACAAAACTGAATTGCAGACAGCTCTCCTGTGAGTAGAGTACCCGAGATCGGTTGGCCTGCTAAGGCAGCTCTTGAATTAATTTTCTCTTCCTTTACCCTGCAGCAGCAGTTCTAATTAATAAGTTAACACGTTACTGGCTGAAGGGAAATGCACTTACGAGGTCCCCTAGGAAGTGTTTGTGCTAATGAGATGGGTTTTGAGGCCACTGTAAGAAAACATACTTTCAGCAACTGTCAGAAAGCTGGGAAGCTCTTGCAAGGAGGTGAACGTCTTAAGTTTGCACCCGAGCATTGATTTTTCTAGCTTCTGTTTTCACGCATCAGCTCGTGTCTGTCTGCCAGATGATTAGTTGCAGATTTGATGAAACACTGAAAATACTGTGTCCCTCCATTTCTAAAAGTTTCTTTTTCATTATTTGTGTATGATGTGTACAATATATGACATTACGTGCAAGGTATAAAATGCTGCATTCTGTGTATATCGTTGTGTATATTTCTGTGAGATAAAAATGCTTAATACCCTCAAGCAGTGAAGAGGAGCCAGTCTATGTTGAAAACCCTGTTTCAGTACCTTGCCAACTCATTATAGGCCAGTGCAGGAGGCGAACAGTGCCCTAATTAAAACAGCTAGAGAAGCCTGCATAAGCAGAATTAATTAGATTATTTGGACACGGAGCTAGGGTGAACTTCTTGGTTCTTCCCAAAGTGCTTCTGAAATCGAATGCTGGAGAGGTGGAGCTTCAAAACATCTGTAGCTGACTGTGTGTGATACACATACGCTGCATATACAGCTAGAGTCACTAGGTCACAGGTCTCCACATATTTGTAGACTTTAAATAAAAATATGTAGGACAGGGTGATTACAGAATCACAGAATAGTAGGGGTTGGAAGGGACCTCTGTGGGTCATCTAGTCCAACCCCCCTGCCGAAGCAGGGTCACCTACAGCAGGCTGCACAGGACCTTGTCCAGGCGGGGCTGGAATATCTCCAGAGAAGGAGACTCCACAACCTCCCTGGGCAGCCTGTGCCAGGGCTCTGTCACCCTCAGAGGGAAGAAGTTCTTCCTCATGTTCAGACAGAACTTCCTGTGCCTCAGTTTGTGCCCATTGCCCCTTGTCCTGTCACTGGGCACCACTGAAAAGAGCTTGGCCCCATCCTCCTGACACCCACCCTGCAGATATTTGTAGGCATTTTTAAGGTCCCCTCTCAGCCTTCTCTTCTTCAGGCTGAACAAGCCCAGTTCCCTCAACCTCTCCTCATAGGAGAGATGCTCCAGTCCCCTCACCATCCTTGTAGCCCTCCGCTGGACTCTCTCCAGTAGCTCTTCATCTTTCTTGAAGTGGGAAGCCCAGAACTGGACACAGTACTCCAGATGAGGCCTCACCAGGGCAGTGTAGAGGGGAAGGAGAACCTCCCTCGACCTGCTGGCCACACTCTTCTTGATGCACCCCAGGATCCCATTGGCTTTCTTGGCAGCCAGGGCACACTGCTGGCTCATGGTTAGACCAGGATACTCATCGATACTGCTTCCAAGACCTGAGATGGCAAGTGCAGAATGAGCTCGGGATCGCAAGCAAAGAGAAAGCAAGGAGAGAGCAGCTTCGGGTTAGGAAGTGCCTAGACCGCTCCGCAGTCAGTGGAGCTACTGGTGCACCCTCCCTCTGAACTCCGCCATCCCCTCCGGCCGGGTTCCCAGCCTCCTCACCTCGTGCCGGAGGCCTTTCCTCCGCACGGCGCGTCGTGATGGCGTTTGCCTGAGAAATGACCCGCAGAATGACTTCAGTTCTCAGCCACGGCTTTGCTTCGGATCGACTTAGCAGACTGTCAGTGAAGGCGGGATTTGAAATGTCATTGCTAGCCCTGTTGTTTGTTACGTGTACTTTCTGGGAACGCATGACAATCGTGGCTTAAAGAAGTGTCAAAAGAGACAAGGGCTACAAGGATGGTGAGGGGACTGGAGCATCTCCACTACGAGGAGAGGTTGAGGGAACTGGGCTTGTTCAGCCTGGAGAAGAGAAGGCTGCGAGGGGACCTCATAAATGCTTACAAATATCTGAAGGGTGGGTGTCAGGAGGATGGGGCCAAGCTCTTTTCAGTGGTGCCCAGCGACAGGACAAGGGGCAATGGGCACAAACTGAAGCAGAGGAACCTCCAGCTGAACATGAGGAAGAACTTCTTCCCTCTGAGGGTGACGGAGCCCTGGCACAGGCTGCCCAGGGAGGTTGTGGAGTCTCCTTCTCTGGAGATATTCAAGACCCGCCTGGACAAGGTCCTGTGCAGCCTACTGTAGGTGACCCTGCTTGGGCAGGGGGTTGGACTAGATGACCCACAGAGGTCCCTTCCAACCCCTACTATTCTGTGATTCTGTGATTCTGTGATTTTGGTTTTAAAAGACGGTATTACATACAACAAGTCATGTTTCCTCTTTACTTTCTCAGGTAATTAGAACCAGGCTTGTATTCTGATAGGAATACTGGGACAAGCGTTCATGGTAAAAATCCAGCTTAGTTTTCCAAGTTTGCTTCGCAGATGTTTTTGCGATGTTGGCAGGAGAGGAAACCCTGTAAGCTTCTGAGGGAACTGGAGCTCCCTGCCTTCCTTGTGGCATCCTTGGTGTGGTGTTACACAGTCCTCTGTTGGTCTTCCATCCCGCTGCATCTGATGGTGTGCAGGATTCGTGCTCTAAGTGCTGCAGCAACTTGCTAATATTTCCAATTGTCATAAGTCAAAATTATGGAATTCTTGTGATTTCTTGAATGCTCAGACTGAAGTAATCTGTAAATGGAGAGAAACATTTTGTGTAAAATATTATCATTTGATTCATGCGAGCCTGTCTGTTATATGCTTTCTTGAACATGATGAGCACTAAAAGCAAGGTTCAGAAGATGGGATCTTTATGTTTTTAAACCTTCGTGAAAGTAGGTGTGATGGTAGTTGCAGCATCACAACTTTCTAGTTTGTTTTTCTCTTACCAAGAGTTTAAAAAAAAAAAAAAGGGCCTGATAAGAACGTAGCCCCTAGGGATCCTTAACTGAGAATTGATTTGGTATAGCATAAGAAGGAAAATAAATTAAAATGCAGTAAATGCGGATATGCGTTGAAACATAAACATGAAAATTCTTGCACCCTGCCCTGGAGAATTGAGTGCAGGCAGCCTCAGAGGTCACCCAAAAGGAGTTCTGCTCCTGTGAAGCTGGAATGTTAATGTTTTAGAGACGTACAGGCGGGGATGTCTGAAGTACCCCAGGTTTTCTGCAGGTGTTCTGGTCAGCTTTCTAAATTAGAGAACTGTAATGTAGCCAGAACAGAAGGGATTTGGCTAATGGAAAGTGTTTGCTTGTTTATTTTTATGGAGAAATGCTATTATGCTTGCATATGAAGCATTATCTGTTAAAGTTCTAGAGGGAAAAAATCATAATTCTGATGCTATTTTAAATTTATATTATCTTGATTTTTGGTGGCTTTCTTTTGGTGTGAAGAATTCTTAAATTTCATAGCTATAATCCAGCTTTGGATTTGAATGCTGGTATTAGTTGAAAAAGAGAGAAGGGCAGACTGAGGAAATCCTGGTTGTGATAAAGGATATGAATTTAAAATTAATCTTATTTGGTCATTTTACTGTTAATTTTTATTTCAGGTGAGTTTAGTCTTTGTCAGAAATGCATATTATCCTGAAGCAGGAGCTTTTTTGTCATTATTAGTATAAATCTGGATAGATTTTCTGTGAATCTTCATATATGTATTCCATTTCAGAGTTCAGTAGCCCAATTTGTGATGCCTGCTTTAATTTGTTTAGTATTTATTTGCTTTTTCCTTCTCTTCACAAAGATTTCAGAGGCCTCTTTAACAGAATAAGAGCAGAAGAAAGGTGAATGTATTTAAACTGGATCTGTGTTTTCTTCGGCAGTAGAAAACTCTTTACTATAATAGATTTTTGTTGTAATTGCATCTCTGATTGCCGTGATGACACATGGTGGTGGTTGTGTGTAGGAAACTGCGATATGCAGTGTGGGTGGGATTTCATTGCTGTGGAGACTGCTTGTTCCCGCTCTCTTTTTCTCTTCCCACCTTCCTTCTCTGCCGTCTCCTTCCGCCTCTCCTTCCCAGGCAGCTAAACAGAGCAGAGATGGTGACTTTTTAAATATCAGTCGCCATCAAGATTTTTAAGGCAGATTTGTGTGATTGTATGCCTGGTGCAGGGAAGATTATTAAAGTTAGCGTGTGCTTAGTGCCATCTGATATGTAGCCAATCTGCACGTTCCCGAAGCCCTAGAGATGTCTCCTGAACGAATAACATCACTCCTTATCCTCATCTCTCGCTTTCTCATCATCTCTGGTGTCTCTTTTTAACGAGGCTAATGATACGAGTACAGCAGTTTGAAGGAGCTCAGGAGCTTGGTGAAGTACAACAGGACGCAGCACTTTTTGCTGTCGTATCGCTTGCTCCAGCCGAGCCTGGGCTGGTAACGCAGAGGCTGAAGGTAGCTGCCACCGAAGAGCTGTCAGGTCACGTCAGTCCGATTACACCCGCGGTGCCGTACCTGGTACACGGGTCGGTGGCTTTATCAGCAAGGCCAGGCACGTGGAGACCCAGCTGGGTACTGTGGGTGACGTTCTGGGGCCCCTCGTTCACCCGCGTGTGTTTTATAAATAATTGAGGCGGAAGCCGGGACCCCTCTTCTCACCCACCAGAACCAGAGCTCCGCAGTTCCTAACGCGGGTCGCGCCGAAGCAGAGCTGCCCGACGGCAGCCATCAGAAGGACATTTCTTGCTCCCTCTCCCTTCCTTTTGCTGTTTTTTAGCACCTTGGCTGTGGAGGTGCTGGGCTGGAGAAGCTCCTTGAGTGCAACTCGGCCACGGCCGCTGTGCCGACGCGCGTCGCGTGGCTCCCGTTCGCAAGGGAGCGCAGAGTATGTTCGGGGAGGGGAATAGCCCTGCTGGGTTTGACTGGAAGTGAGCTGTCATACTGGGATGGCTTGCTGGAAACGAGGGATACGGGGCACGTGTTACTGGTAATACTCATCTTAGTGAGATGCAAGAAATAGGTGCTGCTGTACCTGGGCCCGAAGCCGTTTTCATGTGGCGGTAACTTGTATCTGCTCAGAAAAAGCGTGCGAGTTGAGGAGCAATGGCTTCAAGGCCGCGGCTGACGGCGCAGTCAGGTGAAGTGCTCCTGAATCTCTCCAGGTAAGGGCTGGTTTAAAGAAGGGCCACAGTTCACCTTATGCATCTTCGTATGAATAGATGGTTGTCTGAAAGTTGGGCGCGTCTAGAGATGTCTCTTGTACTCAAAGATTTATTCCCACCAGGGACGGCGGGTACGCATGGCATTTAAAAATCCCCTGATTTTTTTTTTTTATTTAATGAACTGCAAGAGACGCTTTACAAAAATGCGGCTTCGCTTATGCACGGGAATGCTGTCTGTGGTGCAGGTTTGGTCATAGTGAGAGCTTTGGATTTTTATTGTTTCTGTCCCATGTGACAAACGTCATAAATTTGTCATAAAGACTTCGCCTCCAAGCCTTCTATAAACTAAAATTATTCAAATCTGAAGGCATTTAGGGTTTGGGGGTGGGGTTGGTAAAAACGTTTATAGAATTAGAATGCCTTTATTCTTGGTACGGGAGTGTGTAGTGTTATTCTGGCTTCACTGTTTGGCTGGTAGGCTTCAGCTATAAATTGTATTACAATAGTCTTTTGTAAGATGCTTAGTTGGTACATTTAATTAGCAGCATATATATACCTGACTCCAGACAGAGATAAGAAAAAGACAGTGTGTCCTACTTTTGAGTGCAAAATATCACAAAATAGAAAATTTTGTTTAGTGTAGAATTGGAAAAGGGAATGTGTGTGTTTTTCTTAGGAGCAGAAAAAAAAGCAGCTTTAAAGAGAAGGCATCTTTGTCCAGAAGCTAAGGTGAAAGAGCAGTAGTGACTGCAGTCTCTTTGTACTCAGAGTCATTGACAGAAGACACCTTCGAGTTTCTGGCTTTAATATACTCTTCTGTTATGTTTTAACAGAAAATATTTGGAAAGTAAGAGTCCTCTACTAAACTGCTTGGGTTACCAACTTCTTTGCAGATGGGATTCATACAGTGCGGGGGTGTTTTCTCAGTGAATATCCAGATAATGACTCTTTTACCTGCAAGAAGAACATTGTGAGGCTGGTGTTCATAGTCTGCCTTATGCTTGGAGAAGCAGTAGAGCTGGGTGTCAGTCCCTTACACTTTCTGTCCGAGAGAGGGAAGGTGAGCTGAGGGTTCAGTGGGAGCCTGCGCGTGTGGGAACGCGTGGGCACCCTCACAGTTCAGAAGAAAGGAAGTGGAAAGAAGTGCGTGTGTAAACGGTGCTTGAAAATGTTTGTGTAAATGGTGCAGTGGTTGTGCTTGTGTAAATGGTAGTTGTGTGGCCCTGCTCTGGGCAGGGTGTTGGTCCAGATGACCTCCAGGGTCCTTTCCATCCTAGGTTCTTCTATGATTCTGAATAAAATATCTGTGAGAACTGAGCTACTTAATTCCAGTTTTGAGGAACCTGGGTACAGGTAATTAGTTTCTATATCACAAGAACCTGGAAAAACTGTCTTCAGTAATGTTTGTGCTGCGTTTTTGTGATGGCTAATGAGCATGTGTTTGTATATATACATAAAATGTATGGGTATACTCTTTAATTTTGTTTATGAACCTGGAGACAGGCGGTGACCCAGTTTGCTCAGAAATGATACCATTACCATGGCAGAAGATCAGTAGAGCTCTGTTTAATGGCACCGCTTATAATAAAAACAATAGCTTAATAATTATCATAATAATGAATCATGAAGAGTAACTTGAAGGATTTCTTTACAGTGAAACTATTTGCCATTAGATTATTTTTCTGATGGTTCAAAAGAGTGCAACTGGAAGAGATGGATGGGCTGATAATTGACCAACTGCCGTCTGGGTTTGAAATCTGCTGAGGCTGAAAATGATGGAGATCATAAATCAGCAGGCAGCGGTCAGACTTGCATAAAATCACCTGGCGATTCTCCTCACTGGCTTATGGTGACATAGAGCCCCACAGGTATTGGGTGTTACAACGGTGCTAAGAAATAGCTGCAGACTTAGATAAAGATTTTGGTTGGTGTCTCTTGGCTGTCTCAGCATCAGTAGGCAGCCTGGAAATAGAACTCTTGTGTTCTTTCCCTGTATCATTCCTCAGAAGTGAGCGTACTATATTTGTTCCCCTTAAATAGAAAGTTTTCATCAGCACTACTGGCACTGTAAAACCTCTTTTCACAAAAGCTATGTTCGAGCACATCTGCAGCATGAATTGTGTTTTGAGCATTCGTTTTCTTCCCTGTACTCTATTAGGCAAGCGGTGGTTAAAGGCTCCCTTCCACATCCTTTTGCTTTGACGCTGTTTGGGGACACGTTGTACTGGACTGACTGGAACACGCATTCAATCTTGGCCTGCAGCAAGCACTCCGGGGAGGACCTGCGTGAAATACATTCCAACATCTTCTCTCCCATGGATATCCATGCTTTCAGCCAAAAGAGGCAGCCAAATGGTAAGCTGTCTTGCTTTCTTTCTTAACGGCAAGTTGGAACTGATTTGCAAAAATCTTAATTAGTCTTGCTGTATGGTGGTGGGTGGCTTCGCTCGCGTCATGATGCAATTTTTCCAATGCAGAGATTGGGAAAAGACCCAAAGAGAAACCAAACATTCTCTACATTGTTTTTTTAAGTGCAGAAAAACCTCTTGTTTTTTTCCTGCCTGCCACATTTATCCTGTTGTCGTGTTCCTTTTTCTGTTTCATGTGCCATAACTTTAGGCAACATGGTATTTTTGTTTTTTCCAAGTAGTAGTTCCTGAATGGAAAGTAGTGTGAATTTGGCAGATGCTATTAAGCAAGACTAGCTCTGTGTAATAACCACTGTCTTAACCATTGTATTAATTTACTGTGTTTGCATTTTGTTTTTCTATATGCAACCTACTATACATTCAGCACCAACATGCTGAATAGCTTGTGAAAATGAGAAGGGCAGAGCTGAAACAAGGCTCTTGTTTAGAGCTAAGTGCTGCTTCCCCGAGAAAGGAAACGTTCAACATCCATGCATTTTCATACCATAAATACCCCACTACTCAACACTTGGGATTGATTTTTCCTTGTTCTGTGTTTATCATTTCCTTCTTTAATCTGTGTTGCTGCCACCGATTCTACCACTCAAATGCCGTATGTGTCTTAACACATGAGATGAGGTCATTCGTTATCCGAAGCATTAATCTGTGTGATTTATGTTTAACAGCTACAAACCCATGTGGAATTAATAATGGTGGCTGCTCCCACTTGTGTTTGATGTCTCCTACCAAGCCCTCTTATCAGTGTGCATGTCCCACTGGTGTGAAACTTCTTGAGAATGGAAAGACCTGCAAAGATGGTAGGCTTTGGTTTTAAAAATCCTTTCAGATTAAGTGCAAAGTAGGTTTTAGAGGGAAAGGGGTTTTTCCAGCTTTACTGTATAATGCACGTTAGGGGTGGCAAATTGTGAAATCGTGTGAGCTTTTGCAGTGCAGATAAAAGTGGTTGGAAAATGCCCTCCGCGTTTCAAAAAAGAAAGAGGCTCATGGCTGAAGAGCAGGTTACCTCCAGTCACAAAATTTGGGTTGCAATTCTGTGTCTCACCAATTCCCTGCAAGTTTTGGGGGGGCTGTCTTGTTTCCTTTTCTTAGAGAAAATGATACTTGCCTCCTCTGTTGTCTCTACAATGTATCTAATGTTATTTTTCATGAATTAGGGTTTCACTGTTAGGATTGTACAATGAAAACATTTTTTTTTTTAAAAGATCTGATGTCTTTTTATTATACGCACATACACCTGGAATCTCTTGCAGTTCACATGCATAAAGTCAGGCACCTACATCTGTATATAGGAACCAAAAAGAATGGCATGGATTTTAGAGGTATTGAAAGTGTTGCAGCCTTAAAACCCAAGACGTGATTGAGATTTCGGGCTGCTACCGCTCACCCCAAACTGCTTTTAGTAAGTGTCTCGTTGTGGGCCAGTGTATATGATTTTACGTTGCTGTATTTTGTAAGTATAGGTCTTGGGATGTTGTGCTGTGGTTGCTGTAGTACATTAACAGGATCAAAATAAACACAGGGAGATAATTGGCTTGCTCATAAATAACCATCTTTTATGCAGATCATCTCTGACAAAGGTAAATGGAGAAAGAAACAAAGATACAGCAGAATTTACTGAAAATAGGCTAAATAAAATGTATATAGAAATAATTTTTTTAAATTGTCATTTTATATTTTAGAAATTCTTCTAGGCTTGTCAGCTACTGTTCAGCGTTTGTTTTAATTTCATGCTATTTCATGCTCTTTGCTGATTATTTTTGCGTGGCTATTTGTGTATGTGTGAACCTTGTTAAAATAAATTGCTGCTTTTATGTGAAAAACTCAAAAGCAGCTCCCAAATTAGCCTCGCAGGATTGTTTGTAAGAACTTACCAATACATACACAACATGTTTTTCATCCCTTTCTGCCAGTGCAAGGAACAGGCTTTAGTAATACTGCTCTGAGTTGGCCATACCTAGCCAGAATGCAACACAAATTCACGTGCTTATTGAAAACCACTTGATACTCACAGATAAACTCCTTTGCGGAGCAGACAGCTAAAGCAGTTGTTACCCAATACAGGCGTGTTTGCAAAAGCAGAGCTGCACAAAAAGCCCATGTGGGGGCTGGGGCGTGGTGAAGGCTTGGTTGCTTGCCAAGCAGAGGTGGGCAGGTAAGGCAGCAGAGGCTGAAGGACTAAGGACAGCAGTTAGAACAAGCCCTGGAGGGATCAAGAGAGAGAAATTGCTTCCCGTTGACTTACTGCTGGTAGGAAAAGGGTGAAGAACCTCTAGGCAAGAAAGGCTGTATCTATTTCCTCCCCACATGCTGTGTCCCGAGGAACATGTCGTCGTATTTTGGGCATTGTCGTCGTTTTGGGCACAAACTGAGGCACAGGAAGTTCCGTCTGAACATGAGGAAGAACTTCTTCCCTCTGAGGGTGACGGAGCCCTGGCCCAGGCTGCCCAGGGAGGCTGTGGAGTCTCCTTCTCTGGAGATATTCAAGACCCGCCTGGACAAGGTCCTGTGCAGCCTGCTGTAGGTGACCCTGCTTTGGCAGGAGGGTTGGACTAGATGACCCACAGAGGTCCCTTCCAACCCCTACTATTCTGTGATTCTGTATCACAGCAGTGCCCGCTTCCCTGCTCAGGTTCAGCCCCGTGTCCTCACCGAGGCAACCTGCCACGCAGGGTAGCTGCCCTGTGCCTTTCTAGCGCATCAAAGGAAATTACCAAGGGCAAGTAGAGGAACGGTATTAAAAAAAACTCAAACAAACCTTATTAAAAAGGCTTTGACTTCACGTGGAGAGATACTCAAAATCATCAGTTCACTTTTTCAGCCATTCCGTGTGTGGCAGAATTCATTGCTGTTGTTTTTTTTTCCTCCTCCTGAACACGAGAAGCCAAATTGTACATTCTCAGTCAGCCATAAAGTATATTTGGCTCACAAAATAGAGCTCCCATTTTATCAGAAATTTTGTTAACCCATTTACTACAGTGTGTTGTCCATCTGTATGCAAAAAAAACCATTTATTTATCCTATGCTTGTCAATGTAATGTTGCATTTATCACCACCATTCTGCTATTGCATCTTTCCAAAACACTGCCCCACCCTTTTCAAGAAGTAAAATGGACGGGGAGAAGGGCAAGAAAATTGAGTCTGTGTTTATTTAGCTCAGTGAGTGTTGCATACCGCTGCTTCTCGGACTTAGAAACGAGTTAGTGCATACCCAAGTGAAACAACGTCCTGAAACTGTGCATTAGATCCGTTGGTTTCACTGAACTTTGGTGGTCCCGTGCAGGTCTAGCTTCTGGGAGGAGTGTGAGGAAGCTTCAGGCTTCATGTAGAGCTAAGCTTACCCCGAAATAATGAAATATTTTGGACTGTTTTTTCGCTCCTCTCACGGGGGAGAGGTGAGGGTGATAGGCTTAGGGCCTTTGCGAGTGATCTATAACTTTTCAGAGCTCTTCAAGGCAGAGACTCGCTGGAATTTCTTCTTGTAGTTGTGAAGGCTGCAGTTACTGATTCGGGGAAGTCTGGCAGTCAGACAGCGCCAGACCAGCCACAGACCAGATACTGAGATGTAAATCCATCCATGTTTGTGGGTGGACTTCCTTCCTGAGGCTGCTCGGTGACCCTGGGGAAGTGGATTTATTTCTTCTTTTTCAGGTGTGCAGGGTGGGGGGTTGGTTGTGGTTTCTTGGTTTGGGGTTTTTTTCCCCTTTGTACTTGCCTGTAGATATACACTGAAATGATCCAAGGTAAAAATGTTCAGTTCTCAGGACTCAGTTCTGCTTTCACCCTGAGAACTGAACATTTTTACCTTGGATCATTTCAGTATATATCTATTACGCTGCAACAGACTGAAACATTGAGTGATTAAATCATTTGCAATTAGAATATATATATATATATATGACTTTTGGGAAGGGAAGGAGGGGGAATGACTTGCAGGTGAAGAAAGGTGAAATATAAGGCTGAGAGTTTCTCTTCTTAAAGGCTGATTTGTCTGCTAGCAGTAGGCTAACATCAGACTGGTTCCTAAACGGAATTGTTTCATGCTGAAAGGAGCCTCTTTGAGGAGAGAACTTCATTTCATGCTGTGCTGATGAGAGCACCAGCCTGGACTGGAAAGATTTTGACGGGTGAATTTGGAGTGCGTGTTTGTGGTGTTTGCAGGGCTTTGGCATTGACAGATGATCCTTGCAGCCAAAGGTGAGGCTGGCTGACCCTCCCGGAGCAGTTTCCATGACAACCTAGCATTTTTGAATAATCTTGGTTTAAAGGAAAGCTTTTCCTCCCTCCCCTTTCTCCCAGTGTTAGTTTCTCTGGTTTTTGTAGTTTTGTTTTCATCACACCTTAGAGGAGTTTTACCATTTCTTGTGAGACCTATGAATAGAATACACACACACCCCCATTTAGAAACACTGCTCCACAGGGTTTCAGGAAAGGGTGATAACTTGGAATAAAATTAGCTATTTTTTTACTAACTGATAATACTTGCTGATTGTTCATGTCTTAATTTCTATTCCTGTTACAAAACGGAACAGTTAAATAACACAGATGTGGGTGTGTAGCAAGCTCTTAGCTCCCCCTTTGCGTAGGTGAAAGTTTGTAAATCCCTGTGCCTCGAAGGAAAAAGGCAGAATAAGCCGTTTTCGTGGCCAGCTGCTCCTTGGTCAGTAATGTCCGAAGCGAAGAGTCCTGTCTGAGCACCCAGGAACTTCTACCAGAGAGCTTTTACCTACTGTTGTCATGTTCTCAGTTATTTATTGTCCTCTTCTACAGGAAATACTGGGATTTCTCTTTTTCCAGTATTACAGGCACTGCTGTTTGGAGTTTGACAGTGCTGTGTTTAAATGACCTGTTTGATGGTTGTTTTTAGAAGAAAATTCAGGTTTGTTTTTAGAAGAAAACTCAGGTTTGTCTTAAGAGTTTCTCATTGGAGTTACAGTCTTACTAGTGCTCAAAGATCTCTCTGTCTGTGTGCTCTGCTTCTGTCTTTGCCTGTAGTTAATTTTACTTATTTCATGCATTTTCTACTACCAGTATGGATCTGTGGTTTGTACTGAGAAAACCAGTGGTGACTTCAGCTGAGCAAGGAGATGCGACTTTCCCCATGAAGAAAAAGCACTGCTTCAGAATTTCAGCCTTGCTTTGGCCATTTCTGTTCTCTTCCAGGAAAAGTCTTTGTTTTGCCTGTGGACAGAATCACAGAATCACAGAATGGTGGGGGTTGAAAGGGACCTCTGGGGGTCACCCAGCCCAACCCCCTGCCCAAGCAGGGTCACCCAGAGCAGGCTGCAGAGGACCTTGTCCAGGCGGGTCTGGAATATCTCCAGAGAAGGAGACTCCACAGCCTCCCTGGGCAGCCTGTGCCAGGGCTCCGTCACCCTCAGAGGGAAGAAGTTCTTCCTCCTGTTCAGCTGGAGGTTCCTCTGCTTCAGTTTGTGCCCATTGCCCCTTGTCCTGTCGCTGGGCACCACTGAAAAGAGCTTGGCCCCATCCTCCTGACACCCACCCTGCAGATATTTATAAGCATTTATCAGGTCCCCTGGCAGCCTTCTCTTCTCCAGGCTGAACAAGCCCAGCTCCCTCAGCCTCTCCTCGTAGCAGAGATGCTCCAGTCCCCTCCTCATCCTCGTAGCCCTCTGCTGGACTCTCTCCAGTAGCTGCTCATCTTCCCTCGTAGGCCTGGAGGCAGTAATCAGAGATTTGCACTTCCTTTTTGCAATTCTGGGCTGCCCGGTGGGTGATTTGCTTTGTCAGGAATAGCCAGAATCCTGATTTGACTGCACAGACCAAGACGTTAATTTAATTCACTTTAATTTGTATTGTAGTATCGGGGGCTCTCTGACAACAGTGACTTTACAACTGGGGACAGGCATTTAGGAGAGAAATATATTAGTCGAATGTGTGGTAATTCTGTTGAGGATGTATTAATAATCTTGATTTCTCAGATACAGAGAATGCATTATACGTGTCCTAGGTCTAGCACTTCTTGTATGTGAGTTCCTGAGCGAGTGTCTGTGTAGCTGTACTAGCATCAGCAACCACTGATGGTTTTAAAGTTCAATAACTTACAAATGACTGAGGCCTGTATATCATGGAGAAGATGTAATTAATTGTAAAGGTTAGCAGGGCATTAGACTTTGGACTTTAAAGCTATGCCGTTGCACGTATCTGCATCCTTGCTCTGTCTCCCCTTTTCTCCCCCTTCCCTTGACTTCTTCTAGAACATAGATTTAAATTATTTTGATTTTTGATAGTGACTTTTTGAGGAAAGTATTAGTTCCAGGACTAATGTAATGCACCATCCGTGAGCTTGTAATCCCAGCTTTCAAAGTGCTTAGTGAAAGTAGGCTAAAGCTCTCAAAAATAAAGAGTCTGGAGTAAAGCTTTTATGTCCATATTTAGACATCTTAAGTAAGGGACTTGATTTTAGAAAAGTTGCTAACTATCCTGAATACCCCATGACTTGAGGCACTGCTAAAAAGAACCTTGAGTTTGGTCCCCAATTTGAGTCGTTTGGGAGAGATTTTTTTTTTTTTTTTTAAATAGATTACAGGTTGCTGAGGTCACTTAGGATTGTGTGGGAGACCAGCATGGAGGCTAAGCAGCAGGACCTGGTTTTTCAGTATGGGACAGCCATATGCTTAATCTGCCGGCAAGTGTTTGCATGGGAACTTTGCGCACGACGGTTTGAAGGCTGTGAGCACACACCGCAGCGTACCTGGTGGTCTCTGCCCTCAAACCCAGCGCTGTGTTCGAGATGTATCTACAGGCAGAGATCACCAGGAGTTAGAGAAGACAGCAGCATGGGCAGTAAACTCTGCTCCAGGTCCCCTGTGCCTTGGTCTAGGCCACCGCGTCCTTGTGCGTGCAGTCTGAGGTGTCTATGAGCCAGCAGTGTGCCCTGGCTGCCAAGAAAGCTAACGGGATCCTGGGGTGCATCAAGAGGAGTGTGGCCAGCAGGTCGAGGGAGGTTCTCCTTCCCCTCTACACTGCCCTGGTGAGGCCCCATCTGCAGTACTGTGTCCAGTTCTGGGCTCCCCAGGTCAAGAAAGATGAGGAGCTACTGGAGAGAGTCCAGCGGAGGGCTACGAGGATGGTGAGGGGACTGGAGCATCTCTCCTACGAGGAGAGGCTGAGGGAGCTGGGCTTGTTCAGCCTGGAGAAGAGAAGGCTGCGAGGGGACCTCATAAATGCTTATAAATATCTGCAGGGTGGGTGTCAGGAGGATGGGGCCAAGCTCTTTTCAGTGGTGCCCAGCAACAGGACAAGGGGCAACGGGCACAAACTGAAGCAGAGGAAGTTCCAGCTGAACACGAGGAAGAACTTGTTCTCTCTGAGGGTGACGGAGCCCTGGAGCTGCCCAGGGAGGTTGTGGAGTCTCCTTCTCTGGAGATATTCCAGACCCGCCTGGACAAGGTCCTGTGCAGCCTGCTCTGGGTGACCCTGCTTGGGCACGGGGGTTGGACTGGGTGACCCACAGAGGTCCCTTCCAACCCCAACCATTCTGTGATTCTGTGTTGAGTGGAGGAACTGCCTCAGGTCTGCCAATGCACGTTGAGGTCTGAGCTCTGGTTGCAGCCTCGACGTACCTTTTGGAAGAGTTTGATCTAGTTGTGGTTTGAGGTGTTTTATGTGTTCATGGCTCATTCTTCTCTCCCAGTAAGTGCTGATAAATTGAAGAGAAGACGAAGTTATGCTGGCACGCACCCTGCATTGTCTTTCCCTGCCTTTTTTGTGCTTTTTTTGAAATAGGATTCCATACCCATGATGTTCTCAGTCACTCTCATCATTAGAGGCAGAGTTTGTCTTGGAGAGGCAGAGTGAAGAAATCTGGAGATCCTGCTGTCACATTTTAGCATTCGCACCATAACTGGTCTTTGGAATAGAAGTGAACAAAGTTGATTGATTCTGTTATGTCCTGGCAACCCTGAGTACCTTGAGCAATCTTCTGAGTGGTGATCAGTGCCTAGCCAGCTACACTTTGTACAGCTGGCGTTTGCCACAGGTGCAAATTCTGTGTGTTGGTTCTAAGACCACCTTTTTTTTCTTGATTGCTGTCAAGGTGGTAATGGGCTCAGTCCATGAATGTGCCCAGCTCTTGTATTTGCTATTTTTGCTATTGTCAGGACAAGCCTGAATTGTGGTTCAAAGTGATCTTTCCTTCAGCCTACCTTGAGGCGAGATGCTTCTCTGCTGCTTGGTTTCTTTTGCCTGAACAGAATGACCTGACGAAGCAGCTGAGGTGTTGCTTTGCAGATGGGTAGGTAATAGCTCTAGAGTAAGCTTTTTTTTATTGCTTAATTGGAGGGGTAGTGACTGGTGTTTGAGTGGGACCTGAAATGTTAGCCAAGCCCCCAGATAAAGACCATGAAATTCTTAGCTCGGGGTTCCAGAGAGCAGCATGGGTTAGCTGAAAACCAGTGATTTCCCAGTGCTGACTTAAAGCTTAGAAACAGTGCGTTAGTGGACTAAACAAGTGTTGCAACCCAGAAGCAGGATGCTGTTGAAATGAGTTGTCTTTGAGAAGAATTGGAAGGTCAGTTGGTCAATTTTAAGGGTGAGTTTCAGCAGAGGCATAGTTGTACTCAGCTGAGTCTTTCTGAGGACCTGGAATTGGTTCTTCAAAATAACTGTCAACCTCAGCTAGAGCCCGCATATTATTTATGAATTGTGCCTTACACTTTTCTGTATATGGTAGACTATGCATAGCTCTCTAACTGCTTGGAAGTCTGAGGTTAGTGCGTTTGCTTAACCTTAATTTTATTAGAGAATGCAAAAAATGTATCATTGTTTGGGTTTTTTTAATAAGATTTTCATAGTTTTGTTTGAAAGGTAAGTTGGATAAATGACCATGAAGTTCGTAAGAAAGTACTAGAGATTTCTTTCTTACCTAAACCTAAGTAGCTGGGATTAGTTATGAGTTAATACTTTATACGACCATAATGCAGCTGATTTCTTGGATCTTGATGCTGAATTGTTTGATATACTTAGTAGTAACAAACACAGATGTACTTACAAACTGCTGAGACAAGATTAGTTACTTCTGTAATTATAAAAAAATCTTACTAACATGCCTGATTTCCATTTACAATGTCACAAGCTTTACGTTATTTTGAAGGGTGCATAGACATGTAATTACAGGTTCCTCCTTCCTGATATTAATTAATAGTGTTACTCACTAGAAGAACAATTGAGTAGTGTGTACATGTGTTTCTGAACACAAATTTTTTTAAGACAGAGGATCCCAAAGCTGATCATAATCTGTTCTGGACTACCAATCAGGAACACTTGTAATAGTACTCTCAGCTTCAGTTGTTGAAAGGTGCTGTTTCTTGCAGCACAGTGAAAGTGTCTTAAATGTTTTTAATGCGTTAAATTTGCTGTAAATGAAGCAATGGCTGCTTTGGCATCTCTCCAAAGTTTGGCATGCAATGAGGTTTCATCTAGAACCAATAACAATTACTGAATTTTTAAAAAGTAAATTTAGCATCAGACACCAAAATTCTTTTTTCGTCAGTGACCTACTTGCTTTAGTTGTTGCTCTTTCCGTCTTCCAGCCCTTATTTATACCTCTGTAAGATCAAGACATGGACGGAAGGTGGCTTGGCGATGGCTCTTTTCCACTGCAACGTCAATACATTTATTATCCTAAACCTTCCCTGCCTCCCCTCTCCCCCCCTCCTCTGTCCTCACACCTGCACCAGTCCCTGCCAAACCCTTTCCCTCGCTGCATGAGGAGAGCCATTGCAACACGCTTTCCCCGCGTTTAGGATTGCACGCATTTGTCACCTTGGCTCAGGCTTCCCCGAGGCCAGAACTGCTCTTATCTCCCTGATGGGGAGATCCAAACTGATAGGCCAGTTTAATTGGAATGGGGTGTGGTGGTTGTTTATCCATCATCACATTAAAATCTAGTGACAGAACAGAAAATGAAATGAGAATGAATTGGAACAGACGATGTATACATCTGTCACTGATCAGATGCCCAGCACATGTACCATCACAGAATCACAGAATAGTAGGGGTTGGAAGGGACCTCTGTGGGTCATCTAGTCCAACCCTCCTGCTGAAGCAGGGTCACCTACAGCAGGCTGCACAGGACCTTGTCCGAGCTTGTGTTGCCCTGTGTGAAAACATCTTCAGCAGTGCAAGTGGATCTTAGTGATTTATTGCGATTCTGACTTTTGACCTAAAAGCCAGCAAGGCTTTTGTACGCATCAGCTCAGAATGACTTCAGAAGACACGCTGTTATTTCTCTTCATGTCTTCAGTAAGCTTGTTCTCCACAAATACGGGAGAAGCTGACAGCCCTCCTGCTTCGTGTGGTCGCCGGACAGTTGTCGGTTCCCAGATTCGATTCCTCTGGTAGGAGTTTCTCAAAGGAGATTTACTTGTGGCGTTCTGTGTTATGTTTTTCCCCTTCTAAGGGTGGTGTTGAAACATGCAGCTTGTTTGTCGTCGTTGTCCCCTATACCAACAACAGCAGAGAGTCAGTAAATTATTCATATAATTAATTTTTCATCTAAGAGGCTGCAGGCCATCTGTTGATTTGCATAAAATAACAGCATAGTCACTTCGTATCTATTTCAGTACCTTTGGAGGGAATGGTATGGGTAGAAAACATGTCCAACATAATACATTTTGGACAAGGAAATCACAACTGAATTTTCCTCTGCAAACACATCTGACTTGTTCTGCAGAAGAACAACCTCGCGTTTGAAGCCGGAGTGGAATTCTCTGCTGGTGCCCATCAGTTTGGTTAGGTCCTGTGAAATCAAGGTAGCTGGATTAGTTTGTACGAAATGGTGCAAAATCAGGTTCACTATTTACAGGCTTACTGCACAGTGTTTGTAAAATGGTTGTGGTTTTGCCTTGTTCATGTAGGTGCCACTGAACTGCTGCTTCTAGCCCGCCGGACGGATTTGAGGCGAATTTCCTTAGACACCCCGGATTTTACAGACATCGTTTTGCCACTGGAGGACATCCGTCATGCCATCGCCATTGACTTTGATCCTCTGGAAGGATACATCTATTGGACCGACGATGAAGTTAGGGCCATCCGCCGCTCGTTCATCGATGGGTCAGGTAGTCAGTTTGTTGTCACGGCACAGATCGCGCATCCTGATGGCATTGCTGTGGACTGGGTTGCCCGAAATCTGTATTGGACTGACACTGGCACAGACCGTATTGAAGTTACAAGGCTTAATGGGACCATGAGAAAAATCTTGATATCGGAAGACCTGGAGGAACCCAGAGCTATTGTGCTGGATCCCATGGTTGGGTGAGCAGCTGTTCATGAGCATTTGTTAAATATTAGTCGTGTAAAGAAGAAACCTCCATCTGCCTCTACGTAGGTGTGAACTGTCTACCTGTGTGCAGATGCAATGATAAACTTCTGAGTCTTCAAAAATGGAAATACTGGGATTCTTTGAAAGTTAAGGCTCTGAGGCACAGGGACTCCTGCTTCCTTTTGACTACCTGGCTAGTCATCTTACGTGTCCTTAGGTTTTATTCTCCTGTTTAAAAATATTGTGGGGCACTGTGTGCATCTGTTTATTCCAACAACTAGCACTGGTTATGTAGTTTTGCTAAGGTGACTGATATAGGAGTTTTTCGTAAAAGGTCAATGTGTTTACATGGTGATGTTTTTTGCATGGATTGGGCATCCTTACTTAAGTAAGGGAAATATATTTGGCTTAGAAATGCAGTGGTTTTGGGGAATGGCAGTCTGGAAGAAGCTGTGTGAATATTGAAATTTTTGTTTAATAACAGTTCTTAAGATTTTTTGTTTCCTGCGCAGGTACATGTACTGGACTGACTGGGGAGAAATCCCAAAGATTGAGAGGGCAGCATTAGATGGCTCAGACAGAATTGTGCTGGTGAATACCTCGCTTGGCTGGCCAAATGGACTGGCACTGGATTATGCAGAAAGCAAAATATACTGGGGAGATGCCAAAACAGACAAAATAGAGGTTTGTAATTGCACCTGCATTTTTAATTCCATGAAGTTATAGGACGTAGTTACTCCATTTTTCGTGGTGTTTAAATTCTGATATAGCTGAAAGGGCAATGGGATAATAGTTGATTTGTGCTTTAAGAAATGTTTCAGTTTCTTCTCTGTCTTTGGGTAAGTTGCTCCCTATTCTTCCTCCATTTTTCTGTGTGTGAAGTGGAAATGATTGGACTAATATGTTTTATTCTTTGTGCTGCTCAGCTTAGATGCAAGTGGAACATATTTTAAAGAAACAAATCTCATTTCACATAGAACTATTTGTACTCCCAAGAATCCTCTATAATTTGCATCTCCCTGGTTTTATTAGGGTTCCTGCAAGAGGATAGATTTTTCGTTTCTTTCTTGTATGTTCTGCTGAAACTTTTAATTGAAAACACAAATGCCATTTTTCTTCTCTCCTACACTGAAAGTCTTGTGTGTGTTTCGTTATATAACATTTATGGAACAAATTTGTTATTTATTATCTCTTTGGCAGTCTTTGAGGAAATAGTGTGGTTTAGTATTTGTTCAGTTTACTATCAAAAGGCAGAAGTTTATGTGGAAGCAGGAGACTTGGCTACTACCTGATGTATAGTAGCACTATCTACCTTTGTTACATCCTTGTAGATTTGCCATTCTTTCGATGAATTATGGCTTTCCTAAGCAAATCCTTCCCATTGCAAGTAATTTTCAGCACTTATCGCATTAGGCCCAAGATCTTCTCTAGCCTTATGAAATTGTTAATTTATTTATGACTTCAAATAAGTGAATGTGAAGTCACAGTCTTCTGCTGGAAGGTCACATAACTGTTTGTTCTCCTTCAGAGTCAAAGCAACTCCAGTCCTGCAAGGTGAGTTGCTTTGAAGCTCTCCTTGGGAGAGCCTCGGGGAGCGCAGTTTTCTTTGTCCTGAAAAGAAGATTTATAGTCTGTAATTCACCTAACGTTGTATCAGCTCTGAGAAAAGATGTGAAGAAGAGTCTTGGCTATGTTAGAGATCTATTCACAACAGATTGAGCACTTCAGCCCTGGTACTGTCTTGGACTTCAATGCATTTTGCAAAAGGCAAGTTAGGCACTCTCCACTCTCATGCTCGCAAAAACATGGAGATTTTTTCACGCACTTCAGTCTTACTTAGACCCACGGTTCCATATTCATTAATAATGATTCTGTTCAGTGCTGGATCTGTTTGTGATAGAATTTTTCATCTAGATCAGACATGAGCTCACAGCTGCAATCCTGTCAAATTGGCTAGAACACATGATATAATGTTTATGCCAACATTGCAATGTCTGTGGCAGTACAGAACATATCTGATCTGGCACAAAGTCTGCTGGGACAATTTCCATTTCATTGTTTTTAAACCAATGTGAGCCAGCAGAATGAGTGTGTTCCAGGTTGTCATGTAACATCTATGCAGGGCATCGGAGAAGATTTATCATGTAAAGGTTTTGGAATTATTGTTATTTTTTTTCCTATGAAGCTCCAAATGTTAGAGTTATGATTTTACTGCTGCTGGTTTTTATAAAAAGTTAACATTTGTTAACTCTTATCAATGTGCAGAAAATCTTGAAAAAGCCTGGCTAAAACCTCTAATGCAACCGAGAAGAAATTCTCCCATGGTTTTTCTTTGGTGTTTTTGGATTTTAGTTTTGTTTGAGGATTTGGGGTTGTTTTTAATTGGTGAATGTGTTAATTTAAGGGTATGTGACAGAGCTCTGTAAAATCAAGAAAATTATGTGTAAGGTGACCAGGAATTCCCCACCCCACACATACCTTGTTTTGATAGAAGAAGCTGGCATTCATAAATGGTGCTGGCAGGTGATGGGTGCAGAACAAACAAAAGCAGATGGTTCTTCAAACAGCCTGTGGTAAGTTGTGGAAATGGTTGTGGATTTTAAAAGCTTACATGTGTTACTGGGAAGACTGGGTAAGTCTGTGGAAGGGAATTCCACTGCAGTTTACTAGAAAATAGAATTGCCTTCTGAACCACAAATCGCTGACCTGTAAATTGCTGTAGAATTGGAAGAGGCTTCTTGAAAAGTTTCAGTGTGTATTTGCTTTCTTATGGTGTTCTACAGGTGTAAGCTTTGATTATTCTCTGAGACAGGGTACTGGGATGTGTGGAACTTTGGACTGAACCCATACAGCCTCTCTCTTTTCCTGTGTTGAGGCCATTCTGTTTCTTGAAGGTTTGAGCAGTCTTTATTGTGTTAGCTTGTTGCGTTACCTTTAGGAAAAACTTCATGTTCTTGCTTAGATGTAATATTGCTGCTTGCTAACTGCACTTCAGAGGGGCAGAATTGGGTTGAAAAATCGATGGTCTCTGATAGTGATAGATCAGATTGTGAGTTCAGTGCACCTTCTGTAATTAGTAAAGCATGGAAAGGCTCTGTGGGATGAAGAGAACGGCTCAGTCTAAAGTAGATTCCCCCCTGTCCTGACATTGTATGAAGTATTGCAGATTTAGTGGTGAGCTTCTTTACTGATGAATCTTAGTAAATTTTCCCCAAGATCTTGTGTGGCCTCTCTGTAATCTTTTGTGAGAGATTGACTTTGCTGTGGTAGGCTACAGAAATCTCAGTCTACAGTGACACTATCTAAATCTATGGTAGCTAAAATACTACTACCATTTCAAGTCTTCCCTTTTCCTCCCGCTGCCTTTCTCTCCTATGGCAACCATGAATCCTGAGGAGATTTGTCACACTTTCCCTGCCCTCCCCATCCATTTTTTATATCAGTTTAGTAGAAGATGCTTTGACCTTCAGTAAATGTTTTAAACCTACATTTGGAGAAATGATGCTGGAGGAGGTGCAGCAAAGAGGATGTTTGTGACAGGATCAAAAGATGAAGCTGGGAATTGGACATGAAGACAACAGAATACATGCCTGGTCCCTGCTTTGCTTGTATGAGTTTGTATAAATTTGGGGGTGGGGAGTAAAAGCAGGAGAAACACTTTTGTCTACTTGCACTGTATTGCCTTCAAGTAGTTTTTCATGCATGATTTTACATACGTTGTGCTTTTCCTTTTTTTCCCTAGTATGTGGAATTCCTCAGAACCGTTATTTAATTGCAGCGCTACTAAAATGAATGTTCCTCGCAAGCTGTGCTCCTGGTTTGTTTATGCCACATGTGAGCTTTTATTATTTATTTTTTTACACACTGATTCACGCGATGCTGTTCTGGAGCCCCCAGATGATAATAAAGCATCAGCAGGGGTTAATGGAGACTGGTAGGGGGTACAGCAGGGAGCTTTTGTTCCCATTTTATCTGGCAGCCTGCAGCAGGCAGAAGCAGGCTGTGGCTCAACAGCTTCGTCATTTATCTCGGTCAGGTTTCACTGCTGATAAACTTCTATTGAAATGGATGGCTGCTATTGTGCTTACCAGTAGGGAAGATTTCTCATTGACTTGCTACAGGTTTAAAGCATTTTCCTGCCGTGCTATGAGGTTAAAAATGTATGATCTGCTCTGTTGAATTGGTCTTATGTTTTCCTGCTCAAGTGAATATTTGTCTTCTGAGCACGTACGCTACCTGTTTTAAGGCATAGGTTGGATTTAAAATGGTCAGCAAAGCTCGTATTGAGAAAGCAATCATAAATGGCTGCATGCACGTGTGGCTGCGTGCGTTAAGAGGAAATAATGATGATACGGCTGATTTCTCACAGTTTTTTAGTCTTTGCTTCCTTTTTCTTTATTCGTCGTCTTTCCTGTTCTCCATGCTCAGAGCCAGGGAGGACACCCACTCACACCTACTAGTGGTGAGTTCAAAGAAAGGACTCTCTGACTCCTGCACAGAACCAGCCATTACCTAGTGATTTTTGAGTGCAGCTCTAACTTAAAGTGTTTCTGCATTCCCAAATCTGTTAGCCGTGCCTGGCATTACTGTCTGTAATCCTCGTGATTAATATGGAAAGTCTTACATCCTGCTGTTTTTCAACATAAATACACACAAGTCCTCAGAACCCAGCCTTGTCGGACAACAGAAAGCAGACGCTGCTAAGACTTTTGTGAGCACAAAAATCTTGAACAGAGAGGACCTTTTTGTCTTTGACCCAGGAGCTAATAGCTTGGCATCTAGAGAATGCTCTAATTCTTATTCTAATCCTGAAATTGCAGGGCTGCATTTTCCTCCGATGACAACTCCCTCAATTTTACTGCCATCCTAATAAGGAAATTTTGTTTTCTAAGCATTCGCCATTTATTTTCTGACTGAGAAATTCTGTCTCATAGCATTAGTCTTTGTATTGTGGAATGCTGATGACTTGTAAGCCTGACTACTGACCCTACCCTCATCCACCTTAGCTTGATGCAAAGGTCTGAAAACTGAGAAGCAGAAACCATTGAATTCCTAGCTGTTGAACACAGCTGCTTTTGTGTACTGCCATTAAGCTTTTGCAGGTATGAGAAGTAAGATAGTTGAAACAAATATTCAAAGTTGCTTTACTGTTCAATTTTGGCCACAATTCATTACCCACCTGGTCTGGATGGTTGTGACACTTGGGAACTTCCTCAGCAAAGAACAAGTATGTGCTGCAGAGAGTAGGGGCAGGTCCCTCTCCTCTGTCTGAGGTTCAGAATTGTGAAGCTTACTTTGTCAGAGACTTTCCAGCTATTTCTTAATGCTTGCTAAGCCTGCATTAAGAAAAATTATAGATTTTTGAAATAAGTAGTAGATTAAGGGCTTTTTTAAAAAGAAACAAACAAAAACCAAAACCCAGTTAGTTTATCCTGTGTATAATTTCCATTTGGGAATTTTCTTTGAACTTCTTAATGAACTTAAGGAAGAATGAAATTTCATGATGCAGACCAAGATAGGCAAACTGTATTACAAAGCAAACAAATGACAGCCCTAGAACCACATAGTAGTAGTCTCCTGACAGTTGAAGAGCTGGATATGAGAGTTTGAGTGACCTCTTATCCGTGAATTCCAAATGCTGAGCCAGGACCTTCTGGCATTGTAAGCTTGTTGTTATTTAACAACCACAAAGTTAAATTCCTTTTTTGCTTTGGCTTTTGAGCATGGTGCTGGAGAATTGTCATTTAGGCATGTACATTTGCAGATGTTCAAAGTGTTTTAATATAAAAGTAAAAAAGAAGAAACATTTATAACGTTGATGCCGGTTTCAATTTGGGAACATTAAAAAGTTAACTTTTTATTGCCTTTGATAACTTGTGACTATCTAAATAAAATTAAATGTGAAAGATTTGGTTATGGAGGCACTCATTACAAACCACTTGTGCTGACAAGTTCTCAGAGAATCATAGAATATTAAGGTTGGAAACGACCTCTAAGATCAAGTCCCACCGTCAACCCATCACCACCGCGTCTGCTAAACTGAAGTGCCCCGTCTACAGGTGTTTTGAACCTCTCCAGGCATGGTGACTCCACCACCTCCCTGGGAAGCCTGTTCCAATGCCTGACCACTCTTTCAGTAAAGGAATTTTTCCTAATACCCCATGTCAACCTGCCCTGACATAACCTGAGGACATTTCCTCTTGTCCCTTCACTCGTTACTTGGGAGAAGAGACCAACACCTGCCTCACAACAACCTCCTTTCAGGCAGTTGCAGAGAGCGATAAGGTGCCCCCTCAGCCTCCTCTTCTCCAGACTGAACAGATCCAGCTCCCTCAGCCACTCCTCATAACTGCTATGAACAGAGTGTCATCCTTAATGGAACAGAAGGAGAGGTGCCCAGCACCTCGCAACAGAAAGAAGGGAAGGTTTTGGCTAGATACAGCCAGAACTCCTGTCCAAGACTAACCTGACTCTGTGATCTGGGTACCAAGCATGGTATTTTTCTAAGAAGTGAAATTGCTGCCCTAAAAATGATGAGATATTACAGAAGACCTGGACGTTCAGTTTTGAAATGGTTCTTGTGTCATAACCTAAAGTGGCCATGACAGAGGCAGAATGTCCACGCTCTAAACACGTTGGAGCTGGCTTCTACAACCTGTTTGCACGTGATTATGAGTAGTGAAAGCGTACCTTTCTCAGACTTGATTGTTGCTTACATCTGCACAGCTCGACTGAGACTTTCCACGTTGGAAATTCAGAGATGTTTCCTACAAGCTTTGCTGACAGATGGGCAGTCCTGTTTTGCTAATGACAGCTCAGTAAAACTCATGGCGCCCGATGGCCTAGCATGGAGCTGATTGAAGGACGATCTTTGGATCCCACTGAAGTGTCATGCATACTTCCTATATATTTTTCGCATCAGAGTTAGGAAGTTGCATTTTAGTTTACCCTGTTGTCTCATCTAGAAAGTAACAAGCCTCTACTTACAGTCAGTATTGGTTACCTAAGGGAAAACACAAAAATACCTCAAACTGAAATAACTAGAGCCATCATCTAACCTCGCTGAGTCTGACACACTTAAAACACTGTTTGAAGGCAAGCTGGGGAGTGATGTGAAGAGACATTGAACCGTCTTCTGCATTTCTGATCCGGCTGAGTGCTGTTCGTCAGTCTGCCATGATCCCTTGCTCTCCAATATTCTCCCAAGCTTAGTTGCATTATGGTACAAAAAAAGATTGTACTCATCTTGGACCTGGGCATCAGAAACATTCACTTGACGTTGTGATCCCTCTCAGTAATTATTCATCTTTCTTCATATGGGCTTTTTGTTTGGCTCCAAAACTTTTTTCTGATACCATTCATGAGTATGTAACTTTGCAAAGGTCTGAGAAAAGGATTTTAGGAAAGCTGATACCTTTTATTAGGCAGGTAAATAATTACGGTGGAAAAACAAGCTTTTGGACGTGCAGAGACCCTTGGAACTGAAGTGACTTAATGAAGGGAGCAGTTGAATCGACTTAATAGCTTACTGACACCAGAAGCAGAAAGTATCCCAGAGCCCTCCCCCAGTTTGCAGGGGCTGAGTCACTTCTTAGCCTGTTCCCTGAACCTCTTGGACTTGCCAAAACAGCAGAAAACTTTCCACATTTTTTTTCTTTCCACAGAAAAATCTATTATAGTTGCTTATGGAGGAGTCCAGAAAGCACCAAGCTAGGTAGAGAACAAATTAAAAATGAGAATTTCCTGGGGCAAGGTACTGAAAGAAAGTACCTTGGGAAGGAAGAGGAGAGAAGGGAGGCATTTGCTCACGTGCAAGAGCATTAGAAGTTGTGTTGCTGAACTTAATCTTGTAAAACTGTCCCCCAAAGCACTGTGAGGGTTCGGTTTGCTCTGGGTTAGTCTCCTTTTGCTTCCTGCAAAGCGTGTGTACAGTTGCTGATAGGACTTAGCTGACAAATGGTAAGTTGCAAAATCAGAATAATTAGCTTGCTTTGTCTACACCTCTATAGCCTGTGCCCATGGAACACAACACCCTCTGACTGTTGCCACTCCACCCTCTCTATTAATGTACCAAAATGAATTTCTGTAGCCAGGCATCTTTATTCACCTGTCTTACCACTGAATCTTTTCAGAGGTTCCTCTTTTTTTTCTGTGAAAATCTCTGTTCTCATCCTGTTCATCATTTCATCTCAATTTCTTTTCTTAGCCTGTTCCTTACAAATGCAGGGTTTTTAGTGCTGCTTGAAATCGCCTCAGAGATGTCCTATTTGATTGTCACATCGTTTATAAACTCCCTTCCCAGTCCTCTTGTCACTGCACCTGACTTGAGCTGTTTCATTGAATACCCAGCCAATTGTTTCTAAAATTAAATTCCATCGCTGAGCAAATAATTCTGTTGCCGTCGATTGATCAGCCAGCTAGGAACGTTGTCCTGTTGTGAAAGAAATGAACTTACAACAGTGTCTGTAGCGTGAGAGGGAGGGCCATATTTGAAGTTAATCTCTATTCTGTTTTCACATATTTAACTTCACTGAAGTCCTATTAGGAATATTATCCATGCTCAGAAAAAATATATTTTTAATTCTTTGGAAAAATGATTAGAGCTCAAAAGGAAATTGAGGGTGTTGGGGAACTGTTAAATTAGAAATTGGTAATGGCTATTATAAAATAATTAACAGTAAGAAATTGTGGAGTTGGCTGGAGTAGAGGCATTGGGTTTCTGAAGCAAATATAAAGGGCTCCAGGTGTCCCTTCTGCTGGTTTCTCAGGATGTCACCGCAGTGAAGAGATGGCTTCCCATTTAACATGTAAAACATTCCTTAACATTTTGGAATTGAGGAAAAATGCTGTTAACAGTAAGTTAATGACACTTACAGAGTAATTTCCTCAAGCTGAGTTTAAAGTTTTGATTGCTCAGTTAAAGAGAGTATATAGTTGATCAGGACTTTTTTTTTTGGAGGGGAAGACTAATAAAACTGTTAATTTAGACAAGATGTCCCTTTCTTCCTCTCTTATAGCTGCTGGTTTATAGTAGATACATGTGTTAGTTGTGTGATATTACTGCAGCCATAACAGTAAAATCATTCTGGTCTGTTCTGTTTATGTTGCTTAAATAAGCAAGTTGAAAATACATAGTTCTCAAACCCAGTCTGAAAAAATGCTTCTGTAATGTTCAGAAGGCATTGTAGCTCTCTTGTAGTTGTTTTTGAGAGGTGCTTGCCCCAGTTTTCTTTTTTTCCTTAAGCAAATAAATTTAACGAGTTAGTGTTATTTTTCACTTCTCTGACAGATTCATGTACATTTAGGTGGAAGACGAACAGTCCTATCCCCGATGAGCAGTGTCATGAACTGGATCAATATGTGTTGCACCAAACAAACAGCACGTGTAGGTATTTATCGTTGGATAATCAGGCCTGAAGTAACTGAGCCTGAACCTTTCAGGAGAACGCAGGTCTTGTTCAACATCTCTTTCCACGGTATATTGAAATATCTGGGATATATGTATTGGATTCAGTACTTCACAGCTGTTTTACAGTAGTACCTCTTTGCAATCATCTAATGCGGATCAGTGTGAATGGTCAAAGTCAGGAGAAACTCACTTTTTCACCTCATTGTTTTTCAGTTGTGTTTATTCGTAGAGGGCGTTAGCACGGCCCGTGTTGAAATTGTGAAGGTGTTAACGCTTTCTGATGTTCTTCTACTGTCTTTATTGCAAGAAGGCCAACTTCTTGTTACAGTGACTCAAGAGTTGAAGGTCTGCTCAGGAAGAGTTTACCTCTTTCCTTCCTGTGACATTTCCCTCCTACAGGTCTGTGCCAGAAATTTCGTAGAGCTGGCACAGTGATGGCAGTAGTACTTGAGTAGGGCAGCTGGGGTCCTGTATATGAAGTGGGGTCTCTTGGCTTCTCTGGGCATCTGGAAGCTGGTACTGGTAAAGGTGCTGAAGTTCAGGAATAACAGATGGCTGAGGTCTCACTTTGTACAAAAACTGACTGTCAGTTTTTAAAATCAAGGCTTATGTTCAAGTTAATCTTTTGCTACGATATGTTTGTGTCTGAAATTAAAGCAGTTTATGGGTTTTACTGGATGAAGTTGTTCAAGGTTTTTTGGTTTTTGGTTTTTTACTGATGTGTATTTGTGAGATAAAGGTCTGGCAACATCTTGTAGTGTAGCTGGGGGCTTTCAGTCCATCACAGAGGCCTATTCCACTCTTATAAGTAACCTTTAATTTTTTGAAGATACAGAGTTAGTAGCCATTGTTTATAATTTTCAATTATTGAGTTCCTCTGTTCCAGTCATCCTGAGAGAGAGCTTAGCGTGCATGATACTTCTCTGTTCCCAGATTACCAATAACTACATCCAAGAGAGGACCCGGGACACTACAGGCCTATTAGTCCTATTTCAGTCCCTGGCAAAGTAATGGAAAGAGTCCTCTTAGAAACTATCGCGAGCTGAATGAAGCGGGCGTTTGGGCAAAGCCAGCACAGATTTACCAAGGCCAAATCACGCCTGACCAACCCCATCACCTTCTTCAACAAAATAACATTTTCTGTCGAGATGGAGAGAGCAGTGGATGTTGTTCACGTGGACTTCAGCAAAGCGTTTGACACCGTTTTCCACAGCCTCCTCCTAGACAAACTGTCAGGATACAGACTGGATGGGTGGTCTGTGAGGTGGGTAGGGAACTGGCTCACAGGCTGCACTCAGAGGGTGGTGATCAGTGCTTTTTACTCAGGCTGGCAGCCTGTCACAAGTGGGGTGCCCCAGAGAGCAATACTGGGCTCCATGCTGTTTGGTATCTTCATAAATGATCTGAATGATGGGATTGAAAGCACCCTCACCAAGTTTGCTGATGACACTAAACTGGGTGGTGAGGTGGACGTGTCAGAAGGGAGAGCAACCTGACGGAGAGACCTGGACAGGCTGGAAGAGTGAGCTAGCAAGAACTATGTTATAAGTTTAATGAAGACAAGTGCAAGGTCCTGCACGTGGGATGATATAACCCCAGAGCCCAGTACGGGCTAGGATCCGTGTGGCTGGGGAGCAGCCTTGCCAAAAGGGACCTGGGGGTCCTGGTGGGCACCAAGCTGAACTGAGTCCAGTGTGCTGCTGCGGCAACAAAGGCAAACTGGATCCTGGGCTGCATCCACAGGGGCTTTGCTGGCAGAGATGGAGATGTGATCATCCCACTCTACTCAGCACACGTCAGGCTGCACCTAGAGCACTGCGTCCAGCTCTGGTCCCCACAATTCAGAAAAGATGCAGGCAGACTGGAGAGGCCCCAAAGATTATCAGAGGGCTGGAGAACTTGGCCTGTAAGGAGTGACTGGAGGGTTTAGGTCTTTTCTGCCTGGAGAAGGCTCAGGGGGGGACCTCATTACAGTTTTCCAGTACTTAAAGGACAGCTACAAGGAGGGTGGAGACTCTTCCTTCACAAGGAGCCACATGGAGACCACAGGGGCAACTGGTACAAGTTGCACTGGGAGAGGTTTCCTCTCAATATAAGAAATATTTTAGAATGCGAGCAGTCATTCACTGGAATAACCTCCCGAGGGGTGTGGTGGAGTGCCCACCACTGGAAGTTTTCAAGATATAATGGGACAGGATGCTAGGTAATCTTGTCTAGGCTCCCTTTCCCACAAAAGGTTGGACCCGATGATCTCCTAAGGTCCCTTCTAATCTGGGCTGGTCTATGATTCTCTGGTTGTACGTTGAAAATTAAACTGTGCTCAGGAGTTAAGATTGAAGGTAATGGTTTGTACACTGTCACTGTGCTTACGGGTAAATCATATCACGTTTGTCTGACAGTCTCCTGGATTTATGTTGGAAAGTGTGTTCTTTCTAGAACCCGTGTGCTGTCTTCTCCTGTGGGACTCAACAGTACTCAGGCTGTCTGGCATCTTGTAGAACTGGGCTCTTGTGTTTGATATTGATCCAAGGGCATGGCCCGATAGGGACAGGCAGTTTCTGTTATTAGCAGCCCTTCGGTGCTGTGGATATGAGCTAGCGTACCTCTGCGTAGTCTCCACTGCCACTGGCCTTGGTCCACCGTACCAGAGTGGGCTGCTAGTCTGCATAGCTTTGCCAGGGTTCCAGATCGAACTCTCACCAGAGCTCAACAGTATTTTCACAAATGGGATAGGTATAATGATCGAGCTCTAGACTTAAACCCATCAAATGACAAGTGTAAACTACTGTACGTTCAAATCCCAGATTATCAAAAAGGTAGATTCACTGTATTAGCCTATTTATCACAGTTATTACTGGTATTTGAGAGTGAATTGAATCCAGAGTATCTGACAACAAAAAAGACCCTCAGAATACATCACTCTGTAATCCAGTCTGTAACTTCATAATAGAAGCAGTGCTTCAAAGTTGTTATTTTATTGTTCCTGCTGACCATTAAGTACAGCATCCTAATATACAACCACACTTTCAGCATTGATTCATTTATGTTGAATAAGCTGTATTTTCAGGAGGCTGTAGGTTTGCATTCGTTATTGTTGTAGGATAAGCAAAGCCTGCATCCTACAGGCAGGATATCTGGTATTTTTTCTGAGGCCATTGAATTTTTGTACTTGGTTTAATTTTTTTCATGGAACTACTCGCTCTTTCAGTAAAGGTGGTGTTTGTGGTTGCGCCACATCTGTTTCCTGTTGTAGTCTATATTCTCGCTGTGGTTTGCAGTATTCAGAATGGCCTCAGAATATGAAACCCACACCACGCTGTGGTTGAAGCAGTGTAAACCGCTGGAGATGCTGCTTCGCAGCGGCAGAAGGTGGGTTTCTTGTATTCTGCAGATAGGCTTCCCTGGGATGAGCCGATCCATCTGGGCTGGAGAAGGGGAATGAATGCATAAAGCAGTATCAGCTGGGACTCGTTTGTCACCTGGATTTCCACATGTGAAAAGGTGATGCTTGAAATCCTTTGAAATTGGTTCATTAGTGATTGTTTCTTTTTCCTTGTGCTTATTATATGTATCATAGAATCACAGAAAGTTTTGGGTCGGAAGGGACCCCTAGAGGTCATCTAGTCCGACCCCCCCACAGCAAGCAGGGACACCGCTAACTCTAGATCAGGTTGCTCAGAGCCCTGTCCAACCTGGTCTTGAATGTTTCCAGGGATGGGGCCTCCACTACCTCTCTGGGCAACCCGTTCCAGTGTTTCACCACCCTCATTGTAAAGAATTTCTTCCTTATATCTAGCCTAAACCTACCCTGTTTTACTTTAAAACCATTACCCCTCGTCCTGTCACTGCTGTCTCTACTGAAAAGATTGTCCCCATCTTTCCTATAGGCTCCCTTTAAGTACTGAAAGGCTGCAATCAGGTCTCCCTGCAGCCTTCTCTTCTCCAGGCTGAACAAGCCCAACTCTCTCAGCCTGTCCTCGTAGGAGAGGTGCTCCAGCCCTCGGATCATTTTTGTACCCCTCCTTTGGACCCGCTCCAACAGTTCCATGTCCTTCTTATGCTGAGGGCTCCAGAGCTGAAGGCAGTACTCCAGGCGGGGTCTCACCAGAGCAGAGTAGAGGGGCAGAATCACCTCTCTCAACCTGCTGGCCACGCTTCTCCTGATGCAGCCCAGGACTCGGTTGGCCCTCTGGGCTGCCAGCGCACATTGCCGGCTCATGTCCAGCCTTTCGTCTATCAGTACCCCCAAGTCCCTCTCAGCAGAGCTGCTCTCGATCCTTTCACCCCCCAGCCTGTATTGGTACCGGGGATTACCCCAACCCAGGTGTAGGACCTTGCACTTGGCCTTGTTGAACCTCATGAGGTTCACACAGACCCACCTCTCCAGCTTGTCCAGGTCCCTCTGGATGGCATCCCGTCCTTCTGGCGTATCAACCGTACCACTCAGCTTGGTGTCATCATCCCTGTGTCCTTTGCCATTTTCCTTCTGTCTTACACCAGACAGTTTGGTTCTGTAGCCTATTGATGAGGTTCTGTTCAAATCTCCTAAAACGCAACCAAAGCGACTGCAGATAGCGCGGTGCCGTGGAACTGTTGTTGTGGTGGTACCCAGCTGCTAATGGGCAGATGTTTGGGTGAAGTAATAGCGCACAGGTGGGCTCAGGTAAGGTTGCGGCAGGGATGGGCTGGCAGATAGATATAAATGCTTTCAGATAGGTGTCTGTTTTGTCTAGGTGGCATAAAGCTGTCCTTCAAAATAACCTGTATGTGACAAAACAAAAGATAATTAAAAGCAGCTACTTAATCCTGAAGTCTTCCCTTCTCTTTTGCTGACTTTCTTCCAGTATAAGAGGAAGCTTCTTTGAACAGCTCCCCACTTGCTAAAGAAAGTTCATCTCTCACCGTACACCTTCCAACCCTTAAATAAAAGAGTTTCTTCCATTTGTAAGTGCAGGCAAAAAGTGTAGAGTCTAAAGATACTGCTTTGTGATAGTGATGCTTTAGTGGTTATTGCTATGTGGTTTTAGGCAGTTTGCTTTGCAGCACCCACCCATTCTGTATATCTGTTTGGTCTGCTTAGCAGGCACTAATTGCCATATATTAATTAGTTGCAAGCAAATGGCTAATCTCTGTAGTTTAAGGGGGAGGGGGAAATGAGTCATCGCAGCAGTGTAAGATGACTGTGTTATGGTTAGAAGAGGGCAGTGGGGAAAGGGGATGACCAGTCCTGCTTGGTCGTGGCAATGGTTTCGTGAAGGTGGGCTTAAGGACTATAACTCAGTTTATCTTACAGATGTTGAATCTGTGTCCCTGCTTCTAAAGTTAACATTAGTCTGTTGTTTTGCAACCTCATTTATCAAAACAGTGTTGGAGGCATGCTGCTAGGAATTGAGAAAGCCAGCAGATGCTGAAATTTTCTGAAGTAGAATAAATGGAATAGCTGAGCTTGCTTTCAAAAGGAAGTCCAGAAACAAGGCAATTATGGTGGGCTCTGAGCCCAGCTAAGCAATCTGTGATAGGAAGAGCGATGTCTGAGTTTCGTTACCAGTGCAAAGGACGTAAGTAACGGCTTTAGGATGGTAAAAGCACTATAATGCAAAGTGAAGCTGCAAGTACTGCGCCTGATTTTCTGAAGGATTTTAGTGAGAATGCGGGAGGGAAAAAACCTTTCACCAAGTAATGTGCATCGTATTTTTGTGATGCATGTGCATTAGTGCATTTGTAGAAGCGTGCCATGTGTGCTACCAGGCTGAAGATTTTTTGGTAAGCCAATTCCACAGAGTACTTACGAGCTTTTTTTTTTGAAAAAAGTAAATGTGGAGCTTATTCCTACAAACCAGTAACTATGCAGAACCCCTTTTCTTTTTACTGTAGGAAATGTGCACATAAAGATTCAATTCCCATTCTAACATACTGAGAGTAAGTGCAGTAATGTCAGGAAGTTTATGACAGGGAATAGTTTTAAGAAGAAATTGAGTTATTGTGAAGATTATAGTATTTTCTTCTGCTTTTTTAGTGAATGTTAAAGTATCTTATTAACGCACGTGTTATACTGTATGCTGAGAAAGTTACGGGTTTCAGTTCTGTTTCTGTATTCCTGTCTTGCCTCCCCATCTGTGCTTGGGTAGGCAAAAGGGTACGAGCTGTTCCAAACTAGCCTTCTCACTTCTTATGCGCTAGGAAATTCTTCTGACCACAAAACCTCATCCATCTAGCTGGAGTTATTAAACCACTTGATCCTGAAAGTTGTCTTTGCACAAGTCTTTGGATTTGAGCCATAGGAAGAATGGGAAATCAAACAGACTTTTCTATGGCTACCTTAATTCCACCAATTCAAGTGAGAGATTTGAAAACTGTGTTTTAGTAAGTCACCCTTTTTCCAGTCCTTAACTTGGAACTTCCTTAGGTAGTGGGAAGGATTTTTTGATGTTTCAGGGATTAGTATGCTACACTGAATTTTGAGAATCGCGTTGTTTTGTGAAATCTTTACATTAAGAGTGTTTTGAGGGTTTTGGGTTGGTTTTCTCCTTTTTTGGAAGGGTAGTATAAATGCTGTAAACTTAAACTGTAAGCTTGAAACAAGCAGAAATATTTCAGAAGGAAATTTTCCATAGAATTGCAGTACTGAATCATTTTTATGCTTCTCTTAAAACACCGGACTCTCTTCACTTCTGTCGCTCTGGTACTTTTTATAAGAATACTTGGCATTCATAAGGTACTTGATCACTTGAACATGCATACATATGTTTAATTAATCCTTTCAGTGCCTCTTTGAGGAAGTTAGGTATTACTTCTTTTTAGCAGTGGAGAAAAATGACACAGTAAATTGCAGTGTCTTGATCAAAGGCATGCAATTATTTACAAACCATTAGTGTTCCTTGCAGTACAAAAAAATACTGAACTTGACTTTGAAGAATGTAAAACAGTTTCCTTCTTCAGACTTGGGAATATAAATGTATTCTGTAGATCTTCTTGACCATTTGCCTCCCAGAATTTACATGGGGTATCCTTTTGTTGCTATCTGTAACCTGGACAAAGCTCACTTGAGGGGGACTGTGGACTACGAGACACTGAGCCACGACTCCTGGACATTGTAAGCTTGTCTTCATTTGTGTAAGACACAGTGTCTCCCATTTGAAACTAAACCTAGAGACACCAATCAGAAATGACAGAGAGGCAGTGTCTAACAGGCACGCATGATATTAGTTCGTAAAGCAAATATAAGGAATGTTGTGCCATAATTTCACGTGATGATCTGCTTATGAGACTAGTCTTATACATAAGGGATCCTCCATGGCTTTTAGAATAAGTACCTGTTGAAATACAGTCTCTTTTTTTTGTTAGACTGCTGTGTAACATTGCTGGCATTTTAATGGCTAGGAGACTATTTTTTATTTGAAGTCTAGCTTTGGAGTAGCTAGTTAATTAATCTCTGATAAATAGTGATGGAATTATTCTATATATGTAATAACTTTGTATATATCCATAGGTCATGAATGCTGATGGAACTGGGAGAACAGTTCTGGTGGAGGACAAGCTGCCTCATATTTTTGGATTCACCTTGCTGGGAGACTACGTTTATTGGACAGACTGGCAAAGACGCAGTATTGAACGCGTGCATAAGCGAACAGCAGAAAGAGAGATCATCATAGATCAACTGCCTGATCTGATGGGCCTGAAAGCTACAAACGTCCACCAAATAATTGGTGAGTGAGACTCCTAATCAGGCAAGTAAAATGAAATAGAAAATGTGAGCAGTGCTCTGCTGCAGGTGTCACTTTATACCAGGTCAGATATGTAGAAATGGGCAGAATCCACTTTTGCTGCATGATAACTGCAGGCTGCAGTTTGATGGGATGGGGTAGGTGTTTTGTGAGGTGCTCCAGTTCTCTAACTTAGAAGATTAAGCTGGAAAACAACCAGGCACCCCCCCCCCAAAATGGGTAATTTTCTACTTCTTATGGAATTGGAGCAGCTCATAGGTCTGAACAACCTGGACCCGGTAAGGGGAGAAGGATTGTGGCAAATGAGAACTTCTCTTTGTAACAGCCAGCTATTAGATTAGCCCAGCTGTTTATGAAACTGCAGCTGTAGCAGCTTTTCATCTTGCAAGCTGAACGTGTGCTCCCAGTATGCAAAAGCGGAGAATGAGCCAGTTTTATTCTGTTCAGTGCTTTTCACATTAATACTGCAAAATTATCATTAGGAATAACTGGAAGTACTTTCTGCCCTGTGGTGCCTGTGGTGTGAAAATGCAGGATCTAGCTTTAAATTGGCTATCCGACCACTGGTAGCAGTGCTACTGTGGCATCGCAGAACTCATCACGCTCCCTGAATATCCTGCTATATGGAGAGGCCTTGCAGCTCCTTGCTGCCATGTCTGGATTGTACCCCAGGGAATTCATCCAGTGTAGGTGAGGTGTAGCTCTACATTGCTGCTACCACGTTAACAACATGCCCTGAGGTACGTGTGTGAAATGCAGCTCTCTTTCCAACTGTTTGGCTAATTGAGCTCGGTAATGCTGGGCCTCTCTTAGTAGGTGGATTTCCAGCATGTGCAGGTACACGAGTTCGTATTGCAGAGAGCTGCTTTACTAGCATCCTGAAGAGAAGCAGCCATTGAATGGATGTGAAAATAGATCTGCAAATTTTCCATCTCTAGGAACATGATTGGGGTATGTAACTGATCCAGTGTACTGCAAAAGGCAGCAGAACGTACACTTGCTTACTTACATATTTACTGTCCATTTAGTGCTTTTGTTGTGAATTGGGAACATCAGCAGGCATTGGAGTCAAGAACCCTTTCCCTAATGCTGGGTTTGTTTCGTGGGGTCAGGAGAACAAGCGCTGGCTTTCCAGCCACGTAGAGAAACAGCTTTCTAAAAGACTACAGGAAATAAACAAAAATTAATTTGTTCAGAGAAGAAAAGGTGAAAAACTATAAACTTTATTCCTTAAAGAACTCCTTGTGTCATTGGTGCACGTGAGGACTGCCTTCATCTTCCGACTGAAGAGAGTTTGCAGTGATTGCTTTTGCTTCTGTTGCGTGCTTAGGTACAAACCCTTGCGCAGAGGACAACGGCGGTTGCAGCCATCTTTGTCTGTACAGACCACAAGGCCTTCGCTGCGCTTGCCCCATCGGCTTGGAGCTCATCAACGATATGAAGACCTGCATCGTCCCAGAAGCTTTCCTGCTGTTTTCTCGCAGAGCAGATATCAGACGAATCTCTTTGGAAACGAACAACAACAACGTTGCTATTCCGCTCACCGGAGTCAAGGAAGCTTCTGCTTTGGATTTTGATGTGACAGACAATCGGATTTACTGGACTGACATTTCACTGAAGGTAGAGATGGAAGATGCTTCTGTTTATTCCATATTGGCTGTGAAGTTGTTACCAGGTTGTTGAGATACTTAAGAATGGATTGACAAACGCGATTGACAAGATTGAAGGGATAGGTAAAAGAGCTTGTTCTACGTAAGAGTGGCATACGTTTTCGTTATAGTAGCAGCATACTCTCCTACAAGTCATTCAAATCTAATGTATACATTTTCACATAAGGGATAAGTTTGCAAAAATAAAGTTTTTTGGCAGAAAGCTGAGAGCACTGCCATATGGCAGGAGTTTTTGGGGATCACAGATGTTCTGTCAGATATATTTAAAGGGGGGAAGCCTTCTCTTGGGTCAGGAAGTGAAAATATGTCTTACCTATTCTTTAACTTATACAACTACTGCACGTGAGGCATATTATGAATCACAGGCTTTGTAAAACAGGTCTAGGATCTAGACTGACAGATTGGAAAAAGTTGAGGGTAGGTGTTTAAATGTGGTAGTTAATGGAGTGATAGAAATCTGTGTATTATCTGTCTGCTATCTCTGTTATCAGTGAGTCTAGTTATTCCCTTTGTTTTTCACGGGTTGTAGATGTAGTCAGAACTGTGAACTCCAAAAATTAGTTTTTAGTAAAATAAAGCTTTCTGCGATTGGGTTGAGACCTGTGCCAGCAATAGCTCATGGACCTTTGCGACTGAAGAATCATGTAAGTTAAAAACGCAGAGTTTAAGTGAGTTTGAGAGAGGTGACTTGGCTGAGCTCTTTATGTATGGTATTCATTTGAGCTGTGTTTGAAATAAAAATAAAGCAATGATCTGATCGATTTTTAAGGGTGATACAGATGATGACTGAGATACAAACTTCCTTGCTGTGTACTGTCACTAACTGGCATAATTAGCAGGTAGCATCCAAGCTGGGAAGTAAACAACAAAAATCAATCTTTGTGTTCACTTCTGATGGGTCACGAGTATTGGGACTGTGTGCAGAGGGGAATATTAAGGACACAGAAACGAAGGCCAAGTTTGTCAAAAAGAATTTGGTACCATCATAACGTTATTCCTTTATTTTCATGCTTATAAGTGGTCATAGTAAATCAGGGAATGCCTGAAATGTGATATATTATAAAAATACAATTCTGGCTGTATCTGCTGTCACAGGCTGATCCATAATGGCAAGAGTTAAAATAGCTCTTTTGAATAAAAGACCAAGAAGAAATAATGCTTGGTGAAATGAAATTAAACCATCAGTACTGAAGCACTTGCACTACTGAGCTAATCTGCCATTAGGTTGTTTGCTTCTATTTGCTGTTCTGCCATGAACTTTTTCATTAGGCTGCTTTAAATATTGTTTCACACTATAACATTGATGCTTTTGTATAGTCCTGGGAGAGCCAAAATATTTCCCCCTCAAAGTTGGCACTGAGTGATTAAGGTCACTTTGGCATCTAGACTGCTTAATTGAACCAAACTGGTTATTCCATTTATTTCCCCAGTGAAACGCTATTGTAATTGAGACAGAATACATTCACAGAGTACAGTGAATCGTTACTTCTGAATAGCAGCATTGTTTGCCTTGCAAATAAGTAGCATATTGTAAGATCCTCTTTCAGATTTTAGGCATCTCATATTGTAAGAGGATGAGAGTAAGAGGATCTTACAACATGAGATGCCTAAAATCTGAAAGTGTTTAAAATGCAACAAAGAAAACAACCAGCCCAGTGACAGACTGGTAAAACTTCTAATTTGCCTGTGTATCTTTGTGTCCCTGCAGACCATCAGCAGAGCTTTTATGAATGGCAGCGCGCTGGAGCATGTTGTGGAGTTCGGCTTGGATTACCCAGAGGGCATGGCCGTAGATTGGCTGGGGAAGAACTTGTACTGGGCTGATACTGGAACAAACCGTATAGAAGTGTCAAAGCTGGATGGGCAGCATCGCCAAGTGCTGGTGTGGAAAGATCTTGACAGCCCCCGGGCGTTGGCCCTGGACCCTGCAGAGGGGTAACTTGCTGGTTTAGTTTTACGTTTAGGAACAGTGAAAAACAACATCGTAATGCTTCTTAGGCAGTGCGTGTAAATCCTGAGAGAACTGAGCTGGGGAATATAACCTGATAATTTAGAGTATGAGGGCTGGAGAAATATGCTCTTAATGTCCTGAATAATCATTAAGAATACTGCAAAAAAAAAATCAGAGCAGCTCATTAAAAAGGGATTTATGTTTAGGTTTTTAATTAACCATGGAATCAAAGTAATTCTAAGTTTATGGAATTCATTAATTAGAAAAGGACTATAGCTTTGGAAAGAAAATATTTGTCCTTTTAAAAATGAGGATCCTTTTTGTCACAAGTTAGGGTCCAATAAAGGTATTAAATGAATTAACTTGAGAGTGAGGGAGTGAAGCTTATTGTCTGAGAATAAGGAAGGTGTGTTTTTCTTCAGATAAGGGAGCCTTTTTATTTGGTATGGACAAGGGAAGCAAGAACTGAGAAAGAGTGGAAACAATTCTACCCACCTATCCCCAAAATGAAAGATTTCCTGAGAAGAAGCTTCTCGGTTGGATTGAAATGTGATAGCAAAAGTAGGGCAGTAAGCAGGGGGAGGGAGGAAGGAGCAGGGCAAGGCAAAACTGCTTAGCTTCTGAAATAACTCTTCTACCATGAAATGCTCGTTTGACGTTAACTAATTACTAATTACTGCAAAACCTTTTTGAGGTTGTACCAGCATTGTAGTAGTCTCATTTTGCAAATGAGGGAACTTCATTTTCAAGGGTTACGAAATTATCCCAGTTTCCAGTGACGCTGTGAGAGTTGCAGCGACGCAGAGAACTCTGCACCACTCGAGCACGTTCCTCTGGCTTCATTTCCACAAAGGGGTGGCAACAGTGGCAGTGCAGACTTCTCCCTGCCCCCAGTGGGACACCTAGATGGGCTTCAGCCCTGGCGTGCCAGGGGTTGCCTGGACAAGTACATCAGAGGGCATCCAAGCCCAGATCGTTAGATCCAGTTACTCTGTTGTGACAAAAGGTTGCTATGGGTGATTCTGGCTTTCTGCTGGGAATAGTTTTTTCCAAGGATTATTATAATTCAGTGCTTTGTCTCTTCACCACAGACCAGAAGAAAAATTTACTTTAGTTTTGAGCCCAAACGCCTGTTTTTTTCCCTTTTGTCATATAGCTGAGCTATGTCATTGCACTTTGTAGGGAAGTTTTTGTGGCATTGCTACCATGGGGGCTTTCTAACACTTAGGTCCACGCTGTGCACAACTTGCAAAACTTATGCACAAAATACGTGCAAAATTTTTGAGAAAGAATAGCTCCCCCTTGATCATCAGTTTCTGAAGCAACCTTTCCCACTGCGTGGCTGGCTGAAATAAAAAGCATTTTGCAGGTGTTTGTTACTAGAGGGAATAAAGCAGAGAGGTGTAAACATTGGCCAGCTGTGTCTCGCTTGTAAACCCAGTAACATTTTAAAAACCGTTTGGAAGAAGTGCCTACCTAGCCACCAAATGCCAAATCTACAGCCCTCTCTGCTGTACAGTGCCTAAAGAAAATGTGAACATCTACAAGTCTGTGCTTCTGCTGAGTCTAGTTGGAGGCCGGTAACTAGTGGTGTCCCTCAGGGGTCAGTACTGGGCCCAGCCTTGTTCAACTTCTTCATCAACGACCTGGATGAAGAGTTAGAGTGTACCCTCAGCAAGTTTGCTGATGACACCAGACTGGGAGGTGTGGTAGATACACCAGAAGGCTGTGCTGCCATTCAGCGTGACCTGGACAGGCTGGAAAGTTGGGCAGAGAGGAACCTGATGAGGTTCAACAAGGGCAAGGGCAGGGTCCTGCACCTGGGAAGGAACAACCCCATGCACCAGTACAGGCTTGGGGCGGACTTGCTGGAGAGCAGCTCTGCGGAGAGGGACCTGGGTGTCCTGGTGGACGACAGGTTGTACCATGAGCCAGCAGTGTGCCCTGGCTGCCAAGAAGGCCAATGGCATTCTGGGATGCATCAAGAGGAGCGGGGCCAGCAGGTCGAGGGAGGTTCTCCTTCCCCTCTACACTGCCCTGGTGAGGCCCCATCTGGAGTACTCTGTCCAGTTCTGGGCTCCCCACTTCAAGAAAGATGAGGAGCTACTGGAGAGAGTCCAGCGGAGGACTACGAGGATGAGGAGGGGACTGGAGCATCTCTCCTGCGAGGAGAGGCTGAGGGAGCTGGGCTTGTTCAGCCTGGAGAAGAGAAGGCTGAGAGGGGACCTAATAAATGCTTACAAATATCTGCAGGGTGGGTGTCAGGAGGACGGGGCCAGACTCTTTTCAGTGGTGCCCAGTGACAGGACAAGGGGCAATGGGCACAAACTGAAGCAGAGGAAGTTCCAGCTGAACAGGAGGAAGAACTTCTTCCCTCTGAGGGTGACGGAGCCCTGGCCCAGGCTGCCCAGGGAGGCTGTGGAGTCTCCTTCTCTGGAGATATTCAAGACCCACCTGGACAAGGTCCTGTGCAGCCTGCTGTAGGTGACCCTGCTTCGGCAGGAGGTTGGACTGGGTGACCCACAGAGGTCCCTTCCAACCCCCACCATTCTGTAATTCTGTGAGGCGTAAGCTGGCGTGGGAGTATGCAATAGTTCGTATGTTTGCTCCGGTGGAAATGCTGTACGGTTTTGTGTTATTCTGCCCTTGGCTGGAATGGGACACGCTCTTACGTGGCTGATTGACTTCGCTGCGTGGAGATGAGCAGTGGTGCCTTGTAATAAAAGTACCCTGCATGCCTGCCTTTTTGTGTTCCTTCGTTTGATGGACAGCTGAATAGAAACAGAAGCCAAGTGCCGTGGCAAATGTCTTGCTCAATAACCAGGTAGAAATGAAGGCGCCCAGCTGCCAACCTTTTGCCTCTTAATTGACATGCATGGATTAGGTAAGACTGAAGTGCTCTCATATGGAACTTGCTGGTAAAAATCCAGCTCCAAGTGGAAAAAATAACGTTGGAAGCACTTTGAGGAAACTTGACTCACTTCATCACTTGTGTTTTGAAAAAAATATTTAGTGTAATGAGGCTGAACAAATGCTGAAATTTATAGCTCTTGTTTTTCACTTTCTGAGGATTTTTTTTTTTTTTTCCTCGAGTTCTGTTTTGGATTAAATGTGATTTTTTTTTTTTCTTTTTTTTTCTTTTTTTTCTTCCCCTCTTTCGACCTTTTAATCAGGTTTATGTACTGGACTGAGTGGGGTGGTAAGCCAAAGATTGACAGAGCTGCTATGGACGGCACCGAACGGACTACTTTGGTACCGAATGTGGGACGTGCTAACGGCCTAACTATTGATTACGCTAAAAGACGACTCTACTGGACCGACCTTGATACCAACCTGATAGAATCCTCCAACATGCTAGGTAAGCCCCAGAGCCCTGGGCAGTGTCAGGGGGATGCTGCTGCTTTTTCACAGTTTGCTGTGGCCAATTATTGTTTAAATAATGCCAAGATACTCTTCTTAAGACAAAAATAGTTTTTTTCCAAGCTCACACGTCTTTAACATTTGCTTCTATAATTGGTGTTTATGCAACACAGCGTTTGGCGAGGCCTCAGTTTTCTTGTAGGTGATATAGTTGCTCGCAAAGTTAAAATTATACAAGCTGTGCATGTTTTCAGTTATATGTAGGACAAAGCTGTCAACTTTCAGTGGTTTGAAGAGTCTTGTTTTGCTGCTCTGAAGAGCACTGGCAAGTACAAAACAAACACTTCGTCATCTGTGGAAAGGTAGAGAGAAAGCCAAGATAACAACAGCTTGTTGGACGTTTTTCATAATGTAATTTAATACAATTTGGTTTATAACCTTTGTTGCTATCCTCAGGGTTCAGGCAGGTTTTCCCCAGTGTCCTGCACACTAAGGAGCTTTTCCTGGCTAGTACTGGTCACCAGGGTGGCTCCCTCTCACCCTGAGGTCTCTGTGATTGTTTTATAAACTGGTATTACAGCTAAATGGAGGTGGAGTATTTTATCCTTTCACTGTCCTGGGGTAGCGTCCTGAGGACCCAAGACCTCTCAGATTTGCACAGTATCTTTTTTTTTCTTACTTCTCGGCACCCACAGGAGTGGACTGCCTTCTTGCGTACCGGATTGTTCAGATCAGCGTGATCACTAGCCGATATTTCAGGCTGAAGGACTTCGTCTGCTTTAAGCAGTACGTTTGCGATAGTGGAACAAAGCTAGAAAAAGATCAGAACAGGAAAATGCATGATAGGAATTATATGTAATATAAAAGCTTTTCTTCAGCTTCTCATGTGTTTTGGTGTGCTGCTGTGGCTGGCTGAGCATTCCCCTGTGTATGGCGGAGCTGGACACACCATGAGAATTTCATCTTCCCTCTACCTGTGGCTCGTGATGGCAGAGTGCAGGGCTGTGCATCTTCATCTTCTCTGTGTAAAGAGGGAATGCCTTCTTGATTCACAATCTCCCATTCATTTTCTGTGACTAGACGGCAGGACATCCCATGGTAATGAAGTGGCTGAATAACGTGGTTGAAATAATTTCCCTCCCCGCCATGCCCTGCTCCCTAAGGTCTCTCAACATTTCCACAGTGTACACAATTAACTGCTTCTTACCTTGATATTCTGACTGTTTCTTCCTGGTACAGCATTCCAGAGACAGGTTCGTTTAACCTTGTGCGGTTAATTTTTCGCATAATACAATGTGGAATTTTAATAAGGTCTTAACAATTCTCTCTATAAGCAGCAGAGACCCAAATGCAGCGTGAGAGATGCTGAACTGGGAATACGGTGTCCGGATCCTGCATCTCCTTCAGAGGGATCCCCTTTGTTTCGGGGGGAGGAAAAGCACAGAGTCTTTCTGAGAACCCTGATCATTTTCGAAACAGAATTTGTCTTTAGTAAAATACATTCTCTGCTGCGAATCGCAAGCAGGATTAGCACATTTCTGTGACAGTCTCTGAGACTTTCAGGATGGTCTTTTGAATATTGTACGCTAGTTTATAGTTTGCTTTTTTAAGAGTGAAATAGTAACTTTAAAGTAATTATGTGTTAACCTTCGTGTGCAGGGGGCACGTCCAGCAGCATCAAACAGCGTATCGTTTGTCCCCATATAATTCTGCTTTTTATCTCCCTTCCTTTTTGGAAACAGGCCTCGACCGTGAGATTATAGCTGATGACTTGCCTCATCCATTTGGCTTGACTCAGTATCAGGATTACATTTACTGGACAGACTGGAGCCGGCGTAGCATTGAACGAGCCAACAAGACCAGTGGCCAGAACCGAACTATCATCCAAGGGCATTTGGATTACGTTATGGACATCTTGGTCTTCCATTCCTCCAGGCAGGCAGGCTGGAACGAGTGTGCCTCTAGCAACGGTCACTGCTCTCACCTCTGCTTGGCAGTCCCCGTTGGTGGTTTCGTCTGCGGCTGCCCAGCTCACTATTCCTTAAACTCGGACAACAGGACTTGTAGTGGTAAGCCATCAGGAGTGAAAACAAAACAGAGGAGCCGGTGTGCTTAGTTACAGATGCGAGCATCGTGCTTGAAGGAGAGAAGAGTTTTATCTGTGTGAGATGGTGGAGCTTTTTTGCTGACAGGCCAAGTTAAAGCTAGTTTCTATTTTTAACACCAAATGTGTATTTGAAAAAATTTTGGTTCCTTAGCCTCCTTTCCTCCATAGGAAGCAGAGAATGTTTAAATAGAATTTCCTAATACTAAAATCCTGCTGACTTTTCAGAGAAAAGGAACAGGCTGCCCAGGGAGACTGTGGAGTCGTCTTCTCTGGAGATACCCAAGCCCCGCCTGGACAAGGTCCTGTGCAGCCTGCTCTGGGTGACCCTGCTTCGGCAGGGGGTTGGGCTGGGTGACCCCCAGAGGTCTCTTCCAACCCCGACCATGCTGTGATTCTGTGAAGGGAGGATACTGAAAGCAAAAAAAGTAAAAATCTTGCAGCAGACCAGTATCACAGTAGAATGAGTGTCTCTGATTAATTTTTTTAGTGACTCAGCTAGATGTGTGTAAGCAGGAAGGGTCAAAATGCTTTTGGTTTTCTGTCTGTCTGTCAAACCCTCCTCAAGTGCTTACTTGTTCGTTTATTTCTGGTCTTGCCTGATGTGGAGGGTATGTGATGGCATAGTCTACATGCTGGACTTTGCTTAGCCTTTAGGTGGGTCAGGATTTAATTCTGTAGTAGTTCCGTCTGCTGCCTGATGAGATGCTGAGGTGGGCCAGTCTCCTACCCCCAGAAGTATTTCATCCTCAGTGAGGAGAGGCTGGGCTCCACAGTCAACCCAGCACTTCAGGTTTCTGATCTCAGCACAGCCAAGCCCCATTTTTCTTTATTGTCGTGCAGAATATGAACCGCAAGGCCCCTCAGGCTGTATGTAATTAGTTTCTAACCAAATAATTTATCCATCTCTCAATAACTGGCTGCCAGTGAAGCTCTCATAATTTTGGCAGCCACACTGGATGGCTGATTTCCACCGGTGTCATTCAGATTAGTCAGTGGGTGAAGAGATTCATGGTAGGGAGAGACAGATTGTATCTTGTCCACGTTATGCAGGAGTAGAGAGATCCGACTGTTGTTTTAAAGCCAGAATCAGGGCAGCTTGTTCCACGAATGCCACCTCATGGCTTTTTTGGAAAATCATGCTCTTCGGAAAACTACTTTTTCTATACACCCCCACCCACCCCCAGGAGTCTTGTACTCCTCTTTTCTTTTTTTGTGACAAGGATTGCTTGCATGACAACTACATTTTCGTACTCTAACGCTCTCACACCTTCCTGTGAGTTAAAAGCATGGTTGACACCTCTCCGGTGATGACTGTGATTTTGTAGGTGGAGGAATTTGACTTCCAGGGGAGAATAAGTAGCAAAGTGATCAAAGGTCGTGTTTTCGTGTGAAAATGCTCTTGGTAACAAAGGAGGGAGAAAAATAGAGGAAATACATTGTGAGCAAATAGAACCCTTTCCCTGCAGTACGGTTCAGGGCCATTTGTGAGGTATTAGGAGTTTTCCTTCTGCCATGTTCAAACCTGGGAACTTTCCAGCTTCTCATTTGTAGGTAATTGGAGACGTAGGCTTCTCTGCGTATAATTTAATTTTTCTCTTGGCCATTATAATTGGAGCATGACTCGTTTTAACTTTCTCTTGCCTGTTTTACTTGCTTATGTACTCCTGAACGTTATTATTAGTCCAAGCCCTGTCTAGAGGCCGGTTCCTCCCTTCTGGATCATTCTTCCCCTGCGTGCGTAGATTCTTTTCATTAAGGGAAGGACACACTGCTCTGATGAGATCTGGTGTCTCATCAGACCTACCACGTGTCATGGAGTTTGAAGGCAGTGTTACACGGGGGACATGCTCATTGCACTCCGTTTGCCTGCCAAAAAATATAGTTCAAATCTGTGACTATTGGGAGGAAGAATGATGAAAACTGGGAAAAGGTTTCTGGAATTGGTACTGTTTCAGAGATGTGGGGACTCAAGGGGGGAAATTCTGCTGTTGCTTTCTATAATGAGCCATCAGTTCAAAGTTGGAAGTCAGGCAATCCTAGAGCCATCAATTCAAAGTTGGAAGCCAGGCAATCTTAGACAGTGAGAGAGGGCATCTTTGGGGAAAAGTGGAAAGAATTTTAGGTGCTTATGATGATATGTTTACCTCCAATGTTATATCTTAAGCTTAGTTCCCTTTCCATTAGTCTCTCAACTACTTGGTAAGAGTTCTGGTGTTTTCTGAATCTATTATTTTGCTGTACACATTCGTACAAACTTTGCTTTGCTTTTTTTTGTGTGTTTTCTTTTACAGCTTAGAGCTAAGTAGAAGCTGGCTTATTGGACAGACACTTGGAGGGGAAATACAGGTCTTCCAGAAAAAAAATATACATTGCAATTAGGCCTGATTGTTATAGGATATTAGGATTGAGTATTCGTTACCAAGGAAACTCCCCCCCCTCTCCCGCTTCCCTCCCTCCCCAGAGCAGCCAGAATAAATGTTCCAAGTGCAAGCCTAAAATAACGAAGCAAGGTGATGATGTTCTCTGGAAGACTTTTGCTACCTCCCCTTCCCAAGGTGCTGCCTTACCTGTTTTACAGGCTGGATTGAATGAGTGCAGTGTCCCACTGCAAATCTCTCCAGACTTGTGCTCTAAAGAATTGATTGTACAGACTTCAGGGAGGCTGCAAACGGCATTGCTGGCTCTTGTGCCATCTTGCACAGCAGTGGCTCCAGGAAGACCGTTACTGAAGAGCGCTGTGAAAAGCGAAAATGCTTTAACTGCCTTCTCTGATTTCTGACCCACTTATGTAATACAGGGATAATTTCTTTTTAATGATATATTAAATGCCTTGTGCGCTTACTGTAAGATACAGCTGGTAAACTGTAGCTCTACAGCCTTATTTTCTGCTGTTTGATGGTATTTATAAGAAAAAAATCATTTGTCCAGGAAATTCTTCCTGGGCATCTGGAGAGCTGCAGCAGAGCATCAGATTTTTTTTTTTTCTGATTGCAGGTTAGCGTTCCCAGATGAGCACCCAGAAATAAGAAAGAGATATAAATCTGAAAAGAGTGAATAGATTTTTCTCCAAAAACACAGCCTTGCACACACCTGCGAGATTTTCCTGTGAATTAGTTGTTTGATTCTGGTGCAGGCAGAAAGAGAGTTTGTGGGAACAGGGCTGAAACCACTCTAATGGCAATGTCTCTTCCCTGGAACCTCTAAATAAGGAACCAGTGCTGGCTTTTGCTCAGCTTCCTCTGCAAGTAGAAGAGTACCTAGCAAAAAGTTCAGCTTCAAAATAGTGGAGCTCCATTTCCCTGGGACCCCTTTAGAAAGAAAATTGACAGCTCCTTGAGTGGCATGGCTGAGCGTTCTTTTTTGAGGTGATTTTGACAGCAGTCTTCGCGACTTACAAAATTATCTTTGCCTGTCACATCCACATTCAGACATTTGTAGTAAAAAGAGGTCATTTGAATAACTTTCCAAACTGATCAGAGGTTGGGTTTTTTATGTTTTGATTTTTTTTTTCTTTTTTTTTTTTCTTCCAAAGGAAGGGGGAGAAGGGGAATGAAATAATAGGTACTCTCTGGTTTTATGTAGTAGTTATTGTTATTGAACATACAAATACCCAACGTTATTGCTTAGTGTAACCCTTTCACCTTCCTTTTTTTTTTTGTTTTAAACCCATCAAGCTCCTACAACCTTTCTATTGTTCAGTCAGAAGAACGCAATTAATCGCATGGTGATAGATGAGCAGCAGAGTCCGGACATCATACTCCCTATCCACAGTCTCCGAAACGTTCGAGCCATCGATTATGACCCCCTGGATAAGCAGCTGTACTGGATCGATTCTCGGCAGAACATCATCCGGAAGGCACAGGAAGACGGCAGCCAGGTACCCTGTGGGCGATGGTATTACTAAAAGATGAGGGAGGCGTGCTCTGCACCCAGCAGTGAATGGTTGTGCGTGAATAACTTGGATGCACGGCATTCCTGCAGACTAGCTGTCACCAAATAAAGTGGCATCTGGAGTTTCTGGAGTCCTCAGCCAGTAGTCTGGGAGGTGCAGCAAGAAATAAAATGTGGGAAACTAAGGCCAACTTCAACATACTGTTATTCACAGTGCATTATTTGCTCAACACTGTCTTTTGGCTGGGGGCTGTTGGAAAACCCGATTTGAGAGAAGTGAAACATGGAAGGGAAGGTTTTGAGGAGAAATGGAGCATGTGAGAGAGAAGCAAAAGTTGCAAATGAGCCGGGTGCGGGGGCATTGACTCTGAAGTGAAGAGGGTGGGACTTTGTGAGCTGTGTCTGAAGCCTCCCACGTTCTGGTGGTGGGCAGGAAGAGAGCTGTTGTCAACTACGGAGGCACAGAGTGAGAAGGTTGAAGCTAGTGACCTGTAAGAGATGTAGCAGGCCTGGGAAGACCTATTTGACTGGGGAATACAGAAAAAGTAGAGTAGGGTAGAAGGCAAAAGGTGATACAGATTTAGTGAGGTTAATCGTGAGCAATGACTGCTTATTCATTTTCACGTTTTAAAACAGATTTTTTTTCTTCCTGATTTTTTTTTTTGAATGAGGGTGGAACGGGAGACTAAGAACAACAACACAGAGGTGCTATATTCAGTTTAATCTGTAAAAGAGTGTGGTTTCTGGTGGAGGGTGTGGTGGTAGTTGGACACTGCTGAAATGCCCTTCAGCCTTAATTCTTAATTTAGCAATGATTTTAATTTCGAAATATCTAAATAATTTAACACCCAAAACTAGTCGGAGGCACCATATTTTTGCCAGCTTCAGCAGAATGAACAAATGCAAGTCTTGTAGGCACACCCTTTTGTAGAGGTGAAAAGCCGAATAAGAAAGTTAGGCAAATTTTCTGGTGAAGTTTAATTTTGGGCTGACGAGGTGGAGGCTGCTCACCTGAAAAGTATGAAGTTTTCCAAAAGGATTCTATAAGGCCATGTTTTGTGAGTTGCCAGTCCTCTTTAGATTTTTTGAAAAGTTCATGAAAGAGGTGTCAGTTAGGTTCACATTCCACTATAGGGAGGCTATGCAGTTTCTTTCGTTAAAAAAAACCAAAGACATGTGAACTCCAGAGGTCTGGACCAGCAGAAGACAAGAACTTTGAAGCAGAAAGGTCTTAGCTGGAAGTGCTCTGAAGTCGCTGTCTTATGCTAGCTGATATCCTTTCTGTCAGTTGGCAGAGTAGCCTTCGTATTTATTATTCATCCTTTTGTTATGTCCTCCAAGTGTGATTGCAGCGATGGTGGAGAAGAATGCGGCTAGAATTTCAAGTGCTCTCTGGCCTTACTTTGCCTGTGTTTTTATCTGTTCATCTGCAGCTTTGGGAATCAGTGGTAATGTGTTTCTGTTGTAGAGTGCTAAATGTGCTGGGTTTGAGTCTATCCAAACTGAACTTGACTTGTCAAGAAAGCAGAGGAAATGTAGAAGCTGACCGTGAATCTTCAGCATAGAGACAATTTGGACTTCTTGCTCCAACTTACTAAGTCTGATGAGCTGCAACCAACTTAGATGATTGCCATTACAACAAACCATCAGGACGAAGTGTCTATATCTGGTTAAAGATGTTGGTGGGGCAGCTGGACCTGGGTGTCTCCTTACTTTGTGATAGTATTTTTGGCTGCGCCTCTTTTGCTGTGCAGTATTTTGATGTGGTGCATCCATAGCAAATAAAATTGCTCACGTTGGATCAGATTAAATGCTCTTCTGTGGGTTGTTTTTCTTTCCTTTGTAGAGCCTCACTGTTGTGACAAGCCCAGTTCCCAATCAGAACCTAGATATGCAGCCTTATGACCTGAGCATTGACATCTACAGCCGCTATATCTACTGGACCTGCGAAGCTACTAATGTGATCAATGTGACACGCCTGGATGGGAGACCCATGGGAGTGGTGCTCAAGGGAGATCAAGATAGGCCCAGGGCCATTGTGGTGAATCCAGAGAAAGGGTATGTAGCTGGAAGAGTGGTGTCGGGAAATTCAGGCCGAAGGTCTTGAGAATCAAATTGTTTTCTTGCTGCTCGTTGGTTTCTGTTTGTCAGAATAAAAACATCTTTGGCATTTGTTAAGATGTCTTGGTCATATAGCAAAAATGTGGAAAGATCAAGTAAACTTTTTTCCTCTAATCATTCCTATTCCAGATACATGTATTTCACCAACCTACAGGAAAGGTCTCCTAAAATTGAGAGAGCAGCATTGGATGGAACTGAACGAGAGGTCCTTTTTTTCAGTGGTTTGAGCAAGCCCATAACCTTAGCTATTGACAGCCAGCTAGGCAAGTTGTTCTGGGCTGATTCAGACCTGCGGAGAATTGAAAGCAGTGACCTTTCAGGTAGAGTAGCACTTTAATTCAGTGATTCATTTGTGTGGTGTGGGTGTGGGGGAATTGAGAGAAAGGTGTCTTCTTTTCCTTCCTACTATAAACAGTCTGTACTGTGATTCTAATCGCTCCCTAAATTCCCAGCCAGAGAATGTCTGTGATTCATGCAGCGTGCCTTTACGGTCTCATGCCTCTATCGATGATTTGCACTATGAATTGCTACACATGCTATTTACTTCAGATTCTCATTGCAGGACCTTTGCGTGGTTTCCCAAAGTCAGTTCACAAATAAATTGCAGCCGTTTTGGAAAGGGGGAGGGAGAGGGTTGTTTTTAAAGACACCGGTTTTGATGCAGTAATCTGTCAATCGGAGAGAAGTTTCCAGTTAACGGAAAAATCTTTCCTGCAGAGTTAAAGCAGCAGGTGTGGAGGTCACTTATGTACCTGTCATTTAGGGGGGAATGATGCAAGAAGGATAGAGTAGATGTAATATGTCAGTTCTCAAAAGGCAAAAAACTCCCTCTTCCAGCTACGGAATTCTCTGTGCCTGCTCCCCAAGGCTGGTTATGCCAGTTGCCTGACCTCCTCTGTGAGTTGATTCAGCTCACTTAACTGCATAAGCAAAAAAATAACCTAACAACGATATACAGAAAAAGAGAAATAGAGAACAGTGTTCTGTTGGTGTGGAAAGCTGAGCTGGTTCAGCAAGAGTCCAGCAAGCAACCAGAACTGGAGCAAGAGAAGAAGCAAACTCATGCAGTCAGATTGAGTGAGACTGAGATATCCCTTATCTACTAGCCAGACCCAGCAAGCTACTGGCTTAGCTCATCTGTCTCATGTGGCTTTGGTAATAATTTGTCATGGTACAAGCTGGGCTGGATGTTGCTGATGGGAGTGCCAGGATGTTCTAAGCACATACATGAGCAACCTGGTCTAGTTGAAGATGTCCCTGCTCACTGCAGCGGGGTTGGCTAGATGGCCTCTAAAGGTCCCTTCCAACCCAAATCAGTCTATGATTCTGTGATATCCGTCTCTGTTAGGTGATGGGGTACGTGCCCATCTTGCTCTGCTGCTGGTGGAGGACAGTGGCAGAATTTCTCCACCCTCTGCAGTAAGTCCATCCCCAGTTTGAATAGTGCACGGCCTCATACTGCAGCTGAGTGTTATTCTACTATTGGAAGCATAAGTGCACGTGTAAGGAAATAAGGACACACTTTGCATCTGTGAGCAAGTTTGAAAATCTGAAAAGAGTATGGTAGTTTGTGGCAATGTCTTTGACTGATGACACGATACCTTCATTCAGAGTGGTAGCATGTAGTCCCACTGACAGCAGTGTGATTTTCAGTCCCTTAATAAGCTTTTGTTTTGGAAAACATTGCAGTTTTTCTAGATGATTGGGATTGAGACTCAGCAAGATAGTAGGTTTTTTCAGTGATTAACGTGGTGTGTCACTGGAAGATTCAGGGTCACTAATGAACTGCAATATCCTGACTGTTTACTATTTTAAAACACAGGACATAAGCTGAGTTAGTGAATTGGGTTTTTTAAAAAAGTGGTACAGTGTATCTTGGTATGTTCTAGGCTATCCCAGATCCAGGGTCTGCATGAGTAAAGTAATGGGCAGCAGCAGGTCATATGTGCTTTGTTTCTCTCTTTGTGTCTGTTATCTGCCAGGAATTAAGACACCAGCGCAGGAGATGGGTCTAAATTCTAATCTAGTCTGGTTTTAATGATTCTGCATTTTTTTTTTGAAAGATGTGGGTGTTGGATCACCAATGTTGCACAGTAAAAGCTCACCATGTTTTTGAAGAACATGAAGAAACATCATTCCAAAACCCTTTTGCTTTTTGGCGTTTGCATGACAAATAGATTGCTGTAATCACCACGATAAACTGCGAACTGCTGAGATGCATTCCTGTGCTTAGGAATGCTGATTAATAGGATCTTTTGACCAGCAGAGTAATTTTTCTGCGTGTTAGCTGCTTAAAAACATGCACTGTCTCTTGCCCTGTCAACTCTGTATGTGCCAGTACCCATAAAGAGGAGGAGAGCTAGAATGCCTTTTATGTGATGCAGTCCTCCTCTTCCTCCCTGTCCTTCAGGCCCGCAGTTAGGACTCGGTTATGCTGCCCGAATGGGAGATCCTATTGAAGCTGACCAGATTCTTCACATGATTAAGGGGGTTGTTTATGAAAAGATGACTGGAATTAGCTCCCTACCATGGAAACTATTTGGAAATTAGTTTCTTCTATTCTGGAATAATTAGTGTGATTTGGAAACATCTAATGATTCTGGAATTAAGTAATCTTTATTTGGAAATAGAATGAGCTACGGGTGTGTCCTGATTTTTGTATTTATTTGTTTTCTTTTAAGCCTTTTTGTGAAAGGTGTTGCTGGAAAGAGAATGGTGATGCCAGGAGACAAAGCTCCTCTTAATCACATCTCCCTTTCATCTGACATGCTCAATAAAGGGGCCTAGCACCCTGATGAGCCAGCTTTGAATTTTATTGTTGGTTCATGGAGGGAGGGATTTCAGCGTCTCGGTTTAGTCGGAAATAGTTATACATTGTCACAAATATTAAAAAGAAAGATTAAGACATTAAGAGAGTGAAAATTTTAAGCTTCAGAGCTTTAGGAGCGTGCTGCAAAACGCTACGCTGATTGACGTGGGCATAGCAGAGCAGGGCATGTACACGCTCCATTTGGGTAGGTCAAGGTCTTAGTTTTGACTCTGTTCCTTCCTGTCATCTTTGCATTTTCTCCTGTTCTCAGCTTAGCTTTTCGTCTCGGTGCAGGTTGCTGTTTATTACCTTTTCCCTATAGAGTGAGTCACGTTCATGGGAGTTAACAGACGTCTGCAGTTATTTGGTTCGACTTACATCACTCAGTCTGGTAATGCCTGCATCAGTCTGGGTATAGCCTCCTTCAGAATCCATCAACGACTTTTCTTAATCAGATCGTTGCTGGTGTTGTTCTGAAGTGGTGGACGAGAGCCCAGTCTAGCTGAGGATTAATATTTGAATTTCCGCGTTCTGCTTTAGCTGTTACCACTTGCTGAATGTTTGGAAGGTTACTTAACTTCTGAACTCTGTATGCCATTAGCAAAAAGGAGATAAATACACTTTTCGTAGCTGAATTTGTTTGCAAGTCATCATCACTGGCATACTGTTGATTAAATTCTCAACAAGCCAAAAAAACGTTCTTACTGCCAAACAAAGCAGAGGGATAGAACTTGCTCAAATTATAAAATCATAAAATGTATGTCTTTTGTCCTGTAGCACCATATTGTGTAGGTATGGTAGAGACATGGCAAAATTTTTCTCTGGTATTCAGTTGTACTGGTATGTTTTTACAGGACAAAATACAAAAACTTCTTGGAAATTGTTTTATGGATGAACGTATGCAGAGCTATTGTCTGCTGTAGTACAAGTGAAAAATAAGCATAGTAGTGAGCCCAGATATCAGAAATACCAGGTTTTATAAGTAAATGATCAAACCGTGGCCTAATTTTAGACTGTGACACTGTTTAGGCATTTCAAAATTGAAGCAGATTCCTGATGTTTGTGAGTAATTTTATGCTCAGAATCTGATAAACCTCACTGAATATTGGAGTGTTAATGATCATGTCATGTCATGTGATGTAAAAAAAGCATGGATTAAACCTCACTCTTGAGCTGTCAGGTTTGGAGCAACGTATTTTCCTTCTGTGTGAGAGTTACAAAGTCATCACTGTCTTTGGACAGTCTTTAATGATTCCTTTAAAACAGCTGCAGACTGTCTTCTGTGTATGTGGAGTGTTAACTGGGAAGTGTGGCAGTTGCTCTTGACTTATGTTTAATGCCAGGTAATCGAGCGTAACATTCAACAAATACTCTTCAGGGGTGTAAAGCTAAAGCCTCTTGGCTGCTCCTGATGGTTGCTAAAGGAACTGAGGAAAGTAAGTCTGCTAGGAAGAAAGGAGCGTTCCCCATTTAACATGAAAACCTTAGTGAGGATAAGGTAGTCGAAACAAAAGAGTATGAGGAAGTCAGAAGTCAAGTGTTTACCTTAATCTCATAATTCATGTGAAAAGTACTACCTACCTTGTCCTCACTTGGATTTTATTGTGTATTAGTTAACTCAAGCTAATAATCCGTCTTCTTATTCCCTGTTGTATGCCAAGACAAAGCAGTTAATCTCTCCAAATCGGGATAGAAGAATGAAAAGAATTAACAATTGCCATCATATTGATAAAAGACTTGATAGGCTCATGAGAGCGGAGCCCCCAACTCCAGGTGCTTCTAAAATACAGTAAATACATTTGAAGCACAAAAACTGTCTTCTTCATGCAAGTAGAAAGCAAAATATATCATCTGTCTGCAAAATGCATCAGTCTTGCATCAGAGGACCCAGGACTGTTTGTGTTGTTATAGTAGTCTTACCTGGTAGTGTAAAAGTAGTGGGAAAATAGTGGCGTGAGTAGCGTAGAAAAGGCTTTTGGTAGTATTTCAGGTGATTCTAGCTGAGCTAAACCACTCTTTCCCTTCTGCAGGTGCTAATCGGATCGTTTTGGAAGACTCTAATATCTTGCAGCCTGTGGGACTAACTGTGTTTGAGAACTGGCTGTATTGGATCGACAGGCAACAGCAGATGATTGAGAAGATTGATATGACTGGTCGAGAAGGACGTACAAAGGTCCAAGCTCGTATTGCGCAGCTCAGCGACATCCATGCTGTGAAAGAGCTCAACGTTCAGGAATACAGTAAGTGCAATCCCTGCTTGCAAGTGCTCACAGTGCCTGTTGGGCTCGAGGCGAGGAGTGGCCACGGAGGGATGAGCCTGTTTTGCCTGGTCACTGATGGACATCAGTGCAGATGGAAGGGGCCAGAAGTTGGCATTGTGTTGTGTCTGTACATCACCAGGGTACAATTAAGTTGTTTCCTCTGGGCAGCTGGAAATCTATCACAAACCCAGCGTCATGTTTGGTTGCTGTTGACAGCTCTGTTGGCAGTCCCATACAGGCACCTGGTGTTTGAGTGTCTGTAGTGGAAAGGTCCTGTTGTCCCTGGTAGACGGTTACAGCTGTGACACGCTAGTGAGTCGCTGTTTGGTGCTTACTCTGTTTACACAAGCGCAGTTCTCAGGGCCGTTTACCGGCGATGGACTGCCTGCCTTGAAGGCAAAGTGAGCAGTTTTTGTTGGTGGCAATCCATATTGAAAGTAAATGACAGAAGAGCAACGTTGCATTGCACAAAGGAAGTATGTATTAAATAACAATTTGTGTTGAACGTGCCTGCGCTTCTAAGGGTTTTCTGTTTACCAGGATATAGCCTTTCCCAACACACACACACTTGAAACAGAATCACAGAATGGTCGGGGTTGGAAGGGACCTCTGTGGGTCACCCAGCCCAACCCCCTGCCCAAGCAGGGTCACCCAGAGCAGGCTGCACAGCACCGCGTCCAGGCGGGTCTGGAATATCTCCAGAGAAGGAGACTCCACAGCCTCCCTGGGCAGCCTGGGCCAGGGCTCCGTCACCCTCAGAGGGAAGAAGTTCTTCCTCATGTTCAGCTGGAGCTTCCTCTGCTTCAGTTTGTGCCCGTTGCCCCTTGTCCTGTCGCTGGGCACCGCTGAAAAGAGTTTGGCAAACAGCGGGATCAGGATGGTTAAAGCAGTGGAGCTGCCGTCATCCTGGAGGAAATAGGCCTGGTTAATAGGCTGTGGTGCATGCCTGGGAGAAATATGTAGAAAAATGTCTGGGGATGTTTAATTAAAGCATCGGTGCAGACTATTACTAGTTTTGTTTGCTATTAATCTCAGTAAATCTGTCAGGACTTCTAAGAGAAGTATGTTGTCCTTATTAAACATTAAAATGAAGAGACATATGTATCTAGAGCATGTTAATTTGAGTTTCAGAGACAGTATGGAAGCTTCAGAATTCATAAATCAGAAAAGTTTACTTTTTTAATGATCTTTCATAGAGAAAATGAGTTATGGAATCCGAGGCATCTTTTTGTATTACTAATGCTAGTATTTTTGCTGCAGAACTAATTTTAGCTTGCACAAGAAGCAAAGCACTTTGAGTACTGTTTACTGTTTCAGACTCACTCCGTGGCGTGATTCTCACAATGTTTCAGGTCACAGACAGTGATCTGTGCATGTGATAATTGTTGATGTGTGTAAAGGGAAAAAACACACACAAAAAATACCACCTTTTCAGAGCTGTTTTTAGCAGTGATCTCCCCAGAGGGAAGGAGTATGGAGGGAGTTCTGTGGGCCCAAAGGAATCACTGAAAGGTCAGAAAAGAGGTGGGGGGTTCTTCTCAGTACCTGTCTGTCTTCTTTTTCAAACCACAGGACAACATCCTTGTTCTCAAGATAACGGTGGCTGCTCGCACATTTGCATCGTGAAGGGCGACGGCACCACGCGCTGCTCTTGCCCGGTCCACCTCGTTCTGCTGCAGGATGAGCTGTCCTGCGGAGGTAAGTCCTTCCCATGGTCTGCGTCACTGAGCTCGCCTCTTCTGGGCTGGGAGGGGGGGTCTGCATCTTTAGGGGTGGCTTCTGAGCAGAGAGAATGTGACAGTGCACCAGGTGCTGTTACAGGTTTTTGAAGGCTTACCTCTTTGCCTCCCTCCAGCTAAATCTGCAAGTGTTGAGGAGGAGCAAGAGAAGAGGGAAAATTCACTAGCTGACTGTTGAATAAGGATGTCCGTTCACTCTTCCTACTTAAGACCACTGAATTATTTCAACTTGATTTTTTAACTGTATGATTTTTATGACTTTTTTCTCTCACTCTGTATGTTCTCCTTATTCAAATAGTGGTAGATTCTCATCTTCTGGCATACTGCACCACGTCTGTGCCGTGTTATTCTGCTCTGCTGTCCTCCTCTAACCCACCCTGCACGTGTCTTTCTGGACTGCAGTCCCAGAAGGGCGAGTTGGCTCCTCTGCGGTGACACGGCCACTGCAGCCTACGCCCTGCTGTCCCCATGGGGGGGTTGAAATGGGGGAGAGGAGAGGAGCTTTGGCGCTTGGGTCTCTCTGTGCCACCGTGCTGAATGGATTTCTTACGCAATCTTCTCGCCGTCAAGGCGACGTGTGGTCTCACAATGGAACAAGAGCTAACATAATCCAGATATTTCCTCAGAGCAAGTTTAATACCAGGCCAAAAAGGGGGGGAGGAGGAAAGGGTGATTAAAAAAAAAAGGGAAAAAAAATCCACGCTCACTTACTGCATGAGGTTAACAGTTACTGTAGTAAATGTTAAATAACAGCTAACAGCTGTGTTGAGATAGCAGAACTTGACTAGATGGAGCAGTTTTTTGTCGTTTTAAAAGAATTTTGACCGAACAGAGCTGTCGAGGGCGCATAACTAGACATTGAGTCACAGTGCATTCATCTGCAGCACATTACATCCTTTTAACGCTTTTTGTACAATGACTGTTCAACATTAAAAAGAAAGTGAGCTATCGGTTGTGTATAAAGTGGTGCTGCAGGAAAGGGCAAGTACAGAAGTGTGTTGACTTTAAATGCAGAATTTTGAAGACCTACGAAGAGAAGGGTGCAAGAGGCTGAAGTGGGAAGGGAAGGAGACGATTGTGTTCTGAGTGTGCGTGTTTCTGTGTTGCTCTTGCTCTTTGTCTAATGAGCTTCCATCAATGTGAGCCTCCATCGATGGGAGCCTGCATCAGTCACATGGGGCTCAAGATCTGCGTGAATGACTGCGGAGGCAGCGGGGGTGGAAGTTACCTTATGACATGACATGTTTCTCGGCTACTGGATAAATCAAAGCAGCTGAGATCCTCTTGTCCCTACCTGTGGTGGTCTACTGTTCGTTCACCTGTTTTTTTAATTTTTGTTTGTTTGCTTGATTTTTTTAAAGAACCACCAACATGCTCCCCTCAGCAGTTCACCTGTTTCACAGGTGAGATTGACTGCATCCCAGTGGCCTGGCGCTGTGATGGTTTCACTGAATGTGAAGACCACAGTGATGAAAAGAACTGCCCAGTGTGCTCAGACACCCAATTCCAGTGTGAAAGTGGACAGTGCATAGACAGTGCCCTCCGCTGCAATGGAGAAGCCAATTGCCAGGACAACTCGGATGAGAAGAACTGTGAAGGTACAGAGGACCTTTCAGAGTGTGATGAAAACAAAGCTGTCATGGGGACACTATGAAAGATACCAAAGTTATTGCTGAGTGGGATTTGGAAGGATCCGAGGTTCTGCTAGTTTATAAACTGATACATTGAGTGGGAAATAATTTCACAACCTCATACTTCTGTTTCTCTACCTGTGAGATAGAAATAATGCTGATCTCCTACACAGTGATTTAAGCTCTGTTTGTGAAAGGTACTGTTAAAACAATAATATGATTTTAAGCTCTAAAAACCTGGTAACTGGGAATGAATTGCAAAGTGGAGCAAATCCTTGTCATAGTATTTTTGTGTACCTTGTTCCGAGTAAAGGTCTTGGGATTGTTTATTTTATAATACCTGAACAAAACGGAGTTAACCTTTTACGAGTAAGTAGGAGTGGGAGACAGGTGAGATTTCTGGAGACCTCTTTTTCCTATAGAGCACAGCAAAAGAGAGTATTTAAGCCATCACTACAGAGGGAAGTGCTGTTGCCAACACAATGAGAATTAGGTTATTTTAGTTCTGGAAAAGAGAGGTTATGCTGGTGGTATCTGAACTACCCCACCACTACACAATGTGAAACATAAGCAAACTCACCCTTTCCCCACTGTGCAAGTAGTGAAGAGCTGTAGGGACAACATGTAAGCTTGAAAGGATGCCTCTTCTCTGTGTCCTTTGAGTACATTTTTCCTTCTTTGAAGAGACTGTCTAAGGGTCTTTGAATCAAGGCTGAATTTCTTTCCACAAGGTGGGCTTCAGCTCAAACAAAATCACGCAGACCGCTGCAGAGATTCCTGTGCCATGAAAGGTGATTGTTAGCCAGACGGGATGCTGACAGCTGAAAATACGTTGTGCAAGTTGGCTTCCCAGTTGCCATCCAGCAGCTGGAGATACCAGACTAGGGGCTGTTTATCACCTTCAAAGTGGCCCTGTTACTCACCGTATTCAAGCTGATTACAGATCAGAAAACCTTTTAGTTTAACTTCTGAATGCAACTGAAATCAGAAGGAATTTTTGAATTTATGAGAAACAGGAGGCAAAAATATGTGTAAATAGCAGCAGCCAGCACCTTGCCTGCAGCACCTTTTTTCCCAAAGTGGTAGTTTAATTTTTGAGTGTACTGGCAAAGCTCCAGTTTTATCTTCTGTCTTTCTTTTCAGTTTAAAAACGTAATGTCAAGTGAAATATATTGCCTCATGATCAAGGAGTTTTCAGGTTTACAGGAAGAGCACAAGGGCATTGAGAAACCACATTTATCTTTCATAAACAATTTTATCATCATGGTTTGGCAGATTTATTTTGAATAACTTTATTCTTCTCTCTTATATTACAATAAATGCTTAGAGTTGGAGATTCTTATAGTAATTATGCAGTAACCACGTCCTGGGTTAAGTGCCTGTGTCCTCAGTGGCCTTCTGCTCCAGAGTTATTTTAGTCGAGATAACTTTATCTTACGTCCTTACTGTAAATAGGCAGTAAGGACCAGGTACCCACTGAGCAATACCTTCAACAGAACACTGAATCACTTTTTCTGCGTGCTTGGCATGAGGGACTTTGTGTGCCACTGGCTACTTTAAGAAATGAAGCTAGCAGCAGGCTAAGCTCTCCCAAGATACTCCTGGTTGTGTGCTTTGGTGTCTTGTTTTCTTAATCATTTTAAAGAGAAGAAGTCTTTGATACTGATTCTTGGTGTGTGTGTGGGGGTTCTCTTTCAGTGCTTTGTTTAACCGATCAGTTCCGCTGCGCCAGTGGGCAGTGCATTGGGAAAAGCAAGAAATGCGATCACAACCTGGACTGCAGTGACAGCTCCGATGAGCAAGGATGCTGTAAGTGTAAAACCTGAGACTAGAGACTTGATTGCAACATCCACAATTTTTTTCTTACCTTTCTAGATTTTTTTCTGCCAACCAGACTAACTGTTCCCAAAATGAATGCTTCTGGTCATAACTGCTGTCATGCAATTAAAGCACAACATGGTGGAATAGGAATAACAAAAATAAGTGGTGTTCTGAATGAGTAGTCTCTCAGGCAGAGCAGGCTGGTAATTTTTCCACTTACCTATTTTAATTTTTAAAAGAAATAAAAGGTTTGTTTTACTATAATCTGTTAGTATGCTGAGTTGATGCAGTGTTAAGAAAATAGCAGCATGAGGCTTTTTTATATAAAACTGCTCTGCTTCATGGTTTTCTCATCAAGAGAGTTGATAGCAGGTGCTTTTAGAATCAGAGGTGCACTCTGTAGGGTAAACCTTCTAAAATTTCCTTTGTATCTTGAAAAGATGTAATTCTGAGCTTGATTTGTGGTTTATAACATGTGATATCCTCTACGTTGAAGTCTACAGGGCTCTGCGAGAAGACCGCTGCCTTTAAAATTCCATCTTGAAAGTTCGTTTTCACAGATGGTGCCTTAAAAGAAATCGTAAATAGGGACATTAGAGATCTGTATATCACGGTTGTCACACACGCAACTTGAAAATGCAAAGCCAGAGTTGGACCTTTGATCTTAAGAAGGAGTAACAGGGGATGTTCTGTCCATTCTACCAAGTTATGAGTGACACTATCACAGACATGTATAGTTATCTTATTATAGTTCATATGTTTTCTAGTTTTGTAACAGAGGATGGAAAATTAGCCCACCCGGAGCAAGACTGCAGTTGTCGCTGTCCCTCTTCCAGTATGATCAGAAGTCTGTTTACTTATCTCTGTAGACTGCGACAAGCTGGTTAAAGTGTGGGCTTGGTGTTCGGGGAGAAGAAAATGTGTTGAGGAAAAGACTTTCAGTAATAGATAAGATGTAAAACACTGACTAGAACAGGAAAATACTTTAAAGTCTGCTTTTCTTGTCAAATTCATGAAGCACAGGCAGGGGGTTGTCAGTTAATCCCAGAAATGTCACTGCTTAGAATTGGTATTGTAGGAAAAGCCACTCGTTTTGACTGTTGAATAATCATTTCAGATACAGATTCCTCGCAAGTATGGCACCTCTAAAGCTGATGCTCAGCCATATCTGTAAGCATCAGTGTGGGTCAGATACGGAGCAGGTCAGATAGTTTAATAAATAGCAGCAAACCCAGAATTCATCACTGGTGCATCGCCTCTCCTGTTCAGCATAAGTGAACATTACGCCGTTGAGAAAAGGGAGTGCCAATCTGTTACACTGAGTGATAACCTGGGTGCTGATGTGATGAGGTGCAGCATGAAAAGTAGTTGTCATCATCTTTAATGACAAGAAAAAGCAGAACTGGAGTCCCCAGCACAGTGCCGTCTGGAGCCATGGCTGCAGGACTTGTTCATCAAATTCAAAGGATAGCCCTGCCTGTCAGCATGAAGCAAGATTAGGTTCATCAACCCCCCTGCACATGCATATACTGTTCATTTGTGATTCAAAAACCTCTCTGCATGTGTCAAGGTCGTCGTGTGCACGGGTAGCCCTTATGGACACTCAGAGTCTTTAAACAGACCTGTCTCAGTGCCTGTTTGTTCCTCCCATGTATTAATTTGAAAGCTGTTGTCTGCCTACAGAAGAGGAGGCTTTTATTATTCCTGTGTGGAGAGATGTCAGGAAAACTGATGTTGGTACGTGAAGCTGCTGGATTAACTTCCATGGTCTGATTTTCCATTTTCCTTTTAGATACAACGGAGGAGCCTGCACCACAGCCCAACAACACAATAGGTTCCATTATTGGTGTGATCCTTACAGTCTTTGTGGTTGGAGCCATGTACTTCATCTGCCAGAGGGTGCTCTGCCCACGCATGAAGGGAGATGGGGAAACAATGACCAACGATTACGTGGTGCATGGACCAGCCTCTGTACCTCTTGGTTATGTGCCTCACCCAAGCTCTTTGTCTGGGTCTCTTCCTGGTGAGTGAATGGTGTGACCCTTGTCCCGCTCTTTGGCACCACGTAGTTGTAGCTGAGGATGCTGTGCATGTAGGCACAGGAGATGCCCGTTCCACGTGCGTAATTCTTGGAAGCTGTTGGAAGCCAGGACTGTCAAGGCTTGTCACCATCCTTCTTTATAGTAATGAACTGCTATTTTACTTCTGCTTTTCACAAGCATTTAGATACTTAGCAGAACCGTAAGCTCAGGTAGATACACATGCCGTGGGAGTTCTCTTCTTTTGCTACTAAAGAAGCCTTTTTCTGGACTATTATAGCATCAGCAAGGTGTCATGATGGTACAAGGTAAAGTTACACAGAGTTATATTCATAGGACTGTAAACACTGCAATTATTCGTGATAGATTTGTAGTCTGGGTTTGTCTGCTTGTGAAGCTTCTTGTAAAGTCCATAATGACCAGCAATAGCTGTGGTCTCAGCTTATTTTGTGTGACGGTGAAGTTTCCAACACCAGTCCAAGCACGTGGTGCTACTGCTGTTTAAAAAGTAAGACTTAATCGCAGCGTTGCACTTCATTTATATGCATTGCTTCTGTATATATTGTTTAAATATGTACTGTGACTTGTGGCTTTGGATCCAGCAAGTTCCAGTCAGAACACAGAGATTCTGTGAGGCTGTTACAGGGTTAAAATAATGCACCAAATTTCTTTGCTTTCTGTAATAACCTGCTTTCATAAAGAGAGACTTTGAGCAGAATTTTCACCGTTATTTCGAGCACAGTGGCTTACCTCTCCATTTCTCGCTTGGACTCTCTGCCAGCGTGCTTCAGTCCAGTAGCAAAAGCTCACTTAATGGTGTGGAAATGAAAGAAGACAAACCCTCTCTTCTCTCACACAAATTTCGGTTGCTCAGTTGAGGTGGTCAGAGTCGGTTTCATGTTTTATTCTGAGGCATAGAAATCGTGCCTGAATGCCTGTTCTCTCAAGTCTTTTCCAGCTGTTCGAGTGAAAGAAATCTGTTTCTCTTCACACAGCTCTGGTATAGCCCAGTGCCAAGTCCTGCAGTTGAGTAGCTGATACACAAACCCAACATTTATTCCCTGACAGTCTTCATTCCAGTTGTCCATCAAGGAGCAATGAATTTGCTCTTAATACCAAGAAGATTAATTTTGGGTTTAGGAGTTGTGCTTATACTGCTGTTATCCTCTAGATTATTTTTTTTTTAAGCTTTCTTTTCTCTGTCTACTTCCAAGAATTGAGTATTGACACACATCTTTGTTCTGCAGGGATGTCTCGAGGTAAATCCGTGATCAGCTCCCTCAGCATTATGGGAGGGAGCAGCGGGCCACCCTATGACAGGGCCCATGTCACTGGAGCCTCTTCCAGTAGTTCTTCAAGTACCAAAGGCACTTACTTTCCTCCAGTAAGTCATTCTGTTATTCGTAGACCTTTAATAACTTTCAGGGAAGTGTCAGTGTCTTGATAATTAATTGACAGATGAATGTTTTGTTTTAAATTTCTAGCCTAAAAACTTGTTTGACTATGGAGTAAGGGATTTTGAAAGGGAAAGGAGAGGAGATTGTCTTTTTCCAAAACAATATAGGTGTTTTCTGTTAATTTTAAAAAGTCGTAAGACAGCTCAGTGCCAGAAAAAGATGTTAGACTGAATGTCAGGGGAGATGAAAAAATCCATCTAAATGTTGAGCAGCTCTGGCAGAGCAATATCCTTTCGTTACACTCTGCCACGTACCTCTGGAGGTAAAACTATGGTCGATTCTGTACAGACCTTTCAAGGAATTAAAATGAAGCTGTGTCATGTGTCTTGCAAGCGACAGATAAATACACAAACAAGTGTCTTGCAACTCCATAGCGTTCCTCCAGTCACAAATGGGTAGTGTGCTGCGCTGGATGCTGTATAAAAGTTGCTACCAGCCCTAGAGGGCTCCCTGCCTCTTTAATTCTAGCATCAGTGGTTGTTATGTGAGGTATTTTTATGTGAAGTCCACCAAGCCACTATCGAGCGTTGAAGAGTTGCATGCTAAGGCACCGCTGGCTGAAATCCCCCTCAACTGTCTGCCCTCAGTTCCAAGAGCCAACACTTCGTGTTGTATCTTTAAATTCATCAAAATATTGTTTGTGCACGAGGAGCCTGCCTGTATAGGGAAGAAATGCTTGCCTTGGACAGTGAGCTGCAAGTATGGTAAAGGGCAGTAATTCTTGGGGAGTGCAGCTAGCAGGAGCAGACGTCTGCCAGTTTGCCTAGGGCGGTGGTGTCCCTGGGGACAATCTAGTGTTGAACAGCTAGCTTCAACTTTACTCTTCAGCGCTGGGTATGTCAAAATAACAACACCAGTCAGCATTTTTTAAGAAAAGCTTAGTAATAGCTTCTCTGGGAATGGTAAAAAGCGGCATTTCCATGTCTGTTAAAGAACTGGGAAATAGAAGAAAAATCCTGTTTGCTGGGAGGGGCTACACATGCAGTTCTTAATTTAAGGTTGCTGTTAAAGTGTACTAAAAAGAAAATTTATAAACTGGTGTTTTCTTGAGTCTCCTTCATATGTTTTTTTTGGTCTTCGGGGTGTTTTTTGGTTTTTTGGGGTTTGGTTTTGGGGTTTTTTTCCCCCCTCACTGTGGCTTTTTTCTTTTGTTTCCCTTAGATTTTGAACCCACCGCCATCACCAGCTACCGAACGTTCGCATTATACCATGGAGTTCGGTTATTCTTCAAACAGCCCATCCACCCATAGATCCTACAGGTAATTGTTATTACAACAGCTTCTGTCAGGATCAAAGCAGTTAGCGCAGAAAATGCCGAATCAAGACAGTCTCTGCTCCGTCAGAAATGCAATCAAAGGGCCGAATTCTGCAAGCACTAAAACAGGGGTTTAAATGGGTTCACACGTATCGTGTCACTGAAGCAGGCGTGTATGTGCAGCTAAATCGTACAGTGAGGGCGTTAGGGGTACACCTCTCGGGTGTACGGACTGGGGGGAATGACAACACTCATCACAAAATTAGCCAAATGCCAAAAGAAACCTGGTACCATGATAACTTTGAGCCGAAAATACTTACCCTGGAGTGAACCCTGCCTTTTTTCAGGCTTCTTTCATAAATAATTTGTTATGTAATTAGCAGAAATGATAGGCGAACAGCATGCAGAGGAAAGCTGGCGATACAAAGGCTACTAGGTCAGAAGTAACCTTAATATCACGGCCTAGATAAAGCACAGAAATTCTAATTTGACTTATTGAGGGCTAATATCTGAAAAAGGTTGCTAACCTTTTGCGTATTTTCTCTGACTAATATTTATGAGCATGGAAGCTTTCTCTCTGTTTATTTGAATGTGTCTTTCTCACTGTCCCTGAAAGATGCTATTTAGAGTTCATTAGCATTTTATAGCTAACTACCAAAAATAAAGAGAGAGAGACCTACTACTCAAGGCTGTACAGGTTCCCTTCCCAAATCACTAGTGGATCTGGTCGATGAGAAGAGTGTGCTGTATTTGTCTATCGAAAAAAATGCCTCCCTGACACAGAGCCTTTGGGGGCTTTTGGATAATGAGGTCTCTGGGGCTGAAAAGACATCTCTTCTCCATTAGCAGAAAATATGGCCTCTGTTGTGCAGAAGGTCAGACCAGATGTTTATAATAGTCCCTTGCAGCCATATGAAAAATCTTTTAAAATGACGAGTCATTTTCTAATGAAAGAAACCCAAATTTTGGCACCGACAGGCATCACGCTGATGGCTGGTTAGCTGATACGACTTTTAGTATTAGAAATGGTGTTGGGGATATAGCCTATAGTTGAATGTTTTCCAGATGCTCCCCCACCCAAAAATAAACCCTGGCCATGCTGCTTCTGATCTTTCCCGTCTTTCCTAACATTCTGACTTGAATACAGAGGAGCTGCATCCCAACAGCTGTCTGTGAAGCTGGTCGTTGTAGCTACCAAGCACCTCCCTTTCCAATTTGTTTTCTTTAAACTGTCTCGGGCTCATTTTAAAAGATGTTTTGTGGTAGCAGCCTTTGGGAATTCCATCCCAGTTACTGCTCCGGTGACTGATTCTCCTGACCGCTATGAATGTGCCAGGCGATTTTCAGTCTCCCTGTCTGGGCTTGGAAGTTAGTATGCATAAATGTGATAACAGAAACAGAATGTCTTCTCCATAGAATGGCAACGCAGCTATTTTTCCGCTCCCCCACCCCCGTGGCGCTGTCTCAGGAGCAAATTTTTCTGCCTCAGCTAAGGCTTTACGGAGCCTTTTGTTGGTAGATAATTAATAATTAGCATCCCTTTTGCTAGTTGCTATAACTTGATGCTGCAGCGCAGAGGTGGGTCTTCTGCAGGGGAGTTAGTGAGTTTGCAGCGTCAGAGAGAGGAGAGCGTGATGCAGTGTACCTACTGCAGAGAGGTTGACCTGCTCTCCATTTCCACCTTGGCTTCTCCGCCGCTCGCTGGTCCGCGGGGACGTCGCCCGAAATGCGCGGTCTTCCCGTACGCCGACGCTTTTCCCATTAATCTCCCCACCACAGCTACAGGCCTTACAGCTACCGGCATTTTGCACCTCCCACGACGCCCTGCAGCACGGATGTCTGCGACAGTGACTATGCCCCGAGCCGAAGGGTCACAGCGGTGACGGCCAAGGGCTACACCAGTGATTTGAACTATGATTCAGAGCCCGTCCCCCCGCCACCCACTCCACGCAGCCAGTACCTGTCGGCGGAGGAGAACTACGAAAGCTGCCCGCCTTCTCCGTACACGGAGCGGAGCTACTCTCACCATCTCTACCCGCCGCCGCCATCCCCCTGCACGGACTCCTCATGAGGGGTAGCCCCCCCACCCCGTTACCTGCCTCCGCCGTGAAAGTGTAAATACAAAATGTTCTGCTGGGGAGGGGGGAGGGAGCTCTTGGCGAAGGATGAGGTAGGACAGTGTACAGTTAAATGTTATTAAATGGGGCGGAGGAGTACTGAAGATATTTGTACAGAAGAAAAAAAAAAAGAAAAGGATATTTATATATTTTCTTAAACAGCAGCTGCTGCTTGTGCCATAAGAAGAAAAATTTTTGTATAAAAGAACCAAGACATTTGTACAAAAAGGTTTTATTTTTGCAAATGGAACACAAAAACATGCCTTAATCCAGTGAAGTGACTGAGCACGTAAGGAAATGGAAGGACCGGGATGTGTTACTTGTCCAGCAAGGTGAGATGTGGGGTTTGTCAATACCAAAAATGTTTAAAGTAATTAATAATAAAGAAGTCCGTCTCGGAGCAGCATACCATAGACACTTGGAAGTAGCCAAATAACCTCTATGTTAACTACGGAGGGCCAGCAACTAAAGTTAAACTTGAAAACGCAGTCAGGACAGATACTAAGCTTACACAAAGGGCTTTGTTTTCTACAGGAATACAGCAATCGTAGCAGTGAATCCAGAAAGATAATCACATGCTTTTTGAAATGAATACACCTCTGTTTTTTCTTAATGCATTTACCAAACTAGAGTGCTTAGAGCTCTCTCCTTGCTTCTGGAATTTCAATGATTTTTGTTGGGTAGATTTTAAAGTTTGCTTTCCCCCCGCCCCCCGCCCACGCCGTTTAGCTTTTCTCATTTCTTCTGCATCCTTTCTTCCTGCCTGTGTCACTTTAAATCATGATAACCTTATTTAAAGTACTGCTAGAACTGGGCTGCTGTAAAGTCTTACTCTTCTAATTAGCCTTGTCATGCAGTGAGTATCATGCTATAGATCACCTTCTTCATTTCGCCAACATGGGAGGATTCTGTTTTGTACCAGGTCAGTACGATTTTCACGTAATTGACAAGGGTAATATGCATATACCTGAATGATTTTTAGTTCCTTAAAAGAGAAAACGTTATTTTGACCTTGTGCCCACAAAATGTCAAATATTTTTATACCACATATAATATAGACAGCATATTTATAAACTATAAATTTAACCATGGATTGTTAGTTTTACTGTAAATTAGTAATATATCCTTGCAGTACTTTCAGTGTATATTGATATCACAGTATACAAATCATATATATAAAATATATATATTATTTTTTCCTAATAAGGAAGCATTTAACTTTCAGTGGAGCAACTGTCCGTTAAAAAAAAAAAAAAAAAAAAAAATCAATGTTTTGATCGTTGGAAGGGGTTCCCGTGCTGTATTAACTGCTCATGATTTCTTCGTGTTAGGTAAAGCCAGTTATTCTCCATATCATATTGACATACCTCCTCTTTTGCATGGTGTGAGCTTAATACTTTAGTATTAACCGCTGTGAATGTCAAATTTTAAGATATTCTTAACCAAACCATTTTATATTCACGTCTCTATTTTTGTATATTATCATATTTAGCCCCTTCTCCCATCAGCCTCACTATGGTGATTTTGACAGGGAGAATATATAATCAAGTGAAAATGTTGTTTGTGTAGGTTGAGGGGCAACCTAGGATATTGTGAACTCCTTTTTGACTCCAGTGCAGTGTTTTGAATTTGCTTTGACTGTGGTGGAGCTCACAGTACACCTGATCTTAAACGGCGTCGCGCGTTTGCACCTTCTGTTGACATCAAATGCGTTGAAGGTGCCCGATGCCTTCAAAGACTGGCCCTCGGCGTCCTCTCTCAAGGCAGAGGCACTGAGGAGCTTCTTATGGGTGTAACAACTCTTCAGAGGTGCTGTGTGGGTTTTGTTGTTCTCTGTTGCTTGTTTCCCAGCCAGTTTCAACTAAAAGAGAAACAATCTGAAAACGTGGCATGGGCTTTAACTCATGCTGTTGACCGGCTCAGTGACAGGTAATTCTTGCTAGTGTTGCCGCTCACCCAGAGTACTGGAGCCTCACTTGGTTGCAGCTCCCAGGAACAAGGTTGCATTGGGATTCCAGCTGTAATAAAGGGTCTTTCTAGTAGTCCAAGATACCAGAGGAAACTCTAAAAAGCCTCGGTGGTCTCCAGGCCGTTGCAGTTGATCTCTGGATCTGGCATACTAAGGGGGTTTTTGCCCAGGTTCATTCTAGGTATCTAGGGATCGTGGTAGCTGTTCTTCTGGCTCTTCCTTGCTGGTGAAGAAGCTTGTTTGTGTTCTCCAGCAGGACGGATGTTGAGGAGGGTGTTGTGAACTATAAGGGAACTCTAAAACATTTATATGAAGTGGGGGGGGATGGTGGGTGTGTCGAGGCAGGGGGTGTTGAGGCTGGCACACCGATGAAAATTAGAAACTTCTCTGTTGTTTACATTTTATTCACGTGCAGCGTTCCATGTGGGGCTCACATGTGGAAACTTGCACTGATGGAACTCAGAAGAATATTGCATTGTTGTATCTCAGTCCGAGTGCTTGTACTGCGATGGCAATGGTCTCTTCTTGCAAAATACTCTTTTCAGTGTACCAATTTCTGTTTGAAAAAACTCTAAGGTGGTTGGGCTTAAGGAGTGGTATCCTCTTTTGGGTGCAGTTGGACTGCCTCACTTGAGGCTTCCTCTTGGAGGGGGCTTCCTGCCCGTAAATTCGTTAAGCGTGTTCATTACCGCGAGGGTTCTTTGGAAGAAAAACGAATCGTGCTGCCCGCCTTCTGTGCTGGCCACGCACAACTCGACCGAAGTCAACGGGGTGGAAGTACAATTCAGTGGGGGGTTGATGAGGTCTTTTTGATACACACATTTCAGTTTGTGGGTCAGGCATTTTGAGTGATCAGCCTCTCGGAGGTTCACATGAAGAGGGGAAAATGGACCCGCGGTGGTTTTCCACAGAAGGTGACCTACACAGAGAGCAGGCTGTTTCTCATCTGGACTAACCAAAGAATTTGTTTAGTGGGAAGCCGTCATCTGCCTTTGCAAGTACATGTATTTTCCCAGGAAATCTAGAGTAAAATTTTGAAAGAGCTGATGATCTGCGAAGTTCCTCTTGGGCAGATCTCCGCATTACAAAAGCACTGATGCCAGTAGTACGCACGCCTGACACATTCCCAGTGCATAAATCATAGACTGACGGAACAGTGAGACTAAACAGCTGCTCTCTGTTCCTCTCCACCACCAAGCCAGTCGTGATTCATGTTCTCTCCTTCCCTCAGTGAGGATCATGGTTTCTCTTGCTTCTCACATTGACTGAGATGTTAGAACTGTACGCGACACACAGATGTCCATCCAGGAGATGGCTGAAGTGGGGTTGGAGCATTAGCACGGAAGGGGTCTCGCTGGTGTCGATGAAACTGCTCCTGGTGTTTTAAGCTCAGCACAGAGGTCCTTATCTTCCAGCATCAGGTGCGTGCGGTGAGGCATGAACACACGTACTCCTTTTTTCCTCTGCGCGGACACCTGGGGAGCGTGCGTGGCTGGCAGTGGAAGTAGCTGGCGTGCTCAGTCAGGACAGGAAAAAACAAAACAAAAAAGGACACTGCAGCATAAGTTGTTGAAAACTAACCTTTGCACGTTCAGCAGGAGCTTAGCATGTTTAAACGGCAACCTTAACGAGACCTAATCCTGCCTTTTAAAATCATACCTGCCGTGTCGTACTGCGTGCATTTCATACCTTCCTGAGGAGCGCTCCTCATTTCTCCACTGCTCTTGGATACCAAGACATTTATTCGAAAATAACTTGGATAGGAGAAATGGAACATGCACGTAGCTTTGGCATTTGCATTGGAAATAAAGAACGGTTTCCCTGAATATAAATTCATGCAACCTGTGCGTATACAGTAAATGAAATATTTACAGTAATGCAAAATATGCAAACGAGCCCGTTGATATCAAAGGATTCATTTTGCTGTGAGTTGTACCTTTCAGTATGGTAAATTCCAGATGACTGTCGTAACGTTTTCCCCCCACGTGCACGTACAGATGGACGTATGCAGGTCCGCGTATCGGCGAATTTACCGAAATCTAAGAACTTTCTCTCGTGTGCGTCCGCATCCGCACGCCCCCGGTTGGCAGGTTCAGCCTCCCTGCCTTTCAGAGCGCTCACGCTGGCTCCTGGCGTCAGCTGGACTTCTTCTGGCCAGCCTGGAGGACAGACAGCAGTTAATGCCCTGTCATACCAGATGGGAGAGGAAGCACATTTTTTTTTATACTGTTCCCCTACTTTTGGAATCCCTTTTGCAGATGAGTAAAACTCTTCTGTTTTCTGTAGGCACATAAAAATCAATCTGTCGTAGTCCTAGCAGAATTATGAAGAAAATTGCGCCCAAACTGCTTGGCACGGCGGGTGCTACAATCCACTGCAGGTGAAGGTACATGCAGAAAATTCGTGTTTATTGCACTAATGGGCTTTGGTGGGGTTCGGGTCTCCAGCTGTGCATTGCTTCTCTATTTGTTTAGCCCATAGTCTAGAAATGGCTTGATTGGCAAGTCTTAAACACAGATAAACCCGTGCTAAGATGAAGAAAAGGCCACTGTCTTGAATATTGAGTATTTCCATTCCTTATTGTTTGGCAAATCTCCTTGAATTAGTTGATTACCCCCATTCTGGGGGGAAACTGCTTGACCTACAGAACTCCCTGTCATGCATGCTGTTGAATCGAATGCCTTCTTCGAAGTATCTCGTAAGAAGCAGTCAATTTTTTTCCTGACATGTTTGTCTTGAGCATGTTTGTCGCACAGTATTATTACGGACCAAATCCGCTTTTGAACGTGTACTGTGCCTGTAGCAGATTAGTTATTTCTACAAAAAAAAAAAAAATATATCTGGTTCATTGGGTGCAAAAATAATTTGAACACTGTTATTGAGAAATTGCTTTCTTAGCCAGTTAGCCATGAGAATTTTTTTAAATTGTATTTCGGTGGGGTTATGGCTTGAAAATTAACCTTTAACTTCATTGGCCAGTGGCAGATACACCCTGAAAATAAGGTAGGAATGGCCTAATAGCTTGAAAATGGCTGAAAAACATGCAATTCCTTTCTAAAAGCAGTAAAATGGAGTAGTGATCCAAAATGGGCAATTTTCTTTCCTTTCCATGTTGAAAAAGGGCAGCTCAGTGAATGAAGCCAGCATAGCATTTATGGGGACTGCCCGGGTGATCCCCTCCAGCCCTCTGCAGGGCAGGGTGAGCGAGCTGTCCGTAGTCGAGTCGGGCCAGGGACTGTCTTCGCAGCGTGGTTGTGGTGATGGAACTGTTGGAGAGGAGCCTTGTTCCCCTCTTTGAAATGAAGAAGGAGCGGCTTTGAAGCCATGCTCAGGGTGGCTGTGGCCTGAAGCCAGGCAGCTTCAGCAGAGTCGGCGAGGGGAAAATGAAAATGTCTTTTTGCAAAGAGGATACCACGGGCTTAAGCTGAACTAGCCTTGTTTGCAAGTGAAGGATCTGGTGCTGCTTTCAGATTTTTAATCTTGTTTTTGTTTTTTTGTTGTTTGTTCTTTTTTGCAAGCTTTAATCACTGTTTGTCGTTGTCTTAAAGCCAGCTGGTGTCTCTTGTTCATCAACTTTGGTACGATGGTGCTTTGCAAGGATGTATTTATATTATAATGACCAACATTTGGTCAGCCCTATTCACTCATTCACTAACTTTTTTTTTTTTTTTTTGTAAAATAAAGTGCTTTACTTGTAAGGTGTATATAAACCTTGTACAAAAATCCTTTCCAATTATTACTATAAACTGAGTTGTAACAAATGAAATGTTGATTTTTATAATAAAACCAAGCGTGAAAAAGGAGGGGTGTTCTTCATCTTATTTCAGCATCTGGAGGAAAGGTAATTAAAGGTAAAAATCCATGTGTGTCTTTGCTCTCCACAAAAGCCAGAGTGTGCTTAACTTTCTGGCGCTGTAGACAGGACTCTGCAAACCCTGATATGCGTTTGCCTGAAACGCAGAGTTGACCTCAGGCCGTTCTGTTGATTCCCCTGGTTCTGCAGCGCAACTGGAGACATTTTAAAGCTAAAAGTCTCAGTTACAGATCCCTGAGATTGCTTGAACAGATCATACAAACCAGACAATTTTACCAAGTAAATCTTTATCAGACTAGAGATGCCTGGTGATTATTTCGGAGACTGCTGATCTTTAAATCTGTATGGAAAAGTTTGCAAAGAGAGAAGTGTTTAAAGTGTAAAACAAATTCTCCCCCCAACCATCCGATTGCTGTTACAAGTAATTGGACAGGAAGCAGTTCTGAATTTACAAGCTCAGCACAGGAATTCCCACTCCACTTGCATCCACTGGTTGTGGAAAAAAAAAATCTGGCTTTGTATTAGGGTGGATCTGGCTATACTAAGATTCTTTTATAGCCCCAGTTTTTCTATGTGGAGGCACGGACAAGCCACGTATCACTGCCTGTATCAGTAAAAGGGGGCCTACATTCATCAGTCTCACAAAATGTTATAAAAATAAATGCCACTCATTCTCAGCTAGTGTGCAATGGTTATTTGATTTCAAGGTGCTGTGTTTATTCTACCTTGGAAAATGAGCCAGTAGTCTGGAGCTGCTGGATGCTGCGTCTCTCTCTAAAAATGCCAGTTGTGAATTGCTGCTGGGCTACAGAAGTCTCACCAGCTCTTTTCTTTTTTTCTTTTTTTTTTGTAAATAGTGGTGGCTACCTTTCTACAGAGTCCGTGCAGTTGTTAGATAGTAGAGGTTTGTGTACAGCATTCATGTCATTTTGGATTCCCCGAGTCTTGGTCTTTTCCAGGCACAGCTGTTGGGCATCTCAGACGCGGTTCCTCAGAGCAGCTACCGGAGAGGCGGTACGGAGGGACACCACGAAGAGCAGGATCAGCCCTGTCCGTGAGCTACTTGAGTTAAATCTTGGGAAAAAAACAACACTCTGTAGAGGGAGAGTGCAGCTCAGGAAACAGAAGTAAGTTGTGTTTCACCTGCAGCTCCACCACGTCTTATCGGTGCCACCTACCAAGGCCTCCAGAGATGGGAAAGCTGCCAAAATCAGGTTTTCCAGGCACCAAGGGGCAGCAGGCGTAGTAAGGGATGCTGGGGTATTTTCCATCATTTGAAAAATACTGTCTGTCTGAGAAAAGACCACGTGGAGGTCTGAAAAGAGTTGCATTTCCTCTGCCTGATTCCGTGTTTTCCCTTGACACGTGCACAGGAGCAGCGGTGGCGGCAAGCGCTGGAATCCTGCCGTTCGTTTTACACTAGAGGAGGGACAACACGCGGCATCTTTTGTTTTGGTAGGGGGAAGAAGGCTTTTGGGTTTTTTTTGTGGATCTGTCAGTATTGGCAGCGCTTCCCTAAGATGGTGAGAACGCAAAATCGCATGCCTGTTCCTGGAGGGGAACTGCTGGACGTGTTTAACTTGTTTTCGTGGAGGAGAATTTGTACCTCGCCGAGTCGGGTCCGCGTGGGAATCGGGGGGTGTTCGGCAGAGCTGGCGAGGGGAAGGTTTGCCTCGTGGCGTCCGCTTGCACCCTCTGTTGCATAAAGCAGCAGGAAAAAGTCTGATGTCTTGGGTTGCCTGTCTTGGTGTGGCACAGCAGTGATCTTACCCAGCTTTGCTTTCCCAGCAAGATACTTTTCTGAGGAGTTTCAGGGGAATGCCTTGCAGAAACTACGAAGTTTACCTTCCTGAGGACATGTAAAGAATATTGTTTGGGCCCGTCAGTGTACTTCTAGCTGTGCATCTAAACCAGGTGACAAAATACAGTTGGTGGCCTGCTGGGTTCCCAAAGCCTTAGGTTGGGTTCACTGTACACTTTCTCTTTGGCCACCTGAAGACACTGTACAGGAGAAGCTCCAACACTGTGTAATGAGTCTGGGGACATGCCCTTAGAAAACCATTCCTCTGCAGTTGACTGAAGCTTGTATAGCTCCTGCAGCTTCAAAACATTGATGGCATGACCCCAAAGGCCTAACTGGAATTCACAGTAAAAGCTAAATGAGTGTTTTCAGTGTTGAAGTAGAAAGTGCTACTGGAGAGAGTCCAGCAGAGGGCTACGAGGATGGTGAGGGGACTGGAGCATCTGTCCTATGAGGAGAGGCTGAGGGAGCTGGGCTTGTTCAGCCTGGAGAAGAGAAGGCTGAGAGGGGACCTAATAAATGCCTACAAATATCTGCAGGGTGGGTGTCAGGAGGATGGGGCCAGACTCTTTCCAGTGGTGCCCAGCGACAGGACAAGGGGCAAGGGGCACAAACTGAAGCAGAGGAAGTTCCAGCTGAACATGAGGAAGAACTTCTTCCCTCTGAGGGTGACGGAGCACTGGCCCAGGCTGCCCAGGGAGGTGGTGGAGTCTCCTTCTCTGGAGATATTCAAGACCTGCCTGGACAAGGTCCTGTGCAGCCTGCTGTAGGTGACGCTGCTTTGACAGGAGGGTTGGACTAGATGACCCACAGAGGTCCCTTCCAACCCCTACCATTCCGTGATTCTGTGCACCGTGATTCTGTGCACTGAGGAGATGGAATGATTTCATGTCATGTTTTCTGTTGGTCAGGGTCACCAAAATTCTTAGCCCTGCCTCCTTGCCAAGAAACCAGTAACCACCTTAACCCACAGAGCACTTGGCTGGAGAGGAACAACCGAGTGACCCACCAGCGTGCTCCCCCTGCATCGCCCTGAGCAACGCGTTTCAAACCACCGATGATTTGGGGGTTGGACTGGGTGACCCACAGAGGTCCCTTCCAACTCCAAACGTTCTGTGATTCTATGATCCCTGCTGGGGGTTTGCTGAGTAAAGAGCTGCAGGCAGCTCTGATGGCCACAGGGTGCCGGGAGCCTGTGGTGAAGCATCGCTGCTGTCCCAGGAGGGAAGACCAGAAGGGTCACATGCAGCTCAGGTGATACAAAAGCTGGTTTGCTGGGTCAGTTCCCATGCAAAAGAGTAGCACCTCAGAGATGGGCAGAGAGGGCCAGCGCGGCTGGAAGGGCTGTGGGGAGAGGGGAGAGGCAAATACGCCCAGCGCTGAACAGCCAAGGAAAAAAGATCACAACATGGTCCCTGCTGTGGACAGGAGGAGCGTTTGTAAATGAATTTTTGATTAAAATGGCTCATGAGGCAGTAGATGCCTTAAAAAAGAAAAAAACCATTGGTGTATTTTTCCTAGCTTGATGTTTTTCAGGCATGCTCTGCTTGCTGGAGACAGAGCGATTCCTCCCTCGAAGCCACTTTCTTCTTTCCATCCTGCAAACGTTTAGAGGAGCCCCGTGGCTGCAGCGTCGCCGCGCGGACAGCTGAACGCGGGCTGCTGTTCTTCAGCGCAGCTGTTGGGGATGAATTACTCCATGGAAGAAAACCACTTTCAGATGCTTCTCATAAAAAGTCGTTCCACCAGCAGCACTAATAACAAAGGCTGGTTTTTTAAAAAAAAAAACCCACTTCTCTCTGCCGTCCTTCCAGTGTGATGCCCCTGCGTCCTCTCCACGCTGTCTCTGCGTTGCATCCACCTCTCCGAAACCCTCGGCCCCCTTGGTTTTGGCTACCCAAAAGGTGGTGAGTCGAGCTCTGGGCTGATGGTGGCTGGTTGCCCACCTGGCCACCCACCTGGCCAACCTCGCTCAGCAGGTGAGGACCGAGGGGCAGGTGGGCTCTGGCCTTTGCACGCGCGAGGAGCGGGGCAGGAGGGAGGTGGTCGAGGGGACGCGGGTGCAGAGGTTGACGCGGCGGTGATGGGGAAGGATGCGTGGGAAGAGGCGCGCACGTGCAAGGGGCTGCCTGGCCGTTTCCCAGCGGAGCAGAAAGCCCAGGAGCGCTTCTTTGCGGGTGCTCCCACATCCCTGCATCCCGGGGTTTCCTGAACGGCTGGGGAAAATTGCTGACATCAGTTAAACTTCAGTCATTGAGTAGGAGAGTCGTATTGCTTCAATTTTTGAAGAAGGAGGGGAAGGGATACCAGTTGTCTTCTCCACTGGCACCCCTCTTTCTCCTTACAAGAGATAAAAAAAAATGCTCAAAAGTCAAAAGTTAGACAGAAGTATGGGCTTGTCGTAAAGCCAGAATCAGAGGGAAATTTATTTGGTGAACGGCACCAGGTAAGGAAGAGTTGGTCTCGTTTTCTCCAGGTCTTTGTGGAAAGCATAGGTCTGTGTCAGCACAGGGGGAATGGGCATGGGTGGGAAAGGGAGAGCTGGGTTTGCTGCTGCTTTAGGACACTTGGCTGCTTCTGCCACGTGGGGATGTTCGTTCTTCTCATCTGATGTTTGAATCATCCTTCAGCTTTAGATGGCTCCAAAAAGAGAGGACCAAGAGGACAGGCAAAAGACGTGATCCTCACATCCCTATTGTTTGTTTCCTTGAATTCATTTTATCTTTGGGGTAAAACCTATCTCTTTCCATGACTGCAAAAGGCAACGGGTGAAGCACAAGTGGAGCTACGAGGGCTTGGCGATTCAGGTTGATCATTTTCTGCAGGATTTCTCCAACATTTGTTTCCAATTACCTGGCATTTGTCATCTTGTTCATGATTAGCTGCTGTTGCTGGAAGCAGGTACTTGGTGGATTTGGTCTCCTGGCTCCGGCGTGCCGCTGGGAGCTGACTGTAAGTCATGAAAGGGATCATCTCCGAGAAGGCTTTGGGTTCTTTTATCGCTCCGTTTTTGGCAAGATGCTCACCTTTATTGCATAGCCGCACGAGACCACTTCATATTTGGAATGATCCCTGGCCAGCACTGTTCCTGTGTTATTTTGTGACATGGAAGAGTTGGGGGGGAAATTAAAAAACGCTGCAAGCAAGGATCGTATTAAGCATGAAGATCCCTTCCTTGTTAATGCTGCACTGAAACGATGATGTTAGTTTTATATTTAAGGAGCTCTATGTCTGTTCCTTCCAGACAGAATAGGTTCAATGATCTGATGTATCTCTTACATCTTTGTGGGATCTGATGTATCTTTTACATCTTTGTGGGTTTTTAATATATTTTATATATATATATATAAATTATATATTTTTTAAATACCTAGAAGAGCTCAGTACCCTATTTACAATTGCAGCTACCTCCACTTGTTTTCATTGCAATTTTTTTCAGGAAAAAACATAAACACCAGATTTCTGGTTTTATGTATATTTTTATTTCAGTATGTGCACAAAGCAGCTGACAGTCCATCCTTCTTGGGAACAACTACAGCAAAATACTTGACGCTGTAAGAGCTGTGAGAGAGCCACTCTTCCCCCGTCCTTGGGCTGGCAGAAAGAGGGACCCTGAGGCCAGAAGGTCATCAGCCGGCTGACTTTTGAGCTCAGATGCTTGATAATGTGCGCCCTGAGTCCTCACGAAGGAACTGCAAATTCGCAGGCATAGAAATAGCAGCAGATCTGTTGCCTCGGTGGTTTTCAGCTTGCTCTGTCTGAGTCACTATCTGTAGGTAAAATAATACTTTCCAACCCTTTCTTTTGAAAAACGTTAGTAGTGGTGGGGCAAGCAAGCCATTTAATGTGGGTAATGACAGCGTTTTGCAGGTTTCCCTGCTCCTCTTCCCCCTGTGAGAGAACCTGGTGTACAGGGCTACGAGGATGGTGAGGGGACTGGAGCATCTCCCCTACGAGGAGAGGCTGAGGGAGCTGGGCTTGTTCAGCCTGGAGAAGAGAAGGCTGAGAGGGGACCTAATAAATGCTTATAAATATCTGCAGGGTGGGTGTCAGGAGGATGGGGCCAGACTCTTTTCAGTGGTGCCCAGAGACAGGACAAGGGGCAACGGGCACAAACTGAAGCAGAGGAAGTTCCAGCTGAACATGAGGAAGAACTTCTTCCCTCTGAGGGTGACGGAGCACTGGCACAGGCTGCCCAGGGAGGCTGTGGAGTCTCCTTCTCTAGAGATATTCAAGACCCACCTGGACACGGTCCTGTGCAGCCTGCTGTAGGTGACCCTGCTTGGGCAGGGGGTTGGACTGGGTGACCCACAGAGGTCCCTTCCAACCCCGAACATTCTGTGATTCTATGTCCACACAGACACATCCACGTATATTGCTGTGCTTTGTCCTCCAGTCTGTCCAAGCAGGAGAAGAGACAGCGGCCTCAACTCACAGCCGCCCGCTTGCTTTTCACACCGCTGGGTCACAACATGGTGCTGGGGATGGGGCGCTGAGCATCACCCTTCAGGGGCTCGGGGGTAAGCAAAGAGGACAAGCAGTTTGCTCAGTAGCATTTGAGGGAAAGCCAAGAGGAAACTTATCCCAGGACCCCCACTTAGAGCACAGTACAATTTAGGAATCTTAAAACCTTTTTCAAAAGCAGAAAGTAAAAAGAAAACTTAGCCTTCAAAGTGATTGTGAGTCACTCCCCTTCAAAGCCTTTCCATGGATTTCTTGAAGTTTCTTTCCAGTGTGTATTCCAAACGTTTTTGTGGGGATGATAAATTTTTCCTGTCTCACATTTAATTTTGGTCCATCAAACTGACTCTCATTTTGGTTTTTCTTCTGGCACTAAAGGCTAATTGGCCTCCTTTAATTGAATGCAGATACTGCATCTAACGTGACAGACACTACCCACCCAATAATGGGATATTGTCTTTCCTGACTCCTGCTTGCCGTAATTAAAAGCAGAGCGCTGCCCTCAGCGCTGAACTCTGCCCCATTCCTTGCTAATACTTTCACACATCGCTCCACGCTAAGGCTCGACAGAGCACATGCAAGTTCCTGGCTCGCCAGCATCACTTGTTTATTATTGTCTGAAGGGCGAGTTTAACGGGATCCTGGGGTGCATGAGGAGGAGTGTGGCCAGCAGGTCGAGGGAGGTTCTCCTTCCCCTCTGCTCTGCCCTGGTGAGGCCCCATTTGCAGTGCTGTGTCCAGTTCTGGGCTCCCCAGTTCAAGAAAGATAAGGAGCTGCTGGAGTGAGTCCAGCGGAGGGCTACGAGGATGGTGAGGGGACTGGAGCATCTCTGCTACGAGGAGAGGCTGAGGGAGCTGGGCTTCTTCAGCCTGGAGAAGAGAAGGCTGCGAGGGGACCTAATAAATGCTTATAAATATCTGCAGGGTGGGTGTCAGGAGGATGGGGCCAGACTCTTCTCAGTGGTGCCCAGCGACAGGACAAGGGGCAACGGGCACAAACTGAAGCAGAGGAAGCTCCAGCTGAACATGAGGAAGATCATCTTCCCTCTAAGGGTGACGGAGCCCTGGCACAGGCTGCCCAGGGAGGCTGTGGAGTCTCCTTCTCTGGAGATATTCAAGACCCCCCTGGACGCGGTCCTGTGCAGCCTGCTCTGGGTGACCCTGCTTGGGCAGGGGGGTTGGACTGGGTGACCCACAGAGGTCCCTGCCAACCCCAACCATTCTGTGATTCTGTGAGTTTCACTTCATCAGTGGGAGGTTCCTCCCTGCTTCGGTAGGGCCGGCCGGCCGCTCCGTCTGCTCCTCACCTGCAGGGATGGGGTGAGGGAAGAGGGAGCAGGCGCCTGGGCTGGCACCGCTGGGCACAGCCACTGAAAGCAGCAGCAGATTTGGGCCAGGTGAACGTTTCCACGGGCCCGTCGTTTCGTAGCTGTGCCACCTCCTGCACGACCTCCTCCGGCTCACGCGCTCTGCCCTCCCAATGGGCAGAAATCCATTTTCAGGGAGGACCCAGGGTCAAACAGGTATTCCGAGGTCCGTTAGATATCCAGCCTAGGTTTCAGGCTTGGAGTCAGGTGTTTCAACTTTTAAGGTTTGGGTTTTTTTGAACTCGTGTCCTGTCATGGCTGAATCTAGGACTTCACTGTGGGCGCTTAAGTATCCATCACCCAAACCTGTGCAGGACATTCCTTGGTCATCAACTTTCGAAGGTTTCTTTGCGAGCTGGGAGGGTACAGCAATAGCTCTCCTGGACTGGCCGCGCCGAACGTGGAACGAATGATGTCCTGCCCTGCCGAGTGTCCCAGTTATGATTTCTGCAGAGAAGTTAACGGATCGGCACGACGGAGGGCATCTCTGCTACGGACACCTCGCCTCTAAATTCCGCCGGTGTTTTTCAAGTCTAAGTGCTGCGGCTTTTAAATAATATTCAGCGTTTCTCTGAGTCTGCAGCTTCTGGGAAGGGCGAGATCAGAGATCACAGCTTTCTGCTGGAAACCTTCGCTCTTCTGCTTCTGGAGAGAAAGTAACCAGGTGATCTGCAGTTACCTGGAAGGGTAAAATACAGGAGGCAAATACGACACCCAGCCTCCACAGCAATCTTGAAAACCCCAGAACACCTGCTGAAGGGGTTAATCCTTCAGGGCTTTTCTGGGAGAGGCTGAAGAGCTCAGTTGGGGCTTTTTGATGCTGCGGTTGGCAAGGCAAAGCGCAGGACTTGGCTGCTATTAACAGCCTTCCTCAGCTTTTCCAGAGAAGGTCAGTCACAAGGTCAGCCTCACCTTTTCTCTGATGCTCCACATGACGATAATGCCTGAAGCAATTCCTGCATCCCCCGCTCCACAGAAACTCTCACCCAGGGGCTCGCAGGAAGGCGTCTTCCCCAAGATGCAAAGACACCCAAGTTCGATGGCAGGAGAAAACCAAGGCAGCTGAAGCCAGGCAGGAGCAGCTACTTCAAACACAGAGCATGGGTGCAGTCTCCCTGTATCCCGGCACGGTTCATCCCCCTGCCTTGGGCTGGTCATAGCGCCTTGACACACCAAAAGATCTGAATTTCACGACAGACACCTACACTAAATATTTAGGCACTGCTGGCATCACCGAAGACTTCCTTCAGGCCTTGCTTAACAAAAATCGTTCCACGCTTGGCTGCGTTTCTGCCACCAGACACGAGCAGAGCCCTCCGTCTGCGCGGCGACGAGCTGCTTCGTCCAGGTGGTCCTCTCGCCTGTTTAGCAATCATCTAGCAGATGTTTCCTTGGATATATCACTTCAGGTTGGGGGGGACCTGGCAGGATAATACTGGTAGTATGATCCAAGCGGTGGTATTATCCACACTGACGGGGGTTAGGACAGCTAGCGGGCATGCAAGAAAATCCAGGTTCAGATCTCTAGGGAAGAGAACATAAGCATAACCCAAATTTTCCATTGCAGTGCTGTGTGTAATGAATATTTAAAGCAGCAGCACTGCAGTGGCAGACAGAAAGTTCTACTTTGGGTGTTTAACTTCTAAAAACTGAAGTCCCACCTCCCTCCAGCAATCCAGTGATGAACCCAGTTGGTTTCCCTTTTACCACGCTCGCTTTGGCCAGGAACCATGTGAGCTTGCCCTTAGTGAACCATGTTTGGCACGGATCTGCCCAAAGTGACCCTGGGGTAGAAAGACGAGGGGAAGACTGTCGTGACAGTCAGCACAGAGATCATATCAGTCAGCAAAGATGCTGACTCCAGCAGGAAATCTTTTTGCAACCCATCGTTTCTACAGCCCAGGCAGGAGGATGCATTGTCTCTGCTTCTGCACAGCTTTCTGCTTTGGCTGCAGCAGAGATGCAGTGGAGCACGTCACGGGACCCAGGAGAAACCTTCTCCATGGGTCACCTAGGACGGACAGCAGTAGCTCCAACCCAAGAAGACCTCCTAACCCCACCCCACAACCTGCTGTGCTAGGCACCACGCAGCAGAGCTGGAGCTTCTGTCTCCCTGCTGGGGTTTGCACCATGCCTGGCAAGAGCATCACAGCTGTGGAGAGCAAACAAGCAAGGCCATCGACTTGAACGTTTTCTGCTTGGTTCTCACCCCCCACTCACACACCGCCGCCCCAGCTGTGAGCTTCTAACCCTGAACTTGTTCCAGATGATTGCGAGCCTTTACAGCAGGCGAGCTGTAGGCAGTAAATCCGCTTTTCAGACAATGGTGTCTGCTGAGCTGTTCCTCTCGGTGCTTCGCTGCGATTCACTTTCTGCCCACCTGCTGCTTTTCTGTCTCCTCAGATGTGTCTATCAGTAGTAGTAACACACTACTCACCTGGGGGAAGGAGAGAAAGGAGAAGCAGCTTAGAAAGACGGAGACCATGCGACGTGGTGAGAAGACCTAAGGATGCCTCCATCTGCCGTATCAGCCAGTTCTGGAGAAATACTGGGCTTGCCAGCGATTCCTGAGAGCTGAAAGAAATCCAACCCTCTGACAAGAAGCAAAGGTGAGTAAAGGACAAGTGAAATGTCTGGGTTTAGGTGAAGGCTCCAGACTGTTTTCTGCTGTTTCTGCCTCCTGCTTACTCTCTGGAGCAAGAGGCCCTGCAGCCACCAGCCAGGCCAGAGCTCCTCTGTGCCACACGTGTGCACGTGGACACTGGGAACTCCTCACCCGATGCCTTCAGCTGCTCCAGGGAACGGAGCTGCATGGGGCTAAGCTCTGTTGTTGCAACTTTAATGTGCAGTGAAATCAGCTAATTTTAAAATTTAACTTGCTGATATGACAAACAGCGTGATGCTGGCGTAGGTAGATGCACAGTAGGGAAAATCCCAAGCAGCGCTGCCTGTTTTAGCAGTAAACTTCTCTGTCTTTCACAGTAGCACCTCGGATCGGCAGCGGAAGTTCCGACAGCTAAACACAGAAAAAATTGCCTTGTGAGAGAGTAACGTGAAATGAAGGCATGGCCAGTCGCCCTCCCTCACATCCCTCCCACCTCCAGGCACGCCCAAAGCACACGCATTCGCCTGCTGCTCGTTTAGTCATCGCAGATTAAAAAAAGACAGCAAGAGGCAGACTGGCTGAGCCAGTAGCAGAGCGGTGTTAATTCATGCCAGGCAGCAGCAGTGCTCAGCCTCGCTGACTGCTCTTGGAATAAACCAAAGCCATCGCTCCAGCAAGGAGGTTACCACAGATCCCCGCCATAAAAGGAGTAGATTGCTCTTAAAATCTGACTGATGAGGATGACAAATGTAAGAATGACTAAATAAGAAACAGCTCACTTGGCTGATTTCCTACGCTGGCCCCTACTGCTACTGAGAAAAATCCATCTTAGCAACTGAGAGAAAAATAAAAACCAGCTGAATATCTTTTCTTAGATGGCTGGTTCTCACATGCCCATTCAAGACGGTCTGTTTTGCTGTTAGCTCTGCTCTTGGCATGAAACTGGCTCGAGGTAGCAAACTGGGGATGAGGGACAAGTGTGGGTATAGGGCTGCTAAACCTTCAGCGGGAAAGCCACCCTCACAAACACAGAATTTGCACCTCGCTAAATAGCAGACTGTTGTTCAAGTAGGGAGAGAATTAAAAAGGTGACTTCCATAAGCCAGCGCCCAACTAAGGGCAAACTGGTGCATGCTAGCAGACTGAGTCTAGTCTTAGTGTCATTAAAATGGAATCAGATCTAGTTTTTCGGAGCCAAGGTCTAGCTAACAAGTCTGCTTTAGAAACCCTCCAAATTTATAATAAAGCGGCAGCAGCCTCCAACATGTGGGAGGGTACAAAGCCTTGCAATTTTTTTTCCATAGGAAAAAGGTGTTGGAGAAAGAGATGGAAGGAGATGAACAACATTTTGAACTTTTGGGTAAGTGCTTGCGTCTCCCCCCCTGACTCATCCCCCCGTTGGGGACATTTGAAGTGATCAGAAAGACTGGATGTTTTTAAAAACTAAGGGAATCTTAGATTTACAGTCTAGAGGTATATCAAGTATTTCCCAGCTCCTTTGAAGAAGGGAAACAAAGGTGACTCGCTTCCAGCTTCTCTTTTGTTCCACACGTACGTGTCCAAACAGAGGCAGAGTTTGATACACGAGTTGAAATTTTAAGGTTTATTAACAAAATACTTGATCTTTGATAGCATTACATATTTTGCACATCCGGTTAAAATGCTTTTTATCACTTTCATTCAAATTCATGATTTGTTAATACGTTCTTCATGCAATCTTTGTAGTTTAAGTGCCTGTACACACAGCATGAGTACCTGTAATGGAAGGGCACCTTACTGGGAGGCGGGGAGCCTGTTCAGGAAACATCACCTCTTTGTACTGGAGAGTCGCCGAAGCGATGCCACGGTTTTACAGCTTCAGCAGACAGCCTGAGTTCCCTCTTTCTCCAGTGGGGATTTACAGGGGATGGAAACCCAAAAGTCAACAGCTAAATGGGCCACAAACCATCCTCAAAATCAGGAATAATTTCACTGGCACCCGCCTCTGCTCCAAATGATGCCCTGTTACTCCTCCCACTGCCACACACACAGACTCAAGAGCTCTAATCCGATCGCTTGTATTCAGCGGCTCAAGGGCCAGTTCAGTTTGCGGAGAAAGCCCAGAGATTACACATAGCACCGAGCTCCTTCTGAATAAGGAGGAAAACTGACACGGTAGGATAAGTTTTAAATTTCTAGGACTGCAAAGCTCTCACAATGTTTCTGTCTTCCACATTCATGGACAAAATCGTGCTGTAAAAGTCAACATCTACTGCGCTATGTTTTGAAGGGGTACAAAACAGAAGAGTTCAAATTAAAAGCATCTGTAGGCAGCTCAAGTCTATTTTCCTGGGGGAATGGGAAAGGCACTGGAGTAAAAAGCCCTCATTAACCTCACAGTCCCTTTCAGAAGCATAAAATGGCATCAATCAGAGAAGGGGTGGGGGGAAGGAAGCTGCTAGCAGTGTGTAGGTATATCTTCTAACAAGCGACTGCAGAACTGACAACAGATGGTACCACTATGAACCACACAAAGCCGGCAGCACTTGTCTCACTTCGTTGGTCATAGTCCAGTGGTTCTTGACTGCATACTTTGATATTTTCCTCCAGTCTGCACTTTTACATCCATCCATGGGAGTAGTGGCAAGCATGTCAAGTCAGAAACGTAACTAAAATCACTATCCATGGGGCTGAATGGTCCAGAGGAGTTGAAGGTGCCTTCATATCCACTGAAGAACATTTCTACGTCAATACCGACTTTAAGAAAGTGCAATTGTACCCATCAGGGTTAGCCATGCAACACGGCAGCCTTCCATGGAAAAAATAAAAATACATAGCCGCTAATTCTGGCATTGGTTTGTGGTAGGATCCTGTGTGTTCCTTCATCAAAGGCTCCTGCATCCTGAAGAATGGCTTCAGTCATGATTACTCTACTTCTTCCTCATCCAGTGAACTCAAAACATTACCCTGTAACATAGAAAGAAAACTTACAATTATAAAAGCAGTGAGGACCTTCATCCTAATTTCAAACCGGCTGAGGTCAGCCAGCAGGTTTGCCAGGCGGATTTCCTGGCCCGCGTGCTATTTACCCCAGCGGACACAGGCTACACAGCTGCCCAGTGCTTCCAGCCACTTCATGAAGCACAAAAGGACCAGGCTCTCCATTGCAAGTGCCTCCCAGCAAATTCAGGTAAACGAGCTACGAAGCGCAGCAGCTCAGCATCGCTGCTGGCCAAAGAGCACTTTGCACAACTGCCTTTGAAAGAGGGATATGAAGATAAACAGATGCCTTTGTGTACAGGGAAATTGGAAGCACACCACAACACGAGGGCAGACTGTATGAACTGCTGAACTGCTCTGCAGTCTCCAACAGTAGACTTCTAGGGAGAAGTACAGGATTAGGGCAAGTGTGAAGGTTCCTGGTGTTTCTCCCAGCCTTCAGCTACTCGTGGTGGAGAGACTGTCTGTGCCAGGAATGGTATTTTATACTTAACAACCCTCCATGAATGTCTCCTTTGGATTTTTGGACCTATGTAGATAAAAAACAGCATAGAAGCAGCATAGAAGATGTCTTGGGGCATGTAATTCCACATATGGAGTACACGCTGTGCTAAAGAATATGCGGTTTGGTTTGGTTTGCATCTGGCCTGTGTTAGTTCTGGGGAAGTGTGCTGCTTCAAGGCGCCTTAGGCTACGCAAGTCAAGGGAGGGAAAACCCATACCCAGCCACCCTGGTGCTGAATCCATGGACTGAAGTGTTCTCTGAGGTACTTGGATCCGAAACCCATGACCAGGTTCATAGGATGGCTGTCCACAGCGGTCAGTTTGGTGGCAATTTCCATTGTAAAGGCAGCTTTTGTGCAGTTTACTTGGCCTTCTGGCTGACGTGTTGAATCTGCTGAGACATCCTCCAGGAACAAATCAGTGATCCTCTTGAAGAAGGTGTAGGACAGCATGTCTTTAAAACGTTGATGGAAAACTCTGTCCTTTTTGATCTGAAAATAAGAATAAGGATTGGTTAAACTGAGCCACTTCTGTTGGAATTGCTTTCCCCATCTCACTGGGAAAGGAGAGCACCTCTAGGTAATACATGCAATGTAGTCTAATCACGGTGGTGAAGGCAAAAGATGACACACAAATCCCACACCTCACTGCAAAGCTGCTCCTTCAGGCTCTGGAGGAGGCTCTATGTTTTTTCCTCAAAATATCTTCATTTTTTTTGCATTTGAATGAGAGAAGCAGAGAGAGAGAAAGCAAAACAGTTGTGACACTGATACTGAGACCTGCAAGTGAGGAGACGTAGGAATACAGGAGCAGTGGGAAGATGACAGTAAAAGCAAGGTTATGAGCAGCGCTGGCAGCAGCTGCCATTCTAAGCTCCATTTGCTCAGTCATGGTCTTTGTGATGCTTCTTACTGTGTCTGGGTACCTCTCTGCTGCAGCAGCTGAGCATGTCCTCCATATGGGAGTATACCTTTATAGGCAGGGGGCAGCTAAAAAAGGGAGTAAAGGGAACAAGTACCTATATTTTTAATAGGGAAAGCATCCACTCCAACTAATGGACTCATGAGGGAGTTCTGCTACAGCTTTTGCACAGGGCTTTCAAGATGCACTCAGAAGATTTATTTCCCTACAGCAGCTCTCAAAGCTGTAGGTTTCTCTCCCTCCACTGGGAACAACTTGTATGCCAAATTTAATGTGAACACGAGAGTTTCTCAGTCAGTCAACTGCTCAACCTGCCATGAAACTAAAAGGGAATGAGGCAAGTAAACTCCTCTTTGAAATGCACATTTTTGTTGCCTTCCTCCCCCACCCCAACAGAGATCTGTGCTAGTCCTCTGGTCTTAAGAAAGCTTTCAGGATGAATGGTGAAGGTTTCAGAAAGCCCTAGATGTGGAAAGAGAAATTCAGGATAGAGACAGAGCACACTAGGTTAGGAAACATTCACTCCCAAGAAAAGCGTAATCTCTCTCTCACTCTAGCCTGTGTAGCTCCTGAAAACAGGAGGAGTTACCTTTTCTTCTAGTTGGTCCCCTGATTTTCTTAACAGTGAAACTATTGTTTGTATTATCTTTTCGTCATCTGTTAAAAAGAAGAGTAATGTTAATATTGCAGCCTTCTAGTAAGATCCAGATAGCAAACTATGGCAAAAGCCTTTGTGTCCATCAGGAAGACAGCTGCTATCTGGTGGCAAATTCACAGGGAGTTGAGTATCCAGGTTTCAAGCAGAAGCTCACTGTTCTAGTCTGCGTGGAGTAAGCAGTGCTGTTTCTCCACCTGCCCGATGTTTTGCTCCGGTTTAAGAATCTGGGAAACAGCAAAGGCGTTAACATCCCACTGCCAGCCTTTTGGGCTTTGAGGTATGCCTGATAACAAGCCAGAACAAAAGAGCAGCTAGCAGAAGCCCATGAAAATGGACGTAAAATTAGGAAAAAAAAAATCCCCTCATCATTACAAATTACACCTTCTGCAACTCATTAAGACAAATTCTGGGTTTGCAGGATTAAAAAAAATGCAAGTATGGCAGGATCCCTCTTGTAACCAGAAATCCCTAGAAAGCTTGCATGAAGACTAAATCTCTGCACATGTCATGGAAGACAAGCAGTTCAGACTTTTCAGAGAGAGTATTGAGCAGTGTTGTCCCACCACTGAAGAGGGATTGACCGAGACATTATTGCCCCGAGGACTGGTCTCAGCCCCAGTGTACTACTCTGCCCCCAGTTCTGCCACTCCCTACCACCTCTCTGTCACCTTATGTCCCTTTACCTTCATCCTCCTTTTCTCACATCACGCCTCCTTCGATTTTTAAGGATGCTGCCTTTAATTGCAGTAGCAGGCAGGACTTGTTACAGGACTGCAAGGGCAGTCCCTGAAAATGTGAGTGACAAACGAGAACCAGCAGAGCAAACTTGCTTCATCACGGTGTCTTACCGCAGAAGTCCCGAGTGCTTCACCGTATCTAGAGAAAATGCCTCAGTGTGCAAAGCCAACCTGCTGTACTGCCTGTGAGCATGGAATTCTTCACTCTAACCGTGTTCCTCACCCTCAGTTCCATCAGTAGCATCGCCACTGTCTTCTTGCAGGCACGGCCCCTGACTGCGAAGCATCACCTTGAACGACACATCTGAAGGAGATTCCTGGGATCTGGAAGCAACAAGCTTGGCAAGTTTGTCTGCAATGTGGTTGACATCTGCTGTTTCACCTGATTGGGAAGGAAGATGGGAAATAAAGAAGGCAATTCATCTTTCCAGAAAATAATTCAGTGATTTACTCATTTACATGCCCCCTGAGGTGGAAGTACCCATAGGATAGCAAGAGATACATTTCCCCATGCTGGGGCTTTGCTATCGCTTGAGATCAGCTGGTAATAATTCAGGGGGATAAGGAAAGCAGGACAACCGCCCTCGAGCATTTGAGCAGCAGATAACTATGCAGAGGCCATACAGAAGCAAGTGTGAGCGCTGCTCGCTAGCGTACATCCTTGCAAGCCAGAGGCACACGGTGTCTTCAGAAACCTGAGTACTGCTCCACAGGACTTAGACCTTACTGTGAGAGCGGTGGTGTCCGTGATTAGCTCACCATAATGTCCAGTTTCAGAAAAGACGGTGTATTTGACTGCTCTTTCCTTGTTCTCACGGGCTAACCCTGAGCAAAAGAGAAGCAGACTTCATGTCAGCGGCACCTCTAGCGCAAGAGCTTCTCGTGCTCTTGACACTGTCATATGAAGCAGACGTGAACATTGGGAGGACTCTGACTTTACCCACCTCGTGTAATGGCCCTGCTCAGGACCCTCACTGGCTAAAGGCATCCCTCAGTGAGGGGACTCTGGTGGGGATGCTGCTAATAGCCAAGAGAGCAGGAGGAGCTCTTGCAAGGCTTGTCTCATCTAAAAGGTGCTCTTCCTTATGATTTGCTTAACAGAGCCTGGGATGCAAAACTCTATCACCAGCAGATGTCAAGACAAGCTCAGCAGCAGCCTGACCCATAACATCCGTAAAATTCACAAGCAGAGTTTATTGTGAGGGCAGCAGGAGTTAATGCAGCCAATTAGAATTGCATTTCAGGGCTGGTGGATCAACCCCAAGATATTTCCATCCCCTCTTCTGCCTGCAGAGCTTGTCAGGGAGCTGCTAAATTTCTAGGAAGGGGATTGGGTCCATAACTTTGGAAACCTAAGATTAGGCAACTGGACAGGCTTTTGATTTAGATGAGTAATCCCCAAAAGCACCCCCATTTGCTCCAGAGTGGCCTGGGCAAGCTCACAGCGAAGCTGCTAGCAGTAGAAGTGACAAATAATAATAACAACAACAATGGTAACAATAATAATGTTTTAGGAATTGGTCCAGCAATCTGCTGCAGGGCAGGTGAAGCCCTGATTTGAAGCCAGGCAGGATCCCCAGGGAGGTTATCACCCACCTTGGGTGGACCCAAACTCTTGAGTGCTTTTCTTGGCAATGTGAAAATAAAATGGATATAAAACCGGATATCTGGATGCAGACTCACGTCCCTGGCAACCAAACCACAGAAAGTGGTAGCTATTTCCCCCTAGCAAAAGGCACTGGCCTGAGGCAGGGACTGTTTCTTGAGAGACGCGGCTGGATTTGGCGGGAGGAAGAATTACGGGCTTGGTGGGCAGGAGCTGGCCCAGGACAGTTAAACTGATCAGGGAAAGGGCATTAGGTTGGAGTAGTCAGTGATAATTTTCAAAAATATCTTGAAATGCAGTGAAAGGGGAGAGCAACAGCTGTGACACCAACAGTGTCCCAGCTGGGACAAATTAAACAAACAACCCCTTACCTTTTGTGTATGAAAACAATATGGAAACCCATCATACACTCTATATGGCAACTTAACGGGGATACCTCATCCTCCTCTCTCAGTCTTGTGTAAGAAGTTCAGGTGTCAGTTATTTTCCAGAGCAGAAGAGTGCCTGCAGTGCAGCTCCTGATGTGGGGCTGAGGTACCAGATGTTTATGTGCATGGGATCCCTGGACGTCAGATGGATTACAGCCACCTACCCGCTCTGCTTCCAACACATGGGAGAGCAGGTTCAGACTTACAATAGCAACACATAAAGGAGACTTAGATAACTCTGGAGGACTGTTTCAAGATACACGGTGGGGCTACAAGAGGTGGCTCAGAGACACTGGCAGCTCCTTGCTTGAGTCTGGTCACTGCCAATTGCTTGGTGCCAGAGTTTCAAGCAGAATCTAGCACTTCAGTCTAGTGTGGAGTACATATTGCATGATAAAGCTCCTTGAACAGGCCTTCAAAGAACTCTTCCTTGATTTTAGTGTGGAGGTCTTTAGTCTGACCAGTGTTTCATGTTTTCTTTCTAATCAGGTATGAAAATGGAAAAGCCAATGCTCAGAAAAAAACCAATTTATATGATACTTACCACCATACAATGGGAAACCGAAAAGCCAATCACAAGCACTGTGTGTGCAGGTGCTACTGGAGATCTGGCAACCTGCATTCCTAATTGGAAACCAATAGAGCTAGCATAAGAGATGACCAGTGATACCTGTAAATGTAAAATTTCCACTTACTAGAAAGTGGAAGAAACCACCTTCTTCCTCCTTCCTCCTGCCTTTCCACAGGCCGCCAGCCATTCAAGATACTTAGAGACAGATTGAAAGACAGACAGCAAAAGGAAAGAACGAAGACATACTTGTCCGATGCTGAGAATTCCCTTCTGGAATTGTCAAAGATTGTGCCTCAAGGAAGAAATCTGCCGTGCGACCTTGCTGCAATGACGCTGTTGGGAGCTTTCCCTGCTCTGCTCTGCCACAAAGAAGAGGTAGACGATATGCTGGTAAGTGTTTCCTTTTTGCTTGCTTTTTGCTGTGCTGTTCCACCACACCACCTTGAAGAACCGCTCTTTGGCTTGGTCCATCTTTATCCCTCTGATGGTCAGTCTCCGCTTTCCTCCTGATTAAGGATGATGATTTACACACATTAGCCTCATTTTCCAGAAGTTTCCCGTATTTACTGACAGACAACCGCCGCCGGGCATAGGCCATTAGGATCTTGTATTCTATGCTGTCTCGCTCATCACCTTCCATCTGTATTTCTTCCATACTGACATCATTTGGCGAGGACATCTTGGTGCCTGCAAGAACATATTCTTAGTTTTAATGGCTTAGGGAACAGCCTATTTTTCATGAATACCAACCAGTACTTGACATTCCTACGGAACCTTTCACCAAGCACCTTGTAAACCTCGGCGATGTAAAGAATATTGCAGTATCTGGGAGCCGGAGAAGCGCTGTTTTCTAGAAAGACAATTTGGTTACTGAGAAATACCTCAGGTGGCAATCGAGGCAATCAAAGAATGGGAACAAGAGATCTGCTACGTTGCTCTTAACTGCATTTGGTTCCTAAGTGAATTTTTTTTCAATAATAACTCAGCCTAAGTGTTTTTTGCTCATCACTATTTTGCCTTACTACGAGAGTATAAGGTAGTTTACAAGAGGAAATATTTGTTCAAAACACTCGTGGTGTACAAGCTTCAAAGAAAAGTAGCTCAATGCTGAAAACAAGTGAAGTGACCCCCAGTCACTAAAAGCAGATTTTTCTGGAGAAACAGAAATGTACAGGTGGCTTAGGCAGGAAAGATGAGGAAGTTCAAGGATTATTTGATAGTTGGGGTGCAGTGCAGGAAAAGAGGCAAGAGCATAACAACAGTAACTGATTCTCAGGATGGAAAGAAAAGACACTGAGGTGCTGGAGGGTGTCCAAAGAAGAGCAGCAAAGCTGGTGAAGGGTCTGGAGAACAAGTCTTACAAGGAGCGGCTGAGGGAACTGGGGTTGTTCAGTCTGGAGAAGAGTAGGCTGAGGGGAGACCTTCTCGCTCTCTACAACTACCTGAAAGGAGGTTGTAGTGAGGTGTGTGTTGGTCTCTTCTCCCAGGTAACCAGCGATAGGACGAGAGGAAACGGCCTCAAGTTGTGTCAGGGGAGGTTTATGTTGGGTATTAGGAAAAATTTCTTTACTGAAATGCCTCTGTTCTATGACACATGCAAAGGTGAACAAAGCTGTGCACATATCCAGAACCAGTCCCTGGGGGTCTCTGTTGCTGACAAGCCGAAATATGAGGCTTCTGTCCCCACTGTCCTCTCTTAAACAAGTACCAAATTCATTGGCACTATGCTCTCAGACCAAGAGAAACCAATTTAAGCTAATTAGTTCCTGTCTGGAATATCCTTCAGCTATTCACTGCTCTGAATGTAAAGCTATTGCTGATACGTATCCAACAGGACACTTCAATCCTAAGCACGGACACTCACATTTGGGAGTTCCACACACACCACACACCTCCTGAGTCCAAAGGAGGGTCGGTGGGAACAGGGTGCCCTGCTCCCCACGTGTTTTTATCTTCTGCCACTGGGCTCCCCACTTCAAGAAAGATGAGGAGCTGCTGGAGAGAGTCCAGCGGAGGGCTACGAGGATGGTGAGGGGACTGGAGCATCTCTCCTACAGGGAAAGGCTGAGGGAGCTGGGCTTGTTCAGCCTGGAGAAGAGAAGGCTGTGAGGGGACCTAATAAATGCTTACAAATATCTCAAGGGTGGGTGTCAGGAGGATGGGGCCAAGCTCTTTTCAGTGGTGCCCAGCGACAGGACAAGGGGCAACGGGCACAAACTGAAGCACAGGAAGTTCCATCTGAACATGAGGAAGAACTTCTTCCCTCTGAGGGTGACGGAGCCCTGGCACAGGCTGCCCAGGGAGGCTGTGGAGTCTCCTTCTCTGGAGATATTCCAGACCCGCCTGGACAAGGTCCTGTGCAGCCTGCTGTGGGTGACCCTGCTTGGGCACGGGGTTGGGCTGGGTGACCCACAGAGGTCCCTGCCAACCCCTGACATTCTGTGATTCTGTGATAAGAGCAAGCTGCCCCTCCTCATTTGCAACAACGGGGCAGCTGTTCTGCAGGAGGCAGCTTTCTAGCGCAACCTTATTCTGCAGGGGTCTCCAGGCACAGCAGTGGGGCTTGAAGGGACCTGGGTAAGCTATGTCTTCACGGGTGCTGGGAGGCAAGGCTCGGAGGCAGGGAGATTGCCAGGCTGCACTTTAATTGCAGATCATCTGCCTTTACTGTGCAGAGGCCTGAAGTTCCTAGCTGCTTCCTTCGAACTCCAGAAAACTACAAGTTCTCTCATTGCAATCAGTCACCCTGAAACTTTCTTGTTCCTAAGTATGAGGTGAAATAAGTTATATATGTATGTTTGCAGCACCAAGTACTCATCTGGTGTAACCCATCCCAGTCCCATGAAAATCCTCAGGAGGATACCGGCTGACCTTTAGCAGAAGTCTGGATTTAAACTTCTGAACTCCTCTATCTGGAACAGACACCTCAGCTCAAATACATCTCATTTCACTCCTCAGGTATAAAGGATGCCATTTGACTTCTGGATACAGGTGGTGTTAGGACTGACACACTTTAAGGGAGGTTAATGAAATGTTTGAAGTGACAGATTCGTCAAAAAAAACTTCCCTGCCCCAGTAAGTTATGGAACGAAACAGAGCTCAGCTGATTTGTCACTTCGTTTTCAATACTACTTGCACGGTAAGATTTTAACTTCTTTTTGGTTCAGTTTCACATTTGTAAACTTTTAAGTGAAAAAAAAAATGTGGCACTTTTTGTGCTATTTTGCCATGAGCTGCAGCAGCAACCAATGTAGCAAAACTTCGATAAGCCACTTTGCTTCCACCATGCTAAATTATTTTTGTTGTTGTTGTTTTTGAGACAATAAGGAAAAAATGGGAACATATTAAAAAAAAATCCAACTCTCCTTACCAAATGTATGCTTATCAGAAATTAGAGTAACTCCAAAACTGTGGCTTATTTGTATTCTTAGTTCAGCACTGTCCTTTCCAGGAAAGGGGAAGGAGATGAGGAAAGAAAGGGGGAAGAGGAAGGAGAAAGGGGAAGGAGAGAAGGAAGAGGAAGGAGAAAGGAGAAAGGGAACGGGCGGAGGAGGCAGAAACCTGGAAGCGTTGTATCATAGGTCCAGTGTGACAGTTCCTCTAACCTTGCACTGCTAAATGCACCTATGCAGCTCGCAGTCTGCATCCCATTTCAGAGACTCTGAGAAAGGACTGTTCCAGGTGCTGCTCTGGGGTGTCACTGGCTTCCACATTCACTTTAGGACAGTCACTAAAGAAATGAGAATGGGAATACTGTAATGTGGGGGTCGGGGAATGGGGAGAAACCCCAGCACATCGACAGGTAGAGAAAGGAAAGACAGCTTGTTTATCTCTCAGGGAGCTGCTATGGTAAGTCACCCCATGAGTGAGCCACGTAACCTCCCAGTTGTGCTCCAGTGAACCTATCGACCCACCACCAGCCCAAGCCTCCAACAGCCTGTCTCAAACACAGGACAACTGTCTCTAAAACGTTCTTCCCAGCGCAAGCCTGGGTGCCAGCTTGCTCAGTTTTCTGCTGGCAGCCTGCTGCAGTTTAATGTTTAGAAATCTGTATGTAACTTTATATAGCAAAACATCTCACTCTTCCCTAACTGTGAGAATTCATCCCGATGGGATCCAAGGTGCAAGCGACTGTGTTGTCTCTGAACCCAGTACCGCACCCAGGCCTCTTGCTCACAAGGTCGAGTGAAGGTGAGGCCCTGTTTGCTGGTCTGGAGGCCAGGAAAGAGGGCACAAGCTCCCCTTCTCTTGATAGTTGCCGCCTTGAGATAGGTACTCAAGGGGTCAGCAGGAGCTTTGTGTCTTCTCACAGCGTTCGTGCCAGCAGCTTTAATGAAGCTGCAAAGGAAACTGCAAGCCCAGCAGGAAAACATCAGCAAGAGACTGCTGCAAGAAACAAAGCAAGCGGAGAAAAAGAAGCGGGAGCTAGAAATACAGAGAAAGCAAAGCAGAACTGGAACGATGCAAGGCAAGCACGGGGTGGTTGCTGCTTTGTCGCTGTGCCCAGGAAGGCAGCGCTGATGCGCCTGCTGCCCTCGGGATGCAGGGCAGCGAAGGCGAGACCTTTTCTGTGCTCCGTGACAGTTTGAGCCCACCTGCCAGCGCAAACCAGAGCAGCTGAAAGCTCTGCGCTTCCCAGGGCCTCCGCTACCCAGAAGGCAGGGCTACGGCAGATCCCTCCAGCTAGCCAACGAGCCCAGGAACGGGCACTTCCCTTTGCCCTGGAAACCGGGTCACGCGTTCGTTTCATTTTGAAGTTTGTCCAGAAATAGAGAGAAATTTTTAAAGGCTGTGCCATTCTTTTTGATTATTTAATACTTTATTCAAATTCCAGTTTCTCCTTGCAAAGGTCTAACTTCGCCCTTCAGATCAGACACCAATACTACTTAAAACAGCATAGCCTTCCCCACCACAGTACTCTTTATAGATCTAAAATAATTTGTGTAACATTCATATATACTGATTTTCACTAACATAAAAATATAACTGACAGTATAAAAATAGATGAACTGCATATAGAAAACCTATATAAATTATAAAGTGATTATATAAAGTAGTATAAAAATTCATTCCCAAACAGCAAGAGGAATTATCAGTAGTAGCATTAAAAAACCCTTACGGCTCTATACGCTGGGCTATTACTTCTATGTTGAGAACAGCCCTACCCAAGGTGGCTGTGCAGATAAAAATCAAATAAGAGCTCAAAGGTCAGTCTCCTAAACGAGGCGAAGTGCAGACGGGTAGCGGGAGGTAGGGTGTTGGTACAGCTTGCTAGTACTAACATCAAATAAGCCCTTGCACATCAGGTGCAGCTGCACAGCTAAGCCTGCACCTCGCTCTGCTGGGGAACCTCTGAGAAATGAAACAAATTATGTTCATAAAAATGTGGCACAGGAGCTTCCGTACTGGGCCTTTTTTTCAGCGCTGACGTCTCGGTAAGAAATTTCACCCCTGTGTATACAACAAGACTGGAGGAGCATACAAAGAGAACAAGGAGCCACAGCTCATTTATGCCATTATTTGCAGGTAGCAAGAAAAGGAGTTATCACCACATGCTGGCAATCATTTATAAAGAAGACTGCCAGTAGCTAACCTGTTTTTCTGCTCATTTTAAAGTTTGAAATCTTAATTGGTGACTTACATCTCTCTTTAGACATACTTCTTCATACTATAACCACGTTATTTTTCCAGTATCCCATCTGGTGTGGACCAGAGATGAGCCAGGCCTTTTGCAGAAGCAGCACTCTCTTTGCCCTAACTCTCTTTCAGAAATTAGTTTCTATAAAGAACGTTTTTTAATGCAAGCATTGATTTGGTTTGACAAGTACCTGGAAGTCCTGTTAAAACCCAAATCTGCATATTATTTCCTAAGATGATTAAAAGAAACTCGGAGGATCAGATTATGAAGAGTAGCAGCACGGTCTCATTCTGTCTACTTAAAAACCCTGGTCTAAATTATTTATCCTCTGGAGCTCGCAGGCTCTGAGGGAGCAACATTACACCCTCCCTCTTCGCTCTTCTCCAGACCTTTTCTGCCCACTGCCAAGCGTCACATCCACACACCATTTCCCAGAAAATGGAAACTGAAGTGATTTGGCTACAGCTCTCCATCCACTTCAAGAACTGTACGCCGGGATGGAGGAATTTGGCAAAAACACCGATGGGCTTCTGCAAGCAGCACGACCAACAAAACCTGCTTTCCTCTGGAGTCTCTGAGAGCTGATGCTGGCTAAACTTGCACAAGTCTACAAAAATACCCCCTGAAGTTGTAGCACTGTACCAGCACCCTGGGCCAACTGCAATGACAGGCAACTAAAAGCCTGAGTTTATTACGGGAAGCTGAGTAGGTGGGATACAGAAAGAAAACCATAAAAAAGAATAAAACTAGCAATGTGGCTGTTTAATCTTTGTCAGGAGGAAGCGTAGCCTGGAGGCTCCAGTACAGATGAAGGAATGGTTGATTAGGAGGGTGTCCAGCTATACACCTGTGTTTGGTGAAACTGGACCAAGTCGTGTCCTGGCTATGCCATTTCTTGACAGCTGTTGTATTGGTGTTATTTATTAATATATAGTTGCATGTATAGCGGCAAACCACCACGGTGCCTAACTCTACAAGTCCTCTTGGCCCATGCTCACCACAGACTCTGCTTGAGCCCAAACTTGGGTGGTGGCTTTCTCAGCCCCTCCTCTCCTCCTAAGCCTGCTGGCATGCCTCTCGTCCTCCCTCCTCAGGTGCCCACGGAGCACAGACAAGCTCTACCACTATTCCCTCCATGGGGAGGTTCACCTCCCTGCCTTATGGACAGCCCCGGGACTGACCTCCAAAAGGCTCAGGGACCTTGACCAAGCAGAGGCCACGTCGGTGCTGACCCTGCTGTTTGGCTCAATTCCCCATCACGTACGCTCTCACCAGTGCTAGCAAACCGCAGGGAGGAACAGGTAGCTGAAGACGGCTCTGCAGCAAGAGGCAGTGAGTAGATAAAGCAGAAAGCAGAAGCGAAAGGGGCCCCCAAAAAATGATCACAGAATCATAGAATCATTTAAGTTGGAAAAGACCTTTCAGATCATTGAGTCCAACCGTAAACCTAACACTGCCAAGTCCACCACTAAACCATGGATGATGGATGATGGAGAGTGGCTTGGCCAGCTGCTCTGCCAGTTCCCTCAGCACTCTTGGGTGGATCCCATCCAGCCCCATAGACTTGTAAGCATCCAGGTGGCATAGTAGATCATTAACTGCTTCCTCCTGGATTGTGGGGGTTTGTTCCGCTCTCCTTCCCTATCTTCCAGCACTGGGGGCTGCCTACCCTGGGCATAACCAGTCTGACCATTAAAGACTGAGGCAAAGAAGGCATTAAGTACCTCAGCCTTTTCCTCATCCTTGTTGGCAATATTTCCCCTCACATCCAAGAAGGGATGGAGATTCTCCTTGGTCCTCTTTTTGTTGTTGATGTATTTGTAAAAACATTTTTTGTTGACTCTTACAACAGTGGCCAGCCTGAGTTCTGGCTGGGCTTTTGCCTTTCTAATTTCCTCTCTGCATGACCTAATGAGACCTCTGTACTCCACCTGAGTCACCTGACCTTTCTTCCATAGGTGGTAGACCCTCCTTTTTTTTTCCTGAGTCCCAGCAAGAGTTCCCTGTTCAGCCAGGCTGGTCGTCTTCCCTGCCAGTTCGTCTTGCGGCACATGGGGACAGCCTGCTCCTGTGCTTTTAAGGCTTCCTCCTTGAAGAATGCCCAGTCTTCCTGGACCCCTTTGCCCTTCAGGACTCTCTCCCAGGGGACCCTCTCAACCAGCGTCCTGAACAGGCCAAAGTCTGCCCTCTGAAAGACCATGGTGGTGGTTTTGCTGGCCCCCCTCTTAACTTCACCTCGAACAGAGAGCTCTATGATTTCATGGTTTCAAGGCAGCCTCTGACCACCACATCTCCCACCAGTCCTTCTCTGTTAGTAAACAGCAGGTCTAGTGAGGCACCTGCCCTGGCAGGCTCACTTACCAACTGCCTCAGGATGTTCTCTTCCACACACTCCAGGAACCTCCTAGACTGTTTCCTCTCTGCTGTGTTGTATTTCCAGCAGATGACCGGTAAGTTAAAGTCTCCCACGAGAACAAGGGCTAACGATTGTGAGACTTCTGCCAGCCTCTTGTAGAAAACTTCATCTACCTCTTCATCCTGGTTGGATGGTCTGTAACAGATCCTCAGCAGGATGTCTGCCTTGTTGGCTTTCCTCCTCATCTTCACCTATAAGCATTCAACCTTGTCACCACAATCATCGAGCTCTATACCATCGAAGCAGTCCCTAACATACAGAGCCACCCCACCGCCTCTCTTTCCTCACCTGTCCCTTCTGAAGAGCTTATAGCCATCCATCGCAGCACTCCAGTCATGACAGTCATCCCACCATGATTCTGTGACGGTGACCAAGTCACAGCTTGCACAATGCTGCACAATGGCTTCCAGCTCCTCCTGTTTATTGCCCATGCTACGTGCAATGGTGTAGATGCACTGGAGCTCGGCTATCGATCTCGCCCCCAACGCCGGTGTGCCACGGCTGGGCTCATCTCTAGTGAGCCTGGTTATACCCCTCCCCCGCTTTGAACCTAGTTTAAAGCCCTCTCGATGAGCCCTGCCAGCTCGTGGGCAAGAATCCTTTTTCCCCTTCGAGACAGCTGGACTCCGTCTGTCGCCAGCAGGCCCTGTGACGTGTAAACCTCCCCAGGATCAAAGAAACCAAAATTCCACCGATGGCACCAGTCTCTGAGCCACCTGCTAACCAGGTGAGTTTTCCTGTCCCTTTCTGTGCTGTTCCCTGCCACTGATGGGATTGGGGAAAACACCACCCGTGCCCCTGACCCTTCAACCAGTCGCCTCAGTGCCCTGAAGTCCCTTTTGATGGCCTCGGGACTTCCCTCTTCAACCTCATCACTGCCAACCTGCATTACCAACAGCGGGTAAGAATCAGCGGGCTGCACCAGACCAGGGAGCTTCCTAGCAGCTCCAGGGATGGTGACTCCACCACTCCCCTGGGCAGACTGCTCCCGTGTTTGATAACCCCTTCGGCAAATATTTTTTTTTTCCTAATATCCAATCTCATCCTCCCCTGGCACAACTTTCAGCCACTTCCTCTTGTACTAACTAAAAATCCTGGGATCATTAGTCCAAATTGTTCAGTTCTGGTCTGGTGCTTCTCTCTCAACCAGCAGAGGCAGAATGTGATTGCTTGCCTGGGACACGAGTTTGAAATAAAACACTTTATTTTCGAGGCAACGCCGGAGAAAGGCGCTAACAATAAAAGCCCTGCTGTTTACCTTACTGGGTTATCCCAGGTGCAGGTCTTTACCTTCAGCTCTGCTCTCACGTACAGAGGAGCAGACTGGGGCATGTAGGAGTGGAGACTCGCGTGCGAGGGGAAGCAGGGGCCAGGATTCCTCTCCCAGCTCATCAAGCTAAATCCTTTCCTCTGGGTGGATGACCCTAACTTACTGATAGTTCTCGTGGAGAAAAGCAGAACCATCGTGGGTCCCCAGAGTTCATTCGTATGTAAGCAACATACTTTGCTGAAGAAATATTTTGTACATATTGAGTCAGTCATTCTCATAAAACCCTTAAGGGGCAGGTATTGTCTGTGCAAGAGAGCCTGAACCGCTTTAAACTGTACAGATGCTGTGGAAAGCCGGTTTTACACACGAGTCCACCAGAAAGGCCTTCTCCACGTGGTCCTGCAACACAGTTGCCTCTAGGACAGAAAGGAACAACTTGCAAGCTGGAGGATTACGTGCCCCTTATTTAATCTTCACCAAATAGGACAGAACATAATTAGTGAAGGCAGAGTTACGCTAGGATGCCAAGGAAAACATCCCTAGTGGCAACAGATTTTTCATGAGCACTGTTGTGCAACAGATAAAACACATGCTATATACAAAGGTCTACGCTGATACATATCTTTCAGAAGAGAAGTTGTCTGCTAATCTGCCGCTGTTCAGAAGTATTTCGCATATTCAAGGCTGAGAGGCTGCCGAAGACTCAGCCTCTAGAAAAGAAGTGATGGCACTGCTTGGCTTTCAGCACCAACAGAAATGGTAAGGCAAGAATTTAGGACCTCCAGTAGACTAAATTGGCTGCCACTGTGCAGCAAAGACCTGGGAGGAAAAGGAAATAACAGATCCACTTACTGATGATTTCAGGGGAGCGTGTTACCTGCCGAATCACCTCCACCATTTACCTGGTGGGATTAGAGTTTCTTTCAGTTGTAAATAAAGGCATTTCACCAGCAAGAGGTGACCTAGCTTGAATTGGGCCGACGTGTAAGAACCAGGTGGTAAGGTTGTAAGTCTACATGAATTCTCTGGGGTAGTCTCAAACTTTAAATTCAACCTTCTGCAATTAACTTTAGGGTGGCTGGCAGAAAAGGACCTTGCTCTTCTTGGCCAGATATGTCAATCCCTTCTTTTCAAAGTATACAGCCAACAGCAGCAAAGCTTGTATGGCAGGTCCAAAAGTTTTCCCTTTTTGACACCACAGCTAAACCTGAAAGTACATTGTTTGGTACCTAAGTGAATTATCATAAATATAGCCATTTAATCCATATACAAATAAGATTCAGAGAATCTCGTGCTGGATTACAGACAGACAAGCACTATACAAGAGAAGCCAAGTTCAGAGAAGAAAAGAGGCTTTTATTACCTTCCAGGTCGATTGCACCAGCAACCCTGGGTGCCTGCTGATCTCAATTCTTTCTCCTCCTCTTCCAGTGGCTAGACTTGTCTTGCTAGACCAGGCCTTGCAAGCACAACTCTTCCCTTCAGAAACCTGAAGTTCACTTCTTTTTATTTAATATTTTCAGTCTTTCATCAAAACATGTGTTCACAAGCTTTCACTAAGAAGGGCACTGCACTTGCAATAAAAAAAAAAAAGTGCCCCGTGTACTTCCTCATGAGAACAATGTTCAAACGTGTCAGCTCACTTATAAAAAGCAGACATGGTAGGGCCGGCCCCTCCCGCACGTGACTTGTTCTCAGCAGTGCACTTGGCAAGGGGTGAAAAAGTCTATAGGTCTTTGGGGCTTCTTGCCAAACGTTATCTTTTTTTTTTTCCTTTTCTTCTTCCAAACCCTTTTTTTCCCCATGGTACAGGTTGACTCAAATCTTCATTTTGATACAGGAAGGTTTTTTAAGTGTTTTGAAAACTGTTATACGTCTTCTTCTATAAATAACCATAAACTAGTCTATGTTTCTTCATATGTCACTGGATTTTTTTTTTCCAAAATCATGTTCAACATTAATTAGATAAGATCAGTAAAATACTTGCAACAGTGACGTGGTATTGCTCTTGTAACTCGTGGACCAAAACTGTGATTTCATTATCCACACAACTAACCCCAAGTTAGTCAGGTCAGAAGCACACATCCATTATAAGTAGGATTTTCACCACGCCACTGATCTTCCATTTTTGAAGTAAGCTTGTAGACGAAACTGCAAGCTAGGAGGGCCCCAATACATCCGATGAGGGTGAACGCTTGCCGTTATCTGTGGTACAGGAACAGTTTGAGGAGGTACAGAGGGGTTTCTGACTGGGAGGAGATCACTTCTCAGGAACAAAAGCACTTGAGGGCTGCGCCTTCGTCTGAGATGGTCGTACGGAAAAGGTCTGTCTGGTGCCTTTCCTGTGAAGGGAGGAATTTACTGGTAGAAACAGAAATACAAGCAGAGCCAACTTTTGCATTTCCAGGGAATAGTGGCTTGGAGTTCACTTATATGTTGCAGGTTTGTAGAAGGCTTTTTTTTCGTATTCACTGAAGCTTTCCATTTCCTTCCTGCTTTCCTAGGGCCAACTGACCTGAGAGTAATAATAGCAGATGGAAAGCCTGCGTATTACAGATTATTAATGATCTGTCATTCCCTGGACTGCAAAAACTTCAATTTTCATTTTCTTTTCAAACATATGCTGTACCCCAATGCAGAATATATTTTCTCTGATACTTAGAGAAAAAGAAAAGCATTATTTGAGGCCCAGAAAGGGAAAGGTAGCCTGCTGGAAGCATGAAAAAAGACCTAAACAACCACCCCTTTAAAAGTGCGATTTTGTATTTTATAGCACCAGTCAGAAAGTGAGAGGACTATGAAAAAGCAAACTAATGCCAACTCTGCTCCTTTTTCTCTGTTCTGTCCTTGTAGAAATGATTGCATCGCTGTTCCGTGTTACGTCATGACTATTGGCCATTTTCCACTCAGCACTTGCATTGGCCTTATAACCAGAGCTGGATGTGTAGCCCTGCACATCTTTTGAAATATAAGGGCAAAGCCAAACTTTGATTTGATTTGATTTGACTTGATTTGGTTGAGGTAGCATCACTACCCATGGAGCAATGACCTCTGACACATGGCTACTCACCCAACCCATCGCTTCCATCAGTTTCTGCCGTTTTTCACCTCAGATCCAGAACATCCCTACACCCTTGAGACCAGCCACTCTGGTCATCACTTTAAACTGCTGAGAAATCAAAATATCTGGATTCTTTTAAATCCCCAGTGGTATTTAGGAAAGAGTGTGGCAGTCCATGTTTGTAAATTGTCATCCCTGGCTGCACGCAGGAAAAGCCGTAGCCAATTTTCTGCCTTGGCTGGAGCTCTTGGTAACTAAAATCTCTGGGCGGAGGGACCTGACTTTGTCCCTTATGGAGCAATATCAGGAACAGGGATATTTCAAAGCGTGTTACAGCCAGCATGGGCAGATGTGGGTGTAAGGGAAGGCTTGATCTGACCAGGACTCCTTTTTTCATTTTGGCAGTAGCTTTTTCAAACAAACAGAACTGGAAACTGTCCCAGAGGAGGCACGATGGATGTAAAAGGGAAGCTCTCATAGATACAATACAATATGTTCTTAATGCACGTTAATTTTTGCTTCATTGTGCTTCTCTGCTTCCCTCCCACTGCTTTGCCTGCCAAGAAAAACTCATTTTAATAGTCTTTCCTGAAAATGGATAGAACAGCAAACATTCTGAATAACGACAGTGTATTTCCCTGTTTTATAGAAGGTTCACGCTTGGTTTCTCTTTTCATTCTCAGTCGCTTCACGTTGTTTCTGAAATTAAGGTCCAGGCTAGGTTTTCTGTCTTGCTTGTATTATGGATTTTAATTTCCTGGAGAACCCTCATATTACCTTCTTAGGTTTCTTGCCTTTTCTGTCGCCATGAATCTTACCTAACTCGCCCATCCATTGTTTTACCTGCCTTTACCTTTAGCTAACGCAGTTCAACACCTGCTGTTTACTCAGCCCATTCTCCAAAGGCGATAAGCTGCTTCAAGGGTTTTTTTTCATTTCCCTCCTTGGGCAAATTTAGGTCAGTTATAAGCTAGTTTCGGTTTTGTTTCTAGTTACTTTCCAGCCTAAAACCCTTGATAACCCAACATTTGATTTGCACAGTCTGTAGAAGGACACTTGAAAATAAAACCGTTGTTTCCACAGACTTTAGAAGTGCCTGCGAGGATTGATTTATGCTATATGGATTGAGCCAAAAGCATAAGAATGTTCCCCTCAAAAACTGGGAAGAGCTTGTGATCTCTGGTGAGAGAAACTAGTTGTTTCCAAGAGGGAAAAATAAATCAAAGAGGAAAAAAAAAACCTTCTGAGAGATGGAAAGGCTTGGGTTTTGGTTTTGTTTTTTTTTAATCCCACCAGAAACAACTTCAGCACTTGTCCATTCTGAGTTGAAAAGATCTAAAGCTATTTCAGTATTTAATTAGTTCTTGCCTTGCAAGTTTGAAACGGCCGAGGATAACACGACCCAGTCCCTCTACCTCAAGGAGCTTTTTCTGACTGTGAAATCTAGAAACTGGCTCCTTCCACCAAAGATGACTAGGAGAGAAAAAAATCAAAGACCCATCAAACAAGGCAGACCAACCTACCCCAGTCATCAGCCAAACTTCAATAAGAGTCAAGAAGTAAGGAGCTTTTGGCAGTGCGGGGGCCTTCCAGCGCCTGCACAAGCTGGGCACAGCAGGGACCGACTCCAGGTGGGCAAGCGGTGCCTCCACACATCATCTGCTAACAAACACCCGCATCTTTTCATAGTATCACAGAATGGTTTGGGTTGGAAAGGACCTTATAGAGCATCTAGGGCAGCCTGTTCCAGTGCCTCACCGCCCTCACGGCAGAGAATGTCTTCCTCATGTCTAATCTAAACTTACCCACTTTTAGTTTGAAGCCATTACCCCTTGTCCTATCACTACACACCCTTGTATAAAGCCACAGAATCACAGAATCACAGAATGTCCGGGGTTGGCAGGGACCTCTGTGGGTCACCCAGTCCAACCCCCTGCCCAAGCAGGGTCACCTACAGCAGGCTGCACAGGACCTTGTCCAGGCGGGGCTTGAACATCTCCAGAGAAGGAGACTCCACAACCTCCCTGGGCAGCGTGGTCCAGTGTTCTGTCACCCTCAGAGGGAAGAAGTTCTTCCTCATGTTCAGACGGAACTTCCTCTGCTTCAGTTTGTGCCCGTTGCCCCTTGTCCTGTTGCTGGGCACCACTGAAAAGAGTCTGGCCCCATCCTCCTGACACCCACCCTGCAGATATTTATAAGCATTTATTAGGTCCCCTCGCAGCCTTCTCTTCTCCAGGCTGAACAAGCCCAGCTCCCTCAGCCTCTCCTCATAGGGGAGATGCTCCAGTCCCCTCACCATCCTCGTAGCCCTCCGCTGGACTCACTCCAGCAGCTCCTCATCTTTCTTGAAGTGGGGAGCCCAGAACTGCACACAGTACTGCAGATGGGGCCTCACCAGGGCAGAGCAGAGGGGAAGGAGAACCTCCCTCCCCATGTTTCCTACAGGCCCCCTATAAGTACTGGCAGGCCGCAATCAGGTCTCCCCGCAGCCTTCTCTTCTCCAGGCTGAACAGCCCCAGCTCTCTCAGCCTGTCCTCACAGCAGGGGTGCTCCAGCCCTCGGATCATTTCTGTGGCCTCCTCTGGCCCCACTCCCACAGGTCCCTGTCATTCCTGTGCTGGGGGCTCAGAGCTGGACGCAGGGCTCCAGGTGGGCTCTCCCCAGAACGTAGCAGAGGGGCAGAACCCGCCCCTCCCCACCTGCTGGCCCGGCTGCTCCGGGTGCAGCCCGGGTTCGGCTGTTGGACACAGCCCTCGGGCCTGCTGACCGCCCCGGGGAGGGGTGGGGGGCCCGCAGCCGCAGGGAGCGTCCAGCCCCCGGCCCTGCGGAGGCGGCGGGGGGGGGGGGGGGGTGCGGGCGCCGGGGGCCTTCCCCGCGCCGGGCCGGGAAATGGCGTCGGGCAGCGACACCCGGCGGCGGCCCCGCGCTGCCGGCCCCGGAGGGAGGAGCGGTGACGGCGGGCGGGCCGTGCCCCCCGGTCCCGGCGCTGGCACCCGGGTCACAGCGGGGTGGACGCCAGGGAAGGAGCCGCGGTGAGGGGCCTTGCCGGGAGCCCCCCGGCTCGGCTCAGCCTCGGGCCTGGCCTGGGCTGCCCCGCAGCTGTGCCCGGGTCTGGCCGTGCGCCCACCGATCCGGACCCCAAAGCTGCAAAGTGTGCCCTGGCTGCCAAGAAAGATAATCGGATCCTGGGGTGCATTAGGAGGAGTGTGGGCAGCAGGTCGAGGGAGGTTCTCCTTCCCCTCCACTCTGCCCTGGTGAGGTCCCATCTGCAGTACTGTGTGCAGTTCTGGGCTCCCCAGTTCAAGAAAGATGAGGAGCTACTGGAGAGAGTCCAGCGGAGGGCTACGAGGATGGTGAGGGGACTGGAACATCTCCCCTACGAGGAGAGGCTGAGGGAGCTGGGCTTGTTCAGCCTGGAGAAGAGAAGGCTGAGAGGGGACCTTAGAAATGCCTACAAATACCTCAAGGGTGGGGGTCAGGAGGATGGGGCCAAGCTCTTTCCAGTAGTGTCCAGCGACAGGACAAGGGGCAACGGGCACAAACTGAAGCAGAGGAAGTTCCAGCTGAACATGAGGAAGAACTTCTTCCCTCTGAGGGTGACGGAGCCCTGGCCCAGGCTGCCCAGGGAGGCTGTGGAGTCTCCTTCTCTGGAGATATTCCAGACCCACCTGGACAAGGTCCTGTGCAGCTTGCTGTGGGTGACCCTGCTTCAGCAGGGGGTTGGACTGGGTGACCCACAGAGGTCCCTTCCAACCCGAAATATTCTGTGGTTCTGTGATTCTGTGAAAGCTCTGCCTGTGCCTGGCCACGTGCCCACCAATCCAGACCCTGACCCTGGGGTCTTCGCCTGGCCCCTCGCTGTGGCTGCGTCTGGGAATCGCTGGCGGTGCTCGGTTTGACACACTGGACCTGCTCCGCTGGCCTTACGCAGGTACCTTGGGGATACCCCGTGCCTGCGAGGACGCTGCTTTGGGCTGCTTGCTGTCACCCCCAGCTCCCGTTCCCTGATGAAGCTGCCTGCTCTGGTGGCTCCCAGGCACCCTCCGGATCTCCAAGCTGTGCCATGAGCCTGTCAGTAGCAAAGTAACTCTGGACTTTGTGTATTTTGGTACACTGAGCGGGCAAAATCCATGCCCTTCTATTTTTCTTCTTATTTACAGTCCCTTCTGGCCCAGCATCTGATCAGCAGCTCAGCATATTTCAGGTGGACACTACTTCCAGTATCCCATTACCCTGTCTTAAACCACTTTGGTTTAGGATGTGGTAGGCTGTGATCTGCCCTGAGCACCCAGGATATGTTCCAGAGCCTGGGAGTCAGCGTGGGGTGGCAGGGTTCGAGTGTCACCCGCTTTTCTCCCAGCTGTTTCAATAATACAGTAAGCAGAGTTTGCCTAAGAGCCACTGAGCCAAAAATCCCTCTAAGCAAGTTTTTTCTGAATCCCTTTATTTTCTATAAGAAAAGGAAAAAACACCACAAAACTAAGTTTCTGGATTAATAGTGAAATATGAGATAGGCACAGACTAAAAATCCATATACAGCTGTCTCTGAAAAGTGTTTTCACACTTGAAGTATCATTGGACCAGCAGCCTTTGGCATCAAACTGTGCCAAATAAAGCCTAATATCTAATGAAACCGAAGACCTTCTTAAGGCGTCGAGTTAGTACAAACCAGCCACTGGTGTACCTCCTTCAGCACAACACCATGGTTGCCACAGCTCAGCTGGCAGAGGCGAACTCACAGGCTGCGGTGTACCTCAGCCCAGGCGAAAGTCTTAATTCCTCCCGTTTGCTACTGGTATTTGAAGTGGTATGAACACATCCCCGTGCAAGTACGCAGAGGGTTTTATTTACTTTGTAGAATGGAAAACGTTCATGAGCTTCAGGTAGCAAATCTGTGTGGGGTTCCTCTACACTTGACTCACAGCAGCTAATAGCTGTGAAGGCAAAAATGCTTTCGAGTGGAAGGCATGGGACTGGAAACCACAAGCTGAATGAAACCATGTGAATCAAGCGGCTGAGAGGCTGACGCGGTTGCAGTTGCAGTCTGTGTCAGCTAGTTATCCCCACAGGTCAAATGGAATAAATTCTTTGATCAGGATTTCTCCAGAAGAGCGGCATTTTAGCAAGATTTCCAGTCAGAGAAAAGCACTATATCAGAATGAAAAGCACCCCAAAATGAGCAGAACTGCTGTGCTTTGCACAGCTACTAGAGGGTGGAAAAAGCCTTGGTGGATAACACAGATGGCAGGTCTATAAGCCTCAATAATTAAAAGATTAAGAATTTATCATTTTGTGTCAAATTAGGACAATAATTCCCCAAGGAATATGTGGAATAAAATCCTTGACTTCCTGAGGAAGAAGCACGGTTTCTGAATTTTGTGATATCCATTTTGTGCAATCCTTTGGGACTTACTACCTTTTTTTTGAACATTAACAATAAAAGCTGCTTTTTCCATTTAAGTTAAAACCAACCATCTGTGCACATAAGGGTCTTTTCCCCCGAGACAGAGATACTGGGTTTCCAATCTTCCTATTTCTCTGGCATTTGTTAGTCCATTAATCATTAGACTTAGCGCTCTTGTAAATCTCCAAAACTCCCCGCTACCATGAGGGCCTTCATTCCATACATGAATTTAAGTGGGTGGATCACCGAGGCTTGGGCAGAGCCCCATGGAAAACAGCAGGGCCTCTTGAAAAGGTCAGTGGGTCTGAGGCCTGGGGTGCAGTCCCTCCTGGTCACAGTGTTGTCCTCTACACCTTTTTCCAGCTGGAAACTCTAAGATGTAGGTGATGGCAAGGAAGAGCCTACATCTGTGACAATGTTTGGAACCTCTGGACGCTCAAGAGGGGGAAAGGAAGACTTTACTGGGCATTGTAACTTGCTTTACTGTCCTTCACAACTGGATCTGAAGCTCTTTGTGAGGGTTACTTAATGACATTGTTTACCTAGATACAGACACCTTGTTCCCTGTAAAAGTTGGGAAGGGGTTTCCCACTGAAATTACTTCAACTTTTCTGAATACCTGAAAAAATTCTTGAAGGGGGATAGGGGTTTGAAATGAAACGTCTTTTTCCCTCCAAACCAAACTGTAGTATTTTATCTCTTTGGACCAACGTAAGTTCAGACGTATGTTTTCAACTATGACAACACTTAACTGCCTTGCCTGGTGTTGCCTTGCGTCATGGGCGTTGTAGTTTAGGTCCTATTTTGTGCCCTGGTTTTGGTTCCCTGGATAACAGCCTCTCCCCTAAGGCAGCCACCTGCCCTCTGGCTTGGCTGGTAGGGGGCTATACAGGGGCTATGCGGGGCATAGCAATACTGTTCAGTAAAATACTTAGGTTTGCTTTGACCCAAAATATTTTATTCAATGAAAAATTGTCTTCAGTTCTCCATCCCAAGTTGGGAGAAACCAAGACATTAAAAAAGCAGAATTTCCCACAACGTAACATTCTGGTTTTCATTTGTTCCAGTTCCCATTCTACTCCCAAATGTGCTGTGCCTTGTTGCTCCTTCTTTTTTTGGTACAACATTAATTACATTCATCTTCAGGGTGAAGAGGGATGTGTACTCTGGAGGTGAAGGGTTTTCTTCTGAGAAATCATGCTGGGTGTTTACTCTTGTAAGTGTTTGAGATTCCAAGTCTCACTTTCAGAAGTAACTTGCAGTCTGCAGTGCCCAGCAAACTGAAATTAGGGTCCTAATTAGTTACTAGAAGACTTTTTAATTGGCTCAATTAGTAGAATATCAGGTGTAAGTCAATTCTCGCTGAAGTCTCAAACCTCTTGATAGATATGGTGAGAACTCTTTGAATTTCAAAGTGACTTTCAAGTTATTTTGAACAGAAATTTGTGTGTCTATATGTAATATTATATTTCAAATTTTTTCATAACTGACAGCTCCTAGGATTTCCAAGTGTCACTGTTTCTCAGTGGGTTGTACAATTTTGGTGGCTTTTCGTTTTGTTTTCTTAAGAGGTGGTCAAAAAAAGAGACATGCAACAAGTTCTACTCACTGAACAGAGATGCTGAAAACGTTGAAGAGGTTTTCTGAAAGCTGTCTGAGATTAGCTTTATAATGGATTCTTTAGATTAAAAAAAAAAATCCAGGTTTTAAATGAGCATTGCTTTTATGGTTAAAGTAATTTATCCTCACGTCTTATAGAAGCACGGCTCAATCTAGCTGTGGATATTAAAGACGCAAAGTTCAAAGATTCACTATTAAATATTTAAAATTCACTTCTTTGGATCAAGAGCGTCTAGACTTTGTCAGTAAGAACTGTGCTAACCAAGTCAGGCTGCTACCAGTTTTCGTACAAATCATTTATATCCGAGTAATATTAATCACGTGCTGAATGCCGTCCACACACATGAGAGGACGCTTGTCCTTTCCTGAAAATGTTGCAGTCACTGGCGAAGAAAAAAGCTTTTTCTTTGCTGAAGGCTGAACAGGCCCTTCAAACACCTGCATGCTGTTAAACAACCCAGAAAATAATAATGGCTATAAAAATAAAGTAATGAGCTGTAGCTTCCTCCATACCTGGCTTTAAAGACACAGGCCCCCTTCCCCACAGTCACTGAGCCTTTTGTTTTCAAAGATCGACCTCTTCACTCTGGAGCTAGCAACAGACTTCTTGTATCACAGCGGAGAGAAAGGAGCAGCTTGCTAATAGCTCGTATTTGGACTGCCGTCACTGCAGCCTGCCTGAGATCTTCCATTGCATTTCTTCATCTCAGGAGGAGGGGGAACACCTGGTTGCCTGCATCCAAGCACAGCCCCAGCTGCTGCTTTCCTGCTCTGTCAACAGACGTTTCTGTGCCCATGGGACTGACAGTGATGGTTTTCTAATGACAGCATTTCCCCTAGTGCCTTATATGTTCTGCCTAGTAAACCTTTTGGAATAATAAGATGGATTCAGCCTGCTTGTGACACAAGGGAGGATCGTATAGGGGCACCTGGGCAGGGGAAGGAAGCGAGAACCAAAGTTGTTGCCTGTCCAATAGCTGGCCAAAAAGCATACACCATGCAGCACTGTTTTATCTAGGCCTGGCACGATGATTTCAGTCATGCAGCTATTGCAATGACGCGGTGTCAATGGGTGCTCACCCAGCACCGAAGTCCACCTGCACCCCCTTCTGCAGTAACCAGCAATCCTTGACCCGAAACCTCAGCAGAGGAGACAAAAAGGAGGTGTGGGATGGGGTCACAGAGGTTGCGCAGTGCAGTGGGGACAGAAACGGTGCCGTCTCCCCGGGTCTAGAGTATTTTCTGTTACCCCTGCCCGCCCGACAGCGGAGCAGGGCTAATTACTGTGTGAATGAGGAAAGCTGCTGGAAGCTGCTGGACTGCTATCCCTAATCACAGCCCAAGGGCTACATGACAAATAGCATCTTTTATCACTTTATTCAGACACAATGGCCAATAATTTGACAAGTAAAAATTGATTTTTCCCTTTACAAACTCCACATGAGCAGCCTGGACATTAATGAACCATTACATTTCTCATCCCTTGCTCCTCAGAGAATTCACTGGGAATTTCCTTCTTCCCCCGCTGACAAACCAGCTCTAACACTGCCCATCTGCAGCTTTAAAGATCTCTGCACCACGGCTAATGTGCACGCAAATTCCAAACAGGGTAACTTAACTAAACGTGGGGTTTTTTTCCCCTCTCTTCTCTTTATTTTGTCCTAAAGCCGGTGCCGTTATCTCCTGAGGGCTGTAAGGAAACGTGCTGTGGTGACTCAAGGCAGGACTAGTCCGAGCTGCCCGTTGTGCCCTCAGCTGGAGCTCAGCAACCGGAGGGAGCCGGGGTAGGTGAGCAGCAGTTTGGGTGCTCCACTCAGAGGAGTGGGTTTTGGCTCCCTTGGGGAATTTCAGGGTAGAATTCCTGCGAATCGGCCATAAAGCAGAAAGAGGCTGAGGAGATCTGGCTGGTTCATGAAGAGCACCCGGGGTGCCACCCCGACGGGCGAGGGGCGCAGGGCCCGCCCGCGCCGCCAGGTGGCGCCATAACAGCGTGATGGGCCGCGGCGGGCGCGGGGGAGCGGCCGAACCGCCCCCCCCCGAGGGCGCCGGGCCCGGAGGCCCCGCCGAGGCCCCGCCGGCACCGGGGCCGTCGCCGGGCCTCGCCGGGCGGCTGTGGCGGCGGCGGGGGTTAGGGCAGGTTTGGCCGTCAAGGCTCGGCAGCCCGCTGCTGGCTCGGGGAAGCTGCAGTGCCTGCGAGGGGTTCTCGCTGGGGAGGGGGCAGGCTCTGGGGGCGGCGGCCGCTTGTGAGGGCAGGCCGGTGCTTCCCGGCTCCAGGCCTGCCTTGGGACCACACAGGTCCTACCCCCCCTCTCCCTGCACATCCCCCCCACCCCCAGGAGACCGCTGGGAAACGCGGCCTTTCCCTCTCAAACTGGATGGCATCGGCGGAGAACGTGCGGGAGGAAGGGTCCGTGTGGCGGGACTCCTCTGGGAAGACAAGACTTTGACGCTGTTTGCGACTGGGAGAGGGGACAGAAAGGGGAGAACTGGGGCTTTTTTTTTTGTTTCTCTTCATCGGAAAGAAAACTTCGCCTGGTTTTAGCCGTGTATCTGCCCACAGTCTGCTTTTCCCACCCATCCGCTCCTGCCCTCACACACCGTGGTCGCGGCCGCCATTACCTGCTTTGCCCTTTTGTTACCGATTTTGGTTTAAAGCCTCACACCACAGATTCCCTAGGATCGAATCCTGCCTTCCTCACTCCATCCTCCCCCGGGGCTGTTTCTGCCAGGCTGGAGCAGCTGGTCTGAGCAGAACCTAAAGGACCTTCCTTGTAGGATGGTGGAGCGGGGAAGACGTGTGGAAGAGTGGGCCTGGAGGGGTTTGCCCAGTTCCTTCACAGCCCACCGCTGTGCGTGGTCTTCCCTCATCTTTGCCAGAGGCTCATGGAGTGCCGCCATGGCCATGTGAAGTGTCCTATCTATTAAGCACACGTCCGCCCAAGCATTCGTGCCAGCCCAACGGAGGAGGAAGGGGAAGGGTGGGACAAGATCTTGCAGGGTGCTACCACCTTATCTTGAATGGAGACTCTCATCAAACTACTGCTTCAGCAAAATAACAATGGTGCACTTCTGCAGTGCCTTTGAAGAATGGTTAAAAACCTGCAAGAGAAGTAACCGGCTTCACATCAGCCCAAAGTCCATTTCCAAAGAGTTTGATCTTGCTCTAAAGCGTTTACATGATGCAGCTTCCTCTGCCATACAGAACCACGAACCAAAACCCATGCAGGGTGTTTGCCTGGAGCGGGATGTCCAGCAGGTGAGACAAGCGATGGACGCTGGTTTTTCTCTGACTCTAAGTGGTGGTTCGTGTCTGCCTGTGCTCCAGTTTCGCTGTCAGTCCAGCTGGTGTCACGGCCACCAAGAGGAGCGGCCCACTCCTCGCCCCCCACCCCGCACTTGCTGGCACTGCCCTTTGTGTGATTGCACAGCAAAGCACGTCAGGGATCGGATCCGCTGAGAGCCAGAAAAAAGGGGAGGGAGGGGGGGAGTGGATGTTAGTTTTCAGTGGGATCAATTCGTTGCTCCAAACACTTGAGTAAGCAAAACAGAGGACTTGGCCTGCGCACAGGAACACACAGCGTGGGCAAGGAGGGAACGCAGCGTCCACACCAGCTGAAACTGCTGCTGGAAACAGGTATGTCAAAAGATACCCCAAGGGCTCTTGATATGAAAGTTGTTGAGACATAATCTTTCACACCTGGACATTTCTGGGCTTACCCAGTGAGCTAGAAGTGGAGGAGCTGGTAGCGGTGGCAGTAACACGCATTCACAAAGTGCTTTTCCTTGAAATGCATGCTCACAACCCTTTGACTTCAAGAAAGAAAAAAAACACCCCAAACCAAAACCTCAAAACATGTCAGTTTTTAAAATATGGCTGTTCTATTCCTGGATTGTTTTTCTAGCGCTGCACCATTAAATGGAGAAGTCTTTTCCACTTCCCTTTCCCCTCTCCCCTTCCTGCGGCAATATACGGATGGACCTTAAAGACAGATAGAGGGGGAAGGTGCCCTGGTGATTCTTGTGAAGACGTTGCTTTTGTTCCATCTTTCTTACTAGATTGTAAGGTGAAAACAGATGTTTCTTTCCTTTGCAATGCACCGCATGGCCTGTCTAAACATAAGGAAAACAGCACTTCTACAGATGGTGCTAAGTTTCACCCGAGACCGGAGACATTTTTATCATGAGACAGTTGCATTGTGACAGATACTTTGATGAAACCTGCATCCAAAGTCTCACAACATCACAGTTCAGAATTTAGTTGGCTTCCGTTTCATTGTAAACTTGTAATGTCCAAGATTCTCTAAAATTATTAAGTGAATGAGTGAAAAAGGACGTGGGAGGCATATGTGTCCATCTGCCTGCCTGTCTTTTCTGTATGTAAAGCAAACTCACGCCCTTTTGCTTCAGAAAAATGGTTTGCTAGAGATCTATCCACCAGCCAGCAGTTGACGTGTAGAGAATACCTTTTGCAGGAGATTAAGTGCTTTATCTCATGAGTGAGAATACAAATAGTTTGTAAGGAGTGAAAGCAGACCAACAGACTTTTATTTTTAAGCCAGGGAAAATGTTTGTCGCTGAGATTTTGTTAAAATCACCTTTAAGTCTGGGTCCTCTGTTTTCAAGTTTATAATACGGCAGTTGTCGCTGCCTGACGTAGAAAAGAGCTCTTCTTTGGCAGGCAGATGTACCAGAGTGGGCACCAGTTTTGTGAACAGGAATGCTGAGGACACATGGATATTGGCAGATGGGAAATGCTGAGTATCGCTTGGTCAGAGTCATCAGTGCGCTGGTAGGAAAAATCCAAGTCCAAATTAATACGCTCGTTTAAACAGTTACGCAGAAGTTAAACCTTGAAAGCGCTCACACCAGCAGTCAATCGTGTTTCTCATTTATCAATTGTGCTTCTCCACAGGACGTTCCTGCAAGTTTGCAGGGAAATAGCTTTGGGTTTTATTTACAGCTGATTTTTGCTAACAAAAATAACCTGTGTGCTTTTCTCTGGCTTTGGCTTTGGACTGGAAAATCTTGACTCCCGAGCGTTGGGTGGGTTAATGCAATAACATTCCTTGCCCAAACAGCTGATAGTGGCCAGGTGCCACTCAGACTAGTGCCCCATGCCAGTGACCCTCTCTCCTCATCTCGGCGTTTTTGGATGGCAGTCATTCAGCCCCAGAGGCCAGGCCATAGAAGCTAATTCACTGCCCAAGGCATCTGCTGCTTGGCAGGCTCCGTGGGCATCTGCATAAGTGGCTCTGCATGGCTTTTCCTTCTGTCCCATGGGCAGGTACCTGGGGGCGCAGTGGAGGACCTGCTTTCCTGGGTTTTTTTCTCTTCTTTTGGATTTCTGGAGCCTTCTGAATAACCCAAGAGGTGTTTTCTTTATAAGGAATTGGCTGCGCGTCCCACATGTCCCTCTGTTGCTCATGCTGGGATAATCTGCACTGAAACAGGATCTTTGTTTCTGGCACCCCTGTCTCTCTCCCTGTACGCAGGCTGCAGTCATAACCCTCTCCGGGCGCCCTTAACGTTGGTTAGCCTAGAAGCCGTTGTGTTTTTGTAGACAGCTGTTTATAATTTCAGGTCTATGAGGGAATGAGCAACAAATTTAAAGAAACAAAACTACTTGGGAGACTTTACCCTATTCACTGGAAAGAAGTAAGGAAAGTTTTGGGAAAATAAGATAGCTGGAAGGCAGAGAGGCGTCGCAAGGAGTGGGTAGTTGCAAAATGAACCTTATAAGGGAATAGCTGCTTGGCCTCACCAAATTTAGAGGACTGGGCCTAGAAAGGCAAGGAAGCAGGATGAAATGGTTTTTTAGCTCTTGTAGTAAGCGGTGAGGTGGATAAATGATGCGCCATCTGGTTTTTTTTAAGGAACGGAAAAAATAAGTTCCCTGCTGTTGTGACTCAACGACAGATGGCAGAGTTCACCTTTCCTCTCCCTTGCCCAGGCTCATCTTCTGTCAAACACCTTTCCTCTCTGCTTCCAAGGGCCAGCTCCCCTTGTTTCCACCGCAGGTTCCACGCAGTCCTTCCCAATCCTTTTGGTGAGGTGACGGGTGGCACAGGACGTTGGGGTTGTGTGCTTAAGGGTTCTTATCTGCTGCTCTTCGCTTCTTAGAAAGTGTTCCTCTGGGCTTTCCAGTGTTGCTGTCTTGGTGTGGGACCTTCACAGGCTGCAGTCCCTCAGAGGTGCCCCTACCCCAGTGTGGGTTGCCTTCTTGAAGAGTGCATCTCCAGCCATCCCTACAACATTGTCTCCCTCCACGTTCTTCTAATGCGCCTCTTCACATGTCTCCTCGCAGGTCTTCTCCACATTCCCTCTGCATCTCTTCACCTGCCTCCAAACACGTCTCCTCACATAATTCCTCTCCTAATGGCTGCCATCTGCACTTAAATACGTTCAAGTGGAGGCACCACATGCTCCTTTGGTTGGAGTTTTGGCTCACCATGGGCTGGTCCCATCTGTTTCAAAGCCACAGGAGGCAGCTATGACTGGCCCAGGGCAGTCATGGCCTCCTTGCACACAGCCTCCTCACCCTACAGCCCCTGCCACTGAAGCCCTGCCTGTTTTGCCCAGTGCACCTCCTTTCCCCAAATCCTGCCAGTTTTGCCCAACAGACCTCCTTTTTGTCTCTGCCCAACAACCTGCCCATCCCCTGCAGTGCACTACTGCCTTCTGTCTCTAGGTTATCCCAGGTTTTACTTGCAAGGAGTGCTACGTTTGAAGTATTGGTGGTTACCTGGTATGAGTTACTTACTGGAAAAAAAATGTAGGTTTTTTTCCCCCATTAAAGCCTTGTTCCTGGAATCACATGATTAAACTTCCACTATATTTTTAATGTAAACTCATAACCCTTGTGTTTAAAGAGAAAATCTTGAAAACATAAACTGTAGAAGGCAAATAAAAAAGGAAATGGGAATTATTTTTGTCTCTTCGCTTTTGGAGCCAGTTCATAATGTGAAAGCCCTAAGGGTTTGCAATACCATGGAAGGAGCTGCTTCTCTGTTGTGTCCATATCTGCAAAACTATAATAACCTCTGGTACTCTTTTGTGTTACATCCCTACCAAATATGTTAGTTTACATTTCAGCAGATTTTTGTCTACTTAGGTCACAGCCTACATTGCTCTACAAATTATTAGTCGAACAGATACAGTGGTAAGAATGGACTTGCTGCAAAGCATGGTCTGCAGCAATGAAGTAAAACCTGGATTTAAAAAAAAAACTGCCACTGACGATGCCCTTTGTAGAGAGTGTCACGGGAAATGAAAACGATCAGAATCTCTGAAAGCAGAAGGTCTTAATTTTGAGTCTTTTCTGCAAGACATTTTTCTTAAGAAATACCTAGCTCTGCGTTTCCCCCCACAACACTATCTTTACCTTCTTTGGCAAGTTCAAAAATTTCTTAATGTGCTTGCCAAGCACAACTCAACTGTGCCTAATTCAGGGAGATCTCACCCATTTCAGTCCTGTAGTTTAATAACTGCAAGACAGCCAAACCTATCATCTTTTAACACTAAAAGGTATTTACATCAGAAACCGTTGATCAGGAATCGAATTTCCATCCCAGGGGTGACTATGGCTACACTTTAGACTTCCTGCAGACATGGAGATGGGTCTTTCAAGTCCATGTCTTTCCCCCGGTATTTTTGTCACACGTCAAAGCCGTGACCATCCAGAGAGTACAGATGTTTACGTGCTGTAGCAGCATATGTAACTATAGCAGTGTATAAGGGAGGAGACATGTACCAGGCTGCTTACTACTGCTCCTTTTTCCTGGAGAGAAAAGCACCGTAGCCCAGCTTGGGGCCTTGCAGGAGAACACCAACACGAGGATAAGTCTTCATGAATGAACATGACGTTGTCAGATTTTTCCCTGCTTTTCCTCGGGGGATTGTTATGACTGTACCCATGCAAGCAGCCTCTGGACAAGGAGGATTTACTTTTCTTCATTCACTATTTAAAGCCTCACCTTGCTTTTCTCTTCAGTTCCTTAGCCTCAGCCTCCATACGCCTTCAAATGGCAACGCAACCCTTTCCTGCGGATGTGAGGAGAGACTTTGAAAAACAGACATGAAGGCATGGAGAAGGGCGGCTGGCTCGGAATTCAGCTAAGCTGCTGCAAGACCCCTTTGGACCAGTTTCAGCACATTCACCCAGTGAGATATATCTGTGTAATTCATTTGGATGTGCGAAAAGGAAAGTCAAGCTTGAAGCTTAAGCCTGGAGCTGTGTGCTGTGTGCAAGTAAGCAAGGTGCGCTTTTGGAGGGTGGAGAAACCACCTTGGAAGGTGATGAATGAAAATGTAGGTGTCCAGGGCTGAATTTGCCAATCCTGGTCAAGGCTAAATGCATTTTCTGGTGTTCTGAAAATTGAGACATTTGATTTGACATAGTTTAATGAATTTGTGTGTCCTCAGTCTGCCACGTACTGACTCAAAACCAGTACAATCCAGAGGTATCAACAAGACCTAAAAAAAGAAGAAAAAATCTCAATAGATGATGTCTTTTCTTAGTCTTTAGTTAGTCAGGAGTTATTTCCTCTGGGCAGTAGGTGTGGCCCACTATAGAACTAGAGAGCAGGAGAAAAAGCTTTTCAAATATTAAGACTGAAGACTGAAAGGGGCCATACACTCCTGATCATTATATGCCTTGACAAAGAGATCATTAATTCCAGCTTCTGGAGTCAATTAAATATGGAAAATAATCTGCGTGCTCGTATAAAAAAGAAAAAATACGCAAGGGCATGCTTTGGAAACTTTGGGAAATTGAAGTCAGAGTTGCAACTTCTGAAGCCCTGATTCATGGTTACTGAATATGTGGGATTGCTGATGTGGTCAAAGATCTGACCCTTAAAGCATGAAAGGCAAGCTACATCCCGGGGGGACTCTGTGATGAGACATGTCTTGCTTGTGCAGCATATTGGAAGCCCAGAAGCTCGACGTTCCCAATGTATGTGTGTGTGGGCGACAGAGATGTCCCCATTTTGTTAATTCTTTTTTAACTCCTCGATAGCTATCAAAACACCGTTTCTGCCTTACTTCTTCCTCACCACCCATCTTCCGTGTAGACCTTAGAGCAACACGCTGTATCTTCTCCCCGGTCTGGGACTCAGCTATGGATGTCACCTGGCTCTTCCCTGTTCTTGCCAATGTCCAGGCTGTTCCCAAGCAGTAGTCATCAGAGGAGGACTCTCTTTCCAGGGGCGGTTAAGTGACTAACCCAAGATCAAACAGCGGAGCAGTAGTGGAGGCAGGAACTGAAATCAGGTCTTCTGACTCAAGTTTCTCTTGGCTGCAGTCTCCGGGTTACGCGGTAGAACTCATTTGTGCTGGAACTTTCAGCAGTTGCTGAGACAAAACTTCATTTTCTTTCCCTGAGATACCGTATCTGTGTCATCCTGTTCTCTGCCTACTAGGAAGCAGCTTCTTAGCATCTGACTTTAAAAAGGGAAGGCAAGCAGGAGATGTTTCGAAGTGGTTGCACTCTTTTGATCGATGAGAGAGGTGAGCCAGAGTGTGTTCCAGTGACCTCCTGCTATATGAAAGCTTGGCCTGCCTGACAGGACTTCTGGCTGCTGAGTAGCTGTGAGTCACAGCCTTTACCGCTTGGATTCGATGCGGATTTTTACATCAGACGCTGCGGAAACGAGGTGGCCTCTCAAATATTTGCATTGCTTGGCAAGCGAGGGTAAACGGGGGTGGATTCAGGAAGTTCTGGCAAGGGCAAGCACAGCTGGTGTTAAGGTCTTTGCAGGGCTCCTTTGTGTGTGCAAGCGCGTGTGTGTGTGTTTGTAGGAAAATAGTGAGGCCCCTTGATTTTTTTCCAGCCAGGGTTCCTGGGAAAGGGTGAGTAATCTGGAGATTTCCTGTGACTTTTGGAGTGAGGAGAAAAAACACATCGCCTTCTGGGGGAATCTTCTCGGATCTTCCACCATCCCAGTTTTTCCCTGAGCAGCACAGAAAGCCTCTCTGGAATCGGCGCTGCTTTATCACTGCTCGGCAACCGGTGGATACTGCTCAAGAGCTGCGCAAATACCGTTCCCTGCCCTCGTTTTGCCGGGAAAGCCCAGGATCTGAACCGCGCCGTTCCTCTTGCCTCCTCGTGCGTGTGCTTCGGGAACCGAACCCCGGGTGGGGCGCGGGTACCGATGGTCAAGGTGTGCCTGGCCAAGGATGCTGGGAGCGTTTCCCTTTCACGTCTGAGAGCATCAGCTCTGTGAGGGAGGGGCAGTGTGGCCCCAGAGTGTTCAGCACAGCACCCAGCATGGCTGGGTTCAGGTCCACGACAGAGGCGCTGCTGCAGTACAAACAAGTAAATACTAACGAAAGAAGAGATGTGGGGGCTTTCCACTTGGTGGAGGAAGAAAGGAGTAAGGTAGCTTAACTCTGAGGTTATTACTATTTATTATTTGACCTGCAATATTGCCTGCAGAATGCCTTCAGGGACGAGGGCTCTGTTGCGCGAGGCGCATGCACGCAGCAGAGGCAGAGCCGTTCCCCACCCTGAAAAAGGGCGTTCTCTGCCTGAGCTGAGTTGTTTGAGCTCTGTGAGAGCAGGGATACTGCGACGATGCAGGGGCCGGAGGGTAAAGTGAGGGGTGTTGCTGCAACCAAGAGTCATGCATAGGCAGTTTAGACTTCAGGAGTACGACCAAAGGACCTGCTTCTATTATTTCTATATGCTCCTTCCCACTATTTGACCACAGCTTTCTCTAACTAGTATTTCTTGATGTGTGCTCGGCCATTTTATGTTCTGAGTGCTTTACAAATATTATGTAATTAGGAAAATAACTCTCTATTTGCACAGGCAATTGCACAACCACATGTTCAAAATTCAGCCTTTGGAAATGCAGCCCTAACTAAAATTTCCTTATCTGCTCCAAAGTCTTGCAGCTGCTCTTCCCAAAATGATTTTCAATCCCCTCAATGCCATAACTGACTGTGGTGACGGTAATAAAATGAATACAGGTTGGGCAGATGAAGTGCTTGCCTCTGCACTGTAAAATAAATGGGAAGTAAGGGCTGGTAGGGAGTACATGTTTTGGATTCCAATGTCAGTCCATTTGCTAAATATGCTGCCTTTTAGCAGAAGAAAATCAGTGCAAAACAAACAGCTGCCTCCCCCAGCGCCTGATTTCCAGTTGCCGACGACAGACCCGAGGGCTCATAAACAACCGACGTAGCTGCTTCGCTAGCTCACAAGCCTCCGTGTTGAGCCGGGCTGGGGCTGGGGAAGGATTTAGCCCTACGACTGCCTGTACAAGGTGTGAGCCATTGGCACAAAGCTCAAGGCTTACCTCCCTACCCAAATCCAGTGTATTTTTGTTTGTTGTTTTTGGGGTTTTTTCCCCCCCTCTCTCAAAGGTTAAACGGTTCCCACAGAGTGCAAGAAAGGGTTATTGAAAGCAGCAGGTCCAGTTTTGAATATTGCACTTCTGGTAAATCTCTGATCCAGCATCTAGTGGTTAACCACTGATACAGGAAATGACATTTAACGTTTTATCGCTCCGCCAGAAATGGAAGAACAAGGCAAGTCTGTATGTGGTGAAGATGGATCATTGCCTGCTACCTTCCCCTTAAGGGCATATCATGCCATTTAAAAGGAAATGTTCTTCGAGCTGGGACTTTTTTGTCTCTTTTGTGTACCTTTCTGCTTAAGGCAGACTAAAAACCTGGAAAACAAACCCCCTTCTTCCCCCCTCCTCGAGGTTTTGCCTGTTAAAATAGGGGTGATGGCCTTACAAACAACTTAAATCCTCTTTCCTGCTCTTTTGTGTCTTTTGGAAGCGTATCCCAAGCCCTGGAGGAAGCTGAGGGGGGGGGATGTGAAGGCAGGGGGAGAGGAACCGGTCATGGAAAATTCAGGTTTCAGTAGGTGGCACCCTCTGCTGTGACTCCGGGCTCAGCCTGTCCCTGGCACCATGCGCAGTGCTCGGTCGAGGCAATCGCGAGCAAATGTATGAAAGCGACAAAGGAAGAAAAGAGAACAGGCAAAAAAAAAAAAAAAAAAAGTCATCAAAATACGAGGCCGGAACTTCAGTAAGTATAAATTGCTGTGGTTTATTGATTTCAGTGTAGCTGCATTGGTTTACAGCGACGAGCACCTGCCTGTTGTCAGCGCAGGGTAACCGCAGCGGCCGGGCTTTCTGCCTCAGCTGCGAAAACTTCGTCTGATCACAAAGTGCGTGTTCAGGAAGAATGCAAGCAAGCTCCGAAATTAAACGGTATGTCACAGGCCAGCTAAATCGGAAAAGGCTGCCAAACCTGCCTGTATAAATCCGAACAGTTTCAGATGTTTTCATCATACGCACCAGGGTAAAAAAAAAAAAAAGACCAAAGCAGCAAGGCACTTTCCTCCTGCACATAGGATATGTGAGCAAATGCTTTGGTTTTCGTGACTGTTCCGGAGGCCATTTCCACCTAATGACACAGAGTGAGATGTTTTCCAAAGAGCTGCACAGATTGCCAAAAGTTTCCTGGAAGCGAGCACAGAAATACATTCAAAAGCAACATATTAAAGGTGGGCCAGCCCTTCTGACCTGTGGGACTGCGGAGCAAGGTTTTCACAGAATCACAGAATGGTTGGGGTTGGAAGGGACCTCTGTGGGTCACCCAGCCCAACCCCCTGCCGAAGCAGGGTCACCTACAGCAGGCTGCACAGGACCTTGTCCAGGCGGGTCTGGAATATCTCCAGAGAAGGAGACTCCACAGCCTCCCTGGGCAGCCTGGGCCAGGGCTCCGTCACCCTCAGAGGGAAGAAGTTCTTCCTCATGTTCAGCTGGAACTTCCTCTGCTTCTGTTTGTGCCCGTTGCCCCTTGTCCTGTCGCTGGGCACTACTGAAAAGAGCTTGGCCCCATCCTCCTGACACCCACCCTTGAGATATTTGTAAGTATATATTCGGTCCCCTCGCAGCCTTCTCTTCTTCAGGCTGAACAAGCCCAGCTCCCTCAGCCTCTCTTCATGCACCTAAGAGCCGCAAGAAGCGAATGCTTTGGAGAACCGGTGGGCAGTGGCGGCAGCAGAGACCTCCGTGAGAAGCTCAAAGGCTGCTGATGAGGGCAGCTCTCCAGAAGTCCTGCTGCTCTCTGGCTTGGCTGGAAGCGAAGCTGGATGATGGGGTGAGCACCTGGATGCTGGAAAGCTGGCTTGCTCCATTCTGCAGCAAGGACCTTGGACCCCACGACTAGCACAGCCCTCCTGTAGTTTAAGCATTGGCTCGCTCAAACTGCTTGAGAGCCGTCCTTGAAACATCACACTGGTAGATCAGGCAGAGGAAATCGAATATTTGCAGCCTAGAGACAAGCTCAGGTTTGTGTCCAGGTCCACTGCAGACTGGCATGAGCAGGAAATGAGGAGTAAGGATCTGCCGTACAATGATCGGCAGACATCAAAAATGGGTAAAAGGGAAAAGTGTCGTTCCAGCTCTCGGCACTCTCACTGTTCAGTGAGAGTTTTGGTCCTTTCCTGCTGCTAATTTTCCTTTTCAGTTGCGGAAACTTGCTCGAATGCAGAACGCAAAGGGAGAAAGCTGTGGAAGCCGCCTGGAGCACGCGTTCGAGGGCCCCGCAGCAGCACGCGTGCATCAGCCACAAAGAGTGAGGATGCACGTGCCTTCGTGGAACCAGATTCTTCGCCCTTAATGCTGCATGGTTTTGATACCGTTGTGATGTATTTGGTACGTCAGAAAGCCCACCCTGCTGAGGCACCCTGGTCTGTGTAAAAAGATCTCTTCTCTCCAGGCCTGCAAAGCAGTCGGGCACTGGTCCTGCCAGAAAGCCTGCAGAGACCTGAGCAGATCTTTGGCCCTTCCTAACGTTTGCCAGCAGACAGCAACCGGGAGGTTCAGGGCCTTGAGCTACACCTTGGGAAGCGCTATGGTTTATCTCTGCGCTTGATTGCACCCTGTTACTTGCTAAGAACGTGTTCTTTGTAAAAAGATCTGGAGCTGGATCCTTCTCTCATTGCGACTCTGCCAGCTGCCGTCCCCAAAGCTATGTTTAAGCAGACAAAATTCCCCATCCCTGCCAAAAAAACTCGTAACAATTAATAACAATAAAATGAAGGTAGCCTGGATAAATGGATCGTGCTGGCTCTATAAATCAGCGGCAAAGGCTGCCAGGGAAGATGAGCTCGGCGTTGTTAACGTGCCGTCTTCCATTCTGCGGTAGCCTTGGTCTCCTGGTTCACCGTCGCTGCGCTGCCGGTCTCCGCGCTGCCTGTCGCAGGTAGGCTGGCAGATGGGCACGAGCACCTCGGCGCAGCGGGCGGCTTTGATCCGTCTCGCTGCGGATGTGAGGTGGGCGCGAATGCTCCCGCTGACGTGCCCATCACGTTGCGCTGCTGAGCTCGCTCATTCTGGGAGCCGCAGGATGACGGAGAGCTGCGCCCAGAGTAGGCTTGGCGGTTCGGTGAATTCTCGGCACCGCCACGTTGCAGCCGCCGGTGTGAGGATCTGCCTGCGGGTGTGCGTGTCCCGGTGCCGTGATCCTGTCAGAAGTTGAGCCGTGTTGGGCTGGAGCGGAGCGCGGACAGGAGGCCTCCGAGGAGAGGCTGCTGAAGCCATTTCGGGCAGCGATCCCATGAAGCCGTAGGTGGTAACCTGCACGCTGCCAGCGCTGCCACGACACGCTGCCGGGGAGATGCTGAGCTGCTGAAGGTTCCCCCCCGCCTTGGGTGCAAGCTGTTGTTGCCTTGCCATGTGTGGTAACAAAACATTTCCTGGCAATATTATTGAAAAGAAAAAAAAAAAACAAAAGAAAAGAGAAAAGCACAGGGGTGCGAGTCTGAAGGTACTGCCCTAGCCGAGCCCCGGGCTGGGTATCTGTGCTTGGTTTGCTTCCGTGTCGTCTTTTTCCTGCTGGACAACATATTTCTCCTCAACCCTGGCTCCAGACTGTTTGATAACATTGTTCTTGGTCTGTTCTGCCCTGCTCCAGAGCTGGAGGCCACACTGGGAGGGGGAGCTGCACGGTTCTGGGAGGAAAGATAATTAGGAAATTGAAAAAGCAGAGGAAAAGACAGGGAAGAATTACATGAGCAAGCCACTACTTTGTGCTTCCTTCTGAAGAATAAGTGCCACGGCGACGTTCACAGGACTCTGGCAGGTGATAAAGTCGAGGTGGGTGGCAAGCTCCGAGTAATGGTGCTCATCAGATGGGCCACAGCAAGGCAAAGCAGCAAAAATCCCTCCACGCCTGCCAGCTGGGGAAGCAGCTACCTGTGAAACCATGCGCTCAGAAAACTCTTTGTTCTCTTACCCAGGGTTTCTTATCAGAATCTACGACAGAAGTACAGATCTGTTTCAGGCAGTGGTTTTAACTTAAATGGGTGAGTATCCAGGTGATTTTCCACTGGAAGCGCATTACTGTGAACATGACTAAAATCGAGGTGCTTCCCCCAGACCACTCTGAAGTTGCCCACGGTCCTCCCCCAGACTCAGCCAGGCGGTAGCCGCCGAGGTAGCGCTGCTGGGGCTGCAGGCTGCAGCGGTTCTGGGGGTGGCTCTGAAGAGACCGCGCTGCAAATCTGCTGGCGCGTGGGCCACGTGGATCTCCCTGCCACCCAAGTGTTTCGTTAGCATCGCAGCACCCGCGTTGCCACATCTACGCTGCTAGCAGGAACCAAACGCAAAGCCAGTCTGAGTACAGGCGCACAGCTGACAAACTGCACCGTAGTCATACTAAGCACGTGCTTTGCTCTGTGCCCGTGCATAATCTCACCTTCAAGGTACCACTTGTTTGCGTGAAGCAGCACGCGGATGGTTTTCAGGCTGGAGACCTAGCATCGTAATTATTCTGAGGCACGTTCCCTACAGTTCAGGTGCTGAGCCCAAAGGCATGCCAGCCTGGCCGAGTCCTCTGGTTACACGTGACAAGAAGTCCTTTTATTGGTAAGCTGGTGTTGCAGCAAGGCAGAAACGGACACGCAATCTGCTTCACTGAATGCTTTAATAGTTGGTGTCATCTGCTGCCAGAAGACCTCAAAATACTAATCCCAAAAGGAATGTGACATGACCGAGGTTGCCTGTATGTTTTTGGGAGAGTGGTGGAAGGCGAGCCCGTCTAATTTCACCTCGAGTGCTTTGCATGACTGGCGCTGCAGCAAGCTCCGCACACACGCGCGCAGAGGCTGAGGTCAGTGTGCAGGCGCTGTGCAGCCAGCTCCACGGGTCACCTCTGCTTTGGGGAGTCTCAGCTGTGCCAGCAGGTGTGAAATTCGTACCATCCCCATTCATGCTACCCCCAGATGGCCATCTCGGCCGCCAGGTCAAGGCCAGCCTGCGACATCAGGACCGGCCTGTGGTAACGTGGTGCTCTGGCAGCGGGCTGGCGTGGAGCGTGTGTGTAATCACATACCACAGGGTTCGGTCATAAATTCAGGCTGATTTAACATGTTCTGCAGGGAACACCCAGTTTTTGTTCCTAAACTTTGTACTGCAAATTTGTGGGAACGAGCTTTATCAACGCGAGCGTCCTTACGCTGTTCTAACGGCAGCCTTAGCGGGGATGGTGGTGGCTTCCTCACGCGAAACAGAGTAAGGAGCACTTCAGTGAAATCCATGGGTGATGACTGCTGTGACTTGCGGTTGCGATGCCTGCTCTTAAACAGTTTGTGAACCCTTTAGTGGTGGTTTGAATCTGAGAAAACAAGCACAGCAGCAGAGGAGGACTAGAGCTAGATCTTGTGTGTTGTGCAAATGCAGCCATTCACTGCAGGTATCTAGGTGTTCTGACGGTTTGTGTGTACATACTTTTCGTTTGTTTTACAAGAAGTGAAAGACATGTCGATGCTGCACTGGGAAAGGCTGTGAACACCGTTATGGACAGGCAAGTGATATGAAGCAATTCAAGAGAGATTAAAGAATGGCTGGAAAACAACCATGCAAGTTCCAACTTGGAAAAATGCAAACCGAAGAAAACCAACCTGAAACTCAAATATGCAGCAGGAATAAACACTGTTGAGGAGATCGAGGAATGATAGTGGCGAGCTGATTGGAAGTGATATTTCTCAAGCTGCAGAAGCGGGCAGCGCGTGGGAAGGCACCCTCTTACATGTGGGAAGGCAGAGCATGTGGAATATTGCCCCGAGTCCTGGGTACTGCACTTCTAGGCAGACAGAGGCACGCTGGAGGGGATTCAAGAACAGCAACCAAAAAAAAAAATGGGGGGGTGGTTGTCTGTGAAGAGGCTGCCCCATGATTTTTCTCTATAAAGTAGTCAAAAAATGAAAAAGAGGGAATGTAGTGACTGTCGCCAGTGTTAGAAAAAAGTAAATGCTAAGCAGATTTACTTAAGGCTGTGTGCAGGGGGATAATCAGGAGTAATGGGAGTGCACCAAGAAGAGGAACATTTAACTGAAAACCAAGAATCTCCCTGATGGAGGGATGTGCAATGCCTTGCAAGGAAGTGGTGGAAACTTCATCCCTGGGGACATCTAACACTTGACCACACAAAGCACTAGGAAGTTTATTAGAGGAAATGACTGCATTGGCTAGGCGGGGGAAGTATGGTACAAAAGATCACTTTCAATTTATCTGAATGTATGATATGAACGGAAAAATATGTACCAGGATGTTTGTGATTTCCACATTCAACAGCCTTAAGCTGTCTTCCATTTACAGTGATGATGGACTAATTTATTCCCAGGTTGCTCTTTCTTCCACTCCACCAACTTCACCTTTCCTAATCTGTGCTGTGAAGCACAGAGGAGTGGGAGGCTTTTTCTCAGAATAAGCAATAGCTTTGATGGAAGTTCTCACTTTCTGGCAGGATGCTGTCAAAATATAGGGCGGAAGGTTGTCCTCTTGGATTTGTAGGTGTCGCCTCCGTGGGGTGCTCCTTCTTTACTGACCTGTGAGGGAGATCACTGTTCTCCATAGAGGCACATGACTTTGGTAAGTTCCCACATGGGTTATGTGAGCCGCTCCCATTTGCCATTAGAACTGGCTGCCAGAATGTGAATTGCCCTGGTTATTTAATTGGCATCCTTAAAAGTCCGTTAAAAAAGACAAACACAAAGATATACACACACCAAAAAAAGTTTACAGCCACCTTGTTTTTAAAAGCACGCGCCTCCCATCCGCGCCAGCGCTTCCCCGTCCTGCCGGGCGCCCGTGGCTGCGTGGGTACAGCGAGCACCGCGTCCCTGCGGGCTCAAAAGACTTTTATTGTCGCCTAGATATTCTGAGATCGGGTGGCCAAGCTGTAGCTTCAGAGCAACAGGGAGAGGGGAAAACCAGATACAAATATGCGCCTGGATGTGCTGAAAACCCAGCCTGGCAGCCCCGCCAGCGGTGTCCCGCTGCTGCAGCACTGGTTTAACCCCATGCTCATTAGCCTTGACAGTCTCTCTTGATGGCATGCCCTCTCTGTAATCCAAAGCTGTGCTTGGAAGATAAAGGCTTTGTGTGCTGGTTATAAACAGCAAGGCTGGAGTGGAAATTCACAGGGTTGGAAGTCAGAGAGCAGCTTTGCCGCTACATCGAGAAAGCCTCATGAAGGGTGAGGGCTCCTTCTCTCATCGCATTCAGAGCAGCTTCTCCTCCAAGCTCTCACAGGGCCTTCGCGCTTTTTGTTCTGCCCCCACCTCCACAAGTGCTGGTGCTGAAAGGTTTTTCTTGTTTTATGCTGGAGTCACTTTGGATGCATTGTCCTCTCCCAAACGCTTTGTACTTTCTACAAAGCAATGTGCTTGTACACCATTGCTGAGGGGGAGGGAAAATAGCAGGGCGGGAGGAAAAACACTTACCCTGGGAAACCTTCACGAATCTTCTTGGTTTTTTTCTCAGACCAAAGACTGATTGTCTTTTGAAATGTCCATAGTTTTCATGATACTTGTCTTCTTGCACCTCTTGGCTCTTAATTGGTTTGGAGAATTCCCCTGTTTATTCATTAGTGGGGGATCGAGAGCCCTCCCACCACCCTTCTCACCCTGTGTATTGTCAGCTCTTGGGGAAAAGCTGGACTTGGGGGGGGTTCCTTTGTTAAAAAAAAATAGGAAAATCTAATGCTCCCACTTCTACATGGGTGAAATGAAAAGAGTTGCAAGTGGTTCTCAGTAAAGGATAAGGGTGGGTTTACTCAGTTCAAAACAGATTATTTGGCTATGGCAAGAGAATATTATCTAATAGCCTTGGAAGCCATCTAAAGAAAGTGCAGTAAGAATAAAGACATCAGCTGTCAAAGGGTGCACAGCCTCTGAGCTTCCTGCCCCTCTGTCCTCCAGCCTTTGTGTTGCCCCAGATTAATATTCCTTTTCACTCGCCCGAATGCTTGGGGGTTTTCGGCGGGCTTGTCAAGGCAAACAATGAGAAAAATATGGGAAGCCAGAGAACAGGTTCCCAACCAGTATCCTGTTCGGAGCAATGTTTTATGACCCTGAAGCAGATGCAGTTGCTTACTCCGTTCAGCTCTGTCTTCGGCGAGCACATACCAAGGGTTAAAAGCGCAGCTGCAGCGCAGGACCTGGTGGGGACGCAGGAAATAAAGTAGAGGCAATATTCGAGGTATACCCAGGTGCGCTGACGTTCTGCGGAGGTCCCCCGAGTGCAGAATTAAAGGAGCAAGCTGTTCATCTTTGATTCAGCTGCCTCACTGGACTCCAGCATCCAGGCTGTTTTCCGTTCCTTGGGCTTCTGTCTGTATGGACTCTCAAATCCAGCATCTCCTTGTCTGCCCGCCAACACAAACCTAGACGTGGGCCCTTGGTGTCGCCACCCTTCCTTCACTGCTATTGCAGTAGCCTGGATGCCTGCCACACCGATCCTCTCAAGCCTCCTAAACAACGTGGTGCTAAAACCTTCTGTTTTGGCTCGCTGCTTGGACCACCACACTGCTCCTTTCTTCCTTCTGCTGGATGACTCCTCCCCACTTTTACTTTTCAGGTCCCTCAAGAGTCAGCCGACCCTGCCATTCTTGTCTAACAGATCTAAACCCCATGGCCCCTTGGCAAAGGTGGCCCGGCTCTCACAGAGAGCCCACCCTGGCTGGGACACACTCCCTCCAGGCATCTGCAAAACTGTTTTCCTCTCCTTTGGACTGCTGAAAAATTGCCACTCTCCACACCCTACCAGTGCCTACCAGGTGCACCAGGAGCTGAGCCTGCCTGGTCACTGGCTAATAGCACCCTTCTGTCATCGATATCTTGTCCTTCCCTCTCTACTTCATATGGGTCTAAACAAAAGTGGGATTGTGCAGAGGATATTCATGTGGCTTCATTAATTTCAGGCTACTAAATTAGCTGAGTGAGTTTGGCTCCCTACAGAGTCAATAAAGGAAGACGACATCTAATAAACCTCCTAAGTTGTCCTACGTTTCTCCACTGACTGCATAGGGAGCTTATTTATCTAACTTTGATAATAAAAATATCCCCCTGGGGCTCCTTACCCTTCTCCTCTATGTCCAGCTCCTTCTCAGAGAAAGCAAGTGTTGGGGAATTACATGTGTAGCAGAGAAAGAAAGAAAAAAATACATGTGTAGCGGAGAAAGAAAGAAAGGCTGGTGCTGACAGGAATGGGGCAAGGAGGAGAGAAACTGATGGGAGATGAGGGTGAGGAGACTGGGGTGATGAGGATAGGGAAGGAAAAACAGGAGATGAGATGAGGGAGTGGGAAGGATGCAGAGACCCTGAGGCAGAAATGAACTCAAGAGGCGGAAGTGGAGGAAAGATAAATACAGAAGAGACGTTGAAGGAAAAGAGGAGAAGAGAGCAGCAGGAGGCAATATGATGTTTATGAGAGAAATGTTTGTAGGTGGGCAGGCAGGCAGAAGCCACCATGAAGGAAAGATACATTTGAAATGATACCAAATGGGAGAGAAGGTCTAGTAGCGATACTCAAAAGCTTGAGGAGAAGATTCTTAAGAGAGACAAACCCAGGGAAGAGAAGAGGGTGGGTTCAGGAAACAAACACTGACAACATTTTAAAGAACGACACTGTGCCAGAGGATGGTTTAGTCGAACCCAGCAACAGAAATGTTTGGAATGGGAAAAAAAAACCCCAACCCCACAGCAATAAGTGGAGGACAAATGAACAGAGGAAAGGCACTAAAAGAAGAGTAGGCACAGAGAGCAAGGGTCTCAGCTTGCTGCCTTGGAGTCTGTCCAGGGACTTTAGCGGGAGCAGGTTGGGCCCCAGGGCATTTGAAACGAAACTTTAGCCAAAACTCATTCTCATAACTCTGATGTTCAAATCCTGTATCTTCAAAGCCGTTCTGGAGACGTATGTATGCAGTCCCATCCCTGCCAACCCCTGTGCTATAAACCCCTAGATGATGACTGCTCTCCCTGCGGACTGACTTGGATTTGTGCTCTCCAAGTGTGTCGGCACCCGCTGTTTGGGTTGCACCTAGCCACTGCAAATAGAACCACTGAGCTACCAAGTACTGCAGCTTACCTCTCAGCAGAACAGATGCCAGCCAAGGTGTCACGGAGTTGGGCTCCAGACTGCTCCCTGGGGAAGGTTCTGCATAAAGGTCCTTTACGTGGAGTCCATGCAAAGCAGCCGTTTCCAGCTGGGATGGGCCCTGTACTTTCTTAATTGGTGGATTTTTGATCAGTGATTTTTGAAGGCTGTTCCCTGCCAGACTGTTATCGCCCTTTCTTTCCTCCATCCAGTAGCACTCCTTCCTCCCAGAAAATGACCACGGTGCCTCTGAAGGCAAACAAAGCACAGGACAGGATTGGCAAGACCTTTCAAAAGGAAAATATTCCCTCTCCGTCTGAGTGGTTATGAATAATGATCTCTGTGCTAATGTAGCACATTTAGTTCGGACTTCAAAGCCTTTGTCACTGAGGTTGTGTCAAAGCTGATTTGAAACATAGACTGACAGAAGCGAAAGAACTCGCAGGAAAGACAGTTCTTGCCCAGAACAGATTGTCAGAGTACCTGCAGCCAGCTGGGTTAAGCTGCTTTTTACAAATGATTAGATTTCTTCTCTTAGCAGCCTCTCCTGGGTTTCTGTCTGTCGTTCCTCTCCCAAAGGGAAGCGTGGCTTTTAACACTGCCTGCCAGAAAGGCAAAGGGTGCAAAGCTGCTGAGCATCTTCAGAAATGGTCACCCTGCAGCATCGTCAGCACCGGCGGCTGGCACGCCCCAAACCCGGGCACCGCCGTCCCGATGCGACGACCCCGCCGCTGCCTTTCCACGGGCTGCAGCGGATTTGCCTGCCTGTCGAGCTGTGCTTGATTGAAGATCAGAGATGAAAACAAGGCTAGATGAAATCTGCTTGGCTCATTTCTGTACCCCACCTTCTGTAAAGCACTCAGCCTCTTGCCCTTCCCCCTCATGGCAAGGAGAGAGCTCTTGCGGTTAAACCTTTGCTAAACCAAGATGCAAGCAGCTCGGATGCCAGGGTGAGGAACATGAAACGAAAAGCACATGAAAGCAACCGCCCAGCAGTCCTGCCACGGCTGGCTGGAGCCCAGTCGTTGTCAGGCTAACGACACGGGCATGACATAGCCCTTTCCAAACTCTGGCACTGTGTGGTGCTTCTTGGAGCCAAATACAGACGCCTCCATCCACTTGAAAGAAACCCCAACAAGCAAAATCCCACAGGTGGACATTGCAGACAGTCGGTGCAGAACGTTCTGGAGTCCACCTTGCTCTCAGAAAAGCAGGAAGTGTTGCTAAATCTTCTTTCTTTTTTCTTTTGGCCACAGACCGATGGCACATTGTCTACCTTTGCCTCCGTTTGCTGCGGCTTTCTGACGGTGAGCGGTGGTGAGCACGGAGAGCATGAGCACCCCGGGGCTGCTGAGCGTGGTCAGCCCCCACCTCGCACCACGGCAAAAGCCCACAGACAAAATGGGCTCCTTGTTCAGCTTCGGGGCCTATCTGCTCTTTGGCAAAACCTCACGGCGTCTGCTCTAAACCGACTGCTTTTGTGCTTATTTGTGGGTATGCCCATACAGGCCATAGAGGCAGCTCACAGGGAGTGTGGAGCAATTTATTGCTTCCAGGCTCTAGGAGAAATCACAGAATCACAGAATCACAGAATAGTAGGGGTTGGAAGGGACCTCTGTGGGTCATCTACCCCCTGCCGAAGCAGGGTCACCTACAGCAGGCTGCACAGGACTGCATCCAGGCGGGTCTTGAATATCTCCAGAGAAGGAGACTCCACAACCTCCCTGGGCAGCCTGTTCCAGTGCTCCATCACCCTCAGAGGGAAGAAGTTCTTCCTCATGTTCAGACGGAACTTCCTCTGCTTCAGTTTGTGCCCATTGCCCCTTGTCCTGTCACTGGGCACCACTGAAGAGAGCTTGTTGGTGAGCAAAAAAAAGCAGACAGCAGAGGACAACGGGTGGCCTCCAAAACTGTAAAAGGGGTTTCACTGGATTTTTGTAGAGGGAAAAATTGGGTTGGATTCTGCCAGGAACTGCTGAGGCTGAACTCTGCATTTGACTCAGCGGCTGCCTTGGAGGAGGGGTGCGGACCCAGATTTCAGAAAAATGCGCTGAGTTGGGGTGCCTCCAGTTTTGGATGCCAGCAACCTGTTTTTGCAGAGGCACCGAGTAGGTTTTTTGATCTCAGTAGGAGTTCTGGGTTCATAATACTCATGCAAATCAGGCTGCGGGTATCTAACGTCAGGCAGCCAAAAACCCAGGCGCCCCAAATTTGCAGGCTGCTTATTATGTACACAGGGCTCAAAAATCTCTCCGCATTTCACTTTCCCATGTTGATAATGCTGCCACTCTAAAACATCCCTTGGATGGACCCTGGGAAGAGAGTTAAACGAGCATTTAGCAAGAGAAAAAAGCATCCCAGTCAGCGACAGCCGCACTTACTGTGTTCTCGGCAGGAAAATGAGGATCAACAGACCTAGAGTTTACTTCTGACTCTCCCTGCCCGCCCTACGTCCCTGAACACAGGAGCCATTTCTCTGTGGTCCTGGTTGTCCACAACAAAAGTACTTATCTTGAAGACATGCTACAAGCCGTTCTTCATGTTTGCAAAACCCAATAGAGAGGTGATCGTGTTTTTGCTTGGTAGCTACGGGGGATGTTTTGAGGAGGAGGGCTGGTTCAAGGCAAAGAAGACCAGGATTTCTTTCCCCTAGAAAAATGAAAAAAAAGAAACCCAAATAATTTTTATTATCTTGAAATGCCATACGTGATCCAGAGTGGTACAGTCTCCTTCTTACTCCTGTTATTTAATATCTTCCTTTTAGAAATTTAGGTCAGTCTTTAAATGAAAATTTCCATCCTGAAGTGAAAAAGTCAAAAAGTTTCCATTTGACATTTCGGAACAAATAATTTTCGAGTCTGCCAGATTAAACTTTTTCAATGCTATAAACTTCTTCCTCCCTTTTTTTCAGCTGGAACTATTTGCTTCACTTGACCCGGACTTGCAGTTCTTGTCAGTCCATCTGAAACACCATTTTCCCAGAAAACACAGCATTCACAATAGCAGTTCATCCAGCTGAACCCAGGCAGAGGATTTCAGCCTCATCTACTTGGTTGCTGATTTGCAAACTGGCCGGTAGCCTGTAGCCTGGTAGCCAAGTTGCCAAATTGTTCTTTATTTCTGTTGAATGAACTTCTAGGAACTCCAGTGAGTAAGCAGGGCCCTGTTTTATTCGGCACCACGCATCCATGTGACGCCAAGCTCACCCGTGCCGCGAAGACTGTATTTCTACCAAGTAATGAAATAATGAAAAGGTGTTTGTGAGCTACAAATAAACTAGAAGCTTCTGCTGAAAAGATAATGGAGAGAGCAAGCGCCTTGTCCAAAGGCTTTGAAAGCAACAGGAGCCTGAGGGTGAGAGACTGGGAGGCAACGCGAGCGAAGTTCAGGTGCTGGCTTGGCATTGGGCTCACGGGTAGGGAGCTCCTGTGCAGCCCTCCAGCAGGAATGTCTTCCCCGGCTTCAGAGCGGCGTTGTTCTTCTCCTCGAGTCCCTCACTGGAAATTTGGTGCCGGTGATAGAAAAGATTGGGCATCGAAATGAGATTAATTAAATGCCCCTTTTGCAGTTTCTTTTCTGTTGTGTTTCTGAAGCAGAAAACAAAAGTGGGCATTGGTGGTGGTGATGGGGAATTTCCAACTGGACTTTTTTTGGCTGATTCAAGGCAGCAGCCTGCAGTGTGTGGGTTGGAAAGTCTGGGCACTGAGCAGCCCAACCGCTCCCTTGGGCCAGCCGTGCCATACCGCAGGCAGAAGGACACGGGCAGCACACTGGGGCTGCCCGAAGGGCTGGTGGAAACCCATCTCGTGCCCTCTGAGGTGCCACCAAGGCCGAGGCACTGCCGCAGAGTGGTCGCGCTGTGGCAAACTCCCTTTTTCATGATGGAATCAAGGTCGGTGTGAAACTTTCCGTGGGGGCACACAGGTAACCCCTGGCCCCAGGCCGGGCAGCTGGGAGAGCCCTGCTTTGCGGTGAGCACCGGGAAGGAAGGAAGGAGCTGACAGACCTGTTCTGGGGAGAGAGCTTGTGGGTACCTTGGCTGCACCGATGTCCTGGCTCGCCCAGGGTGGGATGACTCCCCGAGCCTCCCCGAGCAGCAGCCACAGCTCCGGAGCAGGGGGCTCAGCTGGGCAGGGGAGAAGAGCCCGGCATGCCGCAGCCCTCTCGTAGAGCACGAACCTGCTGGCCATGCCCAGGAGGACGTTGCCCTTCCTCAGCCCCGCTCAGCCGCTGCATCACCTCCGCTCTGAAAAAGCAGCTAAAGACGGGTGCGAGGAGAGGCAGCTCCAGGCGCTGCAGTCCCTTGTGGGTGCAGGGCTGTTCCTGGCACAGCTTCTCCTCCAGAGAGCGGGGAGCCCACCCAAGACTGGGCTCCTGGGGCAAGGCCTGCCGCCAAGCATGGTTTTGGAGGTTGCAACATGGAGCGGGGCTACAAGGAAGCCAAGATTACCATGGCATGTCCTCTTCTGCCCCGCCATGCAGTCGGTTTCCCTCCAGGCACTGTGTGAGAAAGTGAGCGCGGATTTAATTGCCGTGGTGGCAAAACATCCAGATGTTTTGAATACTTCTGTAGATTCCTCCTTGTTTGTGATGTGGTTAGGGTTGCTGGCAGCAAGGTGGGGAGTGTTTTACTCTGTGTCAGAGGAGAGAAAGTGATAGCCTGGTGTGGTAGATGGGTGTCTGCTGCTCGCTGGAGCGAGGGGTGGGGGCATGCTGGAGCTGGAGAAGTGTGGGACCCCAGAAGCCCCTTGGCAAGGTGGGGACAGTCTGGCTCAGGCACAGCAGCTCGGGGGTGAAGTCTGCCGGGCTCAGCCCTCAGCTGGGGGGTGGAGGTGGAGGTGCACAAGCAGCCAGCGAGGGCTTCTGCCTGCTCCGCTCCACCTCACCACAGCCGTAGCTCTGGAACGAAGACCTCGCACGTAGCTGATCCTGAACAAAACCTGACCTTGGTCAGGACACTGGGCGCGAAACTACTGGGCGTCCTGGATGCAGAGCTGGGGCTAAACTTTGTCCCTCTGGTCTCACCTCCAGGTGGACCTTGTCAGTGCATCCCACTCCCCTTTCAGCCCCTGCCGGTCCACACCCTGCCCACAGCCCCAGGCCACTGCAGTTACCAACTCCAGTTAGACCCTGACAGTGCAAGCTTCCAGCCCTGCTGCTGGTGACTGAAGCTCCTGGGAAGCCCTGCGGTGTGTGGACAGGGCCGCAGTGGGAGCCAGGCCACGCTCTCCGTAGGTGTGCAGGGCAGACCCAAGTACCAACCGGCGTTCAGAGTGACGGCGTGAAACAAAATGAAGCTGCTGTTTGAAATATTTGCCGCACGCGCTTACAGAGGATTGCGCATGGCTGCTTCTTTGGAGCACGCGTCCCGCGACACAGCTCGGGCCACGGACGAAGCAACTCTTCTGGCCGAGGATGCTGCTTTGGAAGGGCGCTGCCCGAACCTCTGCGTAGGAACCCTCCCTTACTGCAATGGTGGTAACGGGTGTTTCGGTTCCCATCTCGGGTCGGGTGTTTGATGAACGTCAGTCTGGTTTCGTTCCCACCATGCCAGCTCATCACACCGAGTTATAGGGCCCTGCTTCCCGGGGAGGTGCTTCGGGGAACAACACACCAGAAGCAGAAGCTGTTGCAGACCTAGGCTGTGTTTTCCACAATCTCTTCCTGCGGTGAGTGCATGCGGCTGTAACTTTCAAAACGCTCCTTCTCCCTGTTTCTTTGTCTCCCTGATGGAATAAACAGCCCCCAAGCATCCTTTTCTCCCTTCCTGAGGTTGGGAGATCAGCTCTGCCTCTTTGGCTGTAGCTGTCCCACTGGTAGGGTTCCTCACCTCATCAGCTGAACCAGTTTGCTGAAAACTGGCCCAAAGATCGTGCAGGAGGTGGTTTTGGTTTGTTTGTTTTTTAAGAAGAAAAAAATGTTTCTGCATTTTACGTATAGTCTAAGGGCCCACACAAAGAAAAAAATTTTAATTGTTCCTGATGCAATGTGTTTGGCAGTGAGGAGAAATGTGGGTGGGGAGCACACCACCTATCGCAATATCCTTCTCACCTCCTCGCAGGGGGAGGGAAGAGAACGAAAACAATTTGTCTTTGGCAAGCGCTTGTGCTTCTCTGTAGGGGTCAGAAGAGGAGACTGAAGTTGCCGACTATAAATGCAAGCAAAACTCTGCACACCTAGCGTAACATCTGTGCAAAGGTGCAAAAACCACTAAGCAGCCTGCAGGGTGAAGTTAAATTAATGGATGTGATACGTTTAGGGGGAAAAAACCAGAGCAGAAGGACCAGGAGCCAGGACTGTTGGGTTGTGTTGTTGGCTTGGCAAAGTGATTCATCGTGGGCTTGAGTAAGTCAGATCCAAGCGGTGTTGGGGCGCAGAGAGGGGGAAATGCTCAGGCCAGAGGGCTGGAGGCCTCAGCACGGCGCGGCTCTGCTGCCTGCGTGCTGCCCGCACCAGCGAGCGGTCACGCTTAGGGGATTTCTGGAGGCCGCTGCCACACGAGGTTGTGGCAACGGGAGCTCCTCACGTGATGCTAAAGGACAAAACTGATCACCCTCCCCCCCAAATCCGCTCGGTGTTTTTCTTGGACTTCGCCACGCAGCGAAGGACCGGCAGGGTTCAAGGGGAGGAGGAATCGCTCGGGGCAATCGGGGACATTAGGAAAGTACCCGCTGCCTCCTTAGGCTTGCAACACCGTCATCTTCCCCCAGCTCAGCTTCACGGATGCTGCGAAGACCAAAATAGTGGTGGGAGCTGGCAAGTGAATACCCTGGGGATTTCAGAGCCTGGGAATTGCAGCAGTCTTGTGTGGAGGTGGTTACTTCTGTGGCCAACTCCTTATCCGAGACGAAAGGGCTGGTTTTCGGAGGGTGCTGAAAATGCGTGTCGCAGTGCCAAGCAGCCGGGAGACTGCGATGTGTTTCGGATAATCAGATGTAACTCGTACCGGAGTGAACTCTCTTTCTGGCAGATTTTGTATCTTGAAAAGGACGGGGCTTCTCTCTCAAGCCTACGTGTAGGGTGGTCTTACCACACGAGACCTCCGGTGGAGGGCAACAGCGTTGTCTGGGGAGACGTGGTGCTCGCTGGGGAGCAAAGGGGCAGCGCCTGTGAAAAACGGCAGGGTCCGGCCACGGGATCTGCGACCACGGGAGTGCCCCATGCTGCTCACTGGTCTTTGGTGTTCCTCCACCCCAGCCACGTTCCTCTGCGTGGCCACGGAAAGCATCAGCCCCAGGACAGAAGAGCTGTAGGCTCTTTTGAAGCAATCCTGTTTGTTCGATTTGCTGGCCGCTCTCGGGTGGTTGCAAGGAACAATTTTGGAGGGGGGTGCGCAACTGAAAGAGAGAAAACGAATGGTGAGGGCTGCAGCTGAAAGCCTCGGAGAGGCAAGCACGTACGAGCTCTTTCGAAGCACGCCAGCCAGCTGCCTGCGTCTGCTCAGACTGCAGGACGGCCACTAGCCCTGCTGTTCTGCAGCGTCGAAAGACCGTGCTGCGCCAACCAGTTTTCCAGCCTGGTTTGCTCGAAAGTGAATTGGGTAGGGATGGGTGGTTAGATGACAGAAAACACCAAGAAAACGGCAGCGCGGAGCTCCACGGGCAGCAGACAGTGACAGAGAGCTGGCTGAAGCGGGGGTCCAGCTGGGCAGCGGTTTTCCAGTTGCTTTAAGCAGACTGAAGGCTTCTCCTCCGGGCTCTTTGGGATGCAGGTTCCCCCTGTCCATCCTGCTGTTTGCGCAGCTGGACGCTGAGTCAGGTCACGGAGCTGAGGTGGCTGAAAACCAGCCTCTGCTTTCTGTTTGGGTTACCTTCACGCAGGTCAGTGTGCGTGGCGGCTGGTGCTGGCACCGGGTGGGTGGTGGGAACACGCGAGAGGACCTGGGGTTACCAGACTAACCTTTGTGGCTCAAGATGCGGGGAGAGGCTCCTTGCTGTCAGTCCAGGTAAGCCAGGCTGCACTGGCTGCTCCAGAGGCCAGGTCACAGGAGCGGTCAGAGCTGGGAAGCTGGCTGTCTACAACATTTTTGTCCTTTTTTTCCCCTCTTGTTGGCCTCAGTCACAGCTGTGTGTGCCTCACATTTCCGCAGCTGCTCCTGGAAGCAGCGTGTTGTCTCCTGCTGGTTTCTAACAACTCCTGCTCGCCGGTGGGCTGACGCCTCCTCTTTCCCACACAAGCCCATCCATTCCTGTATTTGGATGGATTTACCGTGATATGTTCTCAGTTTGGTTGCACATTAAGACGTCGTTAATTTTCAGGGATGCAGAAGGTGGCCTCAGGGAGAGTTCCTGTGTCCGTGGCCCATGATTGTTATTCAATTTTGGTTTTTTTTTCAGAATTCATGAGATTTAAATTACAACCAAGAAGTTTTTCTTGATTGGTCATGTTATTACCACAGCAGCTGAGGTAATGTGTGAAGCCAGAGGTAACACCTCTTGGTTTGAGTCCCAGCGGAGGGTGGGGGCAGATGTCACCTCTGAGGAACAAACTCCTTGGGGAAGCTGGGCTTAGCGACAGGCCAGGTTACCAGCCCCAAGTCATAGCACAAGGCCTGTGAAATTTTTTTGCAGCTTCCTAGGGATGCTGACGACGCTGCTATGAAGTGGGAGATACAAGCACGGAAGACGACAGGAGCGTTATTTTGTGGACTGGAAATTGCTCACTCGTTGCTGAGACCCAGACCAGGCATCTGTCTGACATAAAAAGTGTCAAGGTGGAAAAAGCAGGAGTGAACCAGAGGCAGAAGATGCTCATTTTCTGCCTATGACTGCTTAAACGGCTCTTGAAGAGGCGAATCAATTGTTTTTCCCCTTTGCTTTTCTGGCAGCCAGCCTTTGGCTCTAGCGAGCTCCTCACAAATAACCTCGGGCCGGTCTCCAGCAGGTGGAGAGGAGCGGGATCGCTCTGCCCTCCTCTCCGCCGCAGCAGCTACAGCTGCTCAGCAAAGCATCACAAATCTTCTATTTTTTTTTCCCCCTTTCTAGAAAACCCACTTCTCAACCCAAGACATGAAGCCCGGCTGACATTTTGCGGAGGACAGATGAAAAAGGGCAGAGCTGAAACTCTTCCTTCTTTTGTAAACAAAAGCCAGGAGAAAAACAGTTGTTTTGAATTTAAAGAAAATGTTTTCATTGGAAAAATGAATAATTTCCTGAAAGACCAAATGAAAAGTATTTCCTTCTTTCTAAAATTCTCTCAGATAAATATTTACCCTTTTCCAGTTGGCGTCTCACACCCGCAGCCGTGCTCTGTTGTTTGCTTTTCAGCAGGGACCGTGCGTTTCTCCCTCCATCCCTTCCCGTGCCGCACACTGCTTCGGCCACGGGTGCTGCACTTAGGGGCCACCCCCCTCCCCCTCCTTCAACGCTTTTGCTGATGGTCTGGAGCACAAGAGCTGAGTTCATCCCAAGCCAACCCACCACTTCTTCTCTCAAGCTTCACCTAAAAAGATCTCTCTTGGGTCACCTGCCATGAAGGTAGAAGGGTGGCTTTATCCTTTTAGCAATCTTTTTAGCAAGCCTGTTGTGATGGGACAAGGGGTAACGGTTTTAACCTAAAGGAGGTAGGTTTAGGCTGGATATAAGGAAGACATTTTTTACAATGAGGGTGGTGAAGCACTGGAACAGGTTGCCCAGAGAGGTGGTGGAGGTTCCATCCCTGGAAACATTCAAGGCCAGGTTGGACGGGGCTCTGAGCAACCTGGTCTAGTGGAAGATGTCCCTGCTCACTGCAGGGGGATTGGGCTAGATGACCTCTAAGGGTCCCTTCCAACCCAAGCATTCTATGATTCTACGATTCTATGGTTCTGCCTTGCTAGTGTGTCTTTGTCATCTGCGTTTCCCAAACCAGAAGCATTTGGGAAACCAGATGCACATCTCCAGCGTATCCCACCACGCCTGTGCAGATATCTTGGGTATCTCAAGTGGCACTTGTGGTTTGCTCCTGCCCTCCCTCCGTGGAGACCAGCCCTTGCGCTGGAGTTTTCCAGGAGGTGTCGCTTGCCCAATCCCTTGTCCGCTGCTGAGCACCGCTCCCTAAGCCAGGCTCCTGCAACGATGGGGCGCGGGGCAGCGAAGAGCCTGTCTGGGTGTGCGGACGTGGCAGGGGCTCCAGGTTAGGCATGGAAAACTCCTCAAAGCTGCGAGATCTGAGCAATTTAGAAAGAGCAATACAAGGTACCCTTAATAATGCATGCAAATAAAGAATCAATGGATATAGGAGCCTAAAGGAGCAGTTCAGTTTCCAAATGCAAAACCAGTGGTTTCTGTTGACTCCGGTGAAAAGTGTGGGTTAGTCAGTCCTTTCGGAAATTGGGCTGTAGGTTCTTATGTCTTGAGAGGGACTTGGCTTAATTTTAAGAAGTGTTTCTTTTTTGTACACCAGACTTCTCTTTTGGTGTGAAAACATTTCTAATGAAACACTTCTAATTGGAAAACGCACGGCTTGACAACCCTGGATGCCCGAGTCCTTGATAACCGGGACTGAGGCTGATTTTGTGCTGTCAGTTCGTCTGTGTTGGGAGCTGATGGATGTCAACACTGAATCCTGATCTCTGCAAAGCACCATCAAAACAAATTGTTATGTTTTTCACCCCAGGGTGGAAATTGGCTTGGTTGAGGAGGTTGCTGCAGGGGTTAAGTTTTATTTTGGTAGCAAACCTTCAGTTTTTCCTGGGAAGGATATTTTCAGTGGACATCGCTCAGATCTCTGTGCTACACAGATTTTATACAGCCCTAATTTCCATTGGCTTTAGCAGAGCAAAGGTGTTGCTTCATGCATGAAATTGTCAGCGCTGGAACAGCAGATCTGTCTGGCCCGTTCTCCTCCTGTTCTGTGTAATGTTGAGGAAATTTCAGCAGTGGATTGGACTCTGTGAATCAAATGCTGGGTGAACTCCTGGCCGTGTGAAATTTGGTCGCCTGTTAATTATTCTTGCTTGCTGATTCCACTGAATTTGTAGGAGTAAACTGGGATGCGAGCCGGGGAGGCATGTGAAGAGGAAGCAACCTTCATCTGTGAGACAGCGTGTTCCCAAGAGCATTCACCAACAGTAAGAACATTTTGAAAATAAACACGGAAACAGGCAGCCTCTTTTACTGATGTATTTGCTATTGTATTTGCAGGCAATCTCCCCAGGGTCATTCCCAGGCGGGGAGAAAATCTCCCACCCTAGCTGGAGGGTTGGAAGAAGCGTGGTTGTTGGGTTACCTGGGCTGTCGTGGGACCAAAATGGCACCTCGATGTGGGTTTCTCCCTTTCCCCTTTCTGTTTCATATCAGCCAGTTCCTCAGAGACTGACGTGCTCTCCGGAGCCTTTCCTGCAGGAGCAGCCCAAGAAACAACTGTGGCTGCATCCCGCAGCTCTCCAAGCCGGGAGCAGCCCCTCTAGGAAGCTGTTGTACAACAGCGCTTCAGCTCCTCCCTTTCATTCTGCTTGTTCAGTTGGAAAAAAAAAGAAGAGTTTGAGTTGCACTGATTGCAGTCAGTCAGGATCTTTGTGTGTGAGTGGGAATACTATGGTTTACAGAATTCAGTGAAGAAAAGCACAATGAGAGCTACTGGTTGGAAGTGGAATTAAGATACTGTTAAAAGGACAGATTCTAATGCAGGGGATGATTAACCTTTGGTACGGAGGTGGAGTCCTCATTCTCAGATCTTTGAATCGAGATGGTTGATATCCTGCAATCCTGCGTTAGCCAAGCGAGAGTTACTGACCTTGGCCCTGCCCCTGGGAAGGCATGTGGTGAACACTCCCAGCTTTCATCTTCGTGATCATCCGAACTCTTTACTTCCCTCGGCTTTCCAGCCATCCCTGCTTCTTTTCCTCACTTTCTGCTGATGGGTCATGTGCGCACATCTTTATAGAGCTCACGGGAAACAATACCTGCTTTGTTCGAGCTGTCTTCATGCCGGTTCCTTCCCTTCACCTTGTCAAATCACCGGGAAGGGCTGACTTGAAAACTTTGTCCATTTAGCAGAGCTTGGCTTCAAGTCAACAACCCCAGGCTAACAGTGTTTGTCAGGCAGCGGGAGATCAATTCTAACTCCTGAACAGTTATCATTCTTCCTGTTGCGGCTGTTCTCCAGCACTCTGAGATGCTGAGAAATTTTATGCACAGGTGTTTGCAGGAGGCAGAAAGATTGATCTGTCCCTGCAGGTTTTACAACTGATCATATCGGTCATAACGACCTCTATTGTCTTACGCGAGGGCGCTGTGTTTTCTTTTTTCCCCTATAAATGTTGGTTGTATTTTTTGGGAGCCAGCTCGGTGCAGTCACAGAAAGAGGGTCTGCACGGCGTTAAAATGGTGTCTCAGCCTGGTTCCTGAGCTCGAATATGTTGAAGCTCTTCTGAGGTTGACAGAGATGCACGCACTCGCTTTGGCTGGCAAATGGACGGCATCGCAGCAAACGTCTGCACTGCCCAAATTCTCTGTAGCAATTGCCGGATTTTTTATTTTTTTCTTTTTCCCCATTTGTATGTTTAGCCTGCCTCGGTGTGACAAGAATCACGAGAAGAAATGGATGTCCCGCAGAGTGAACCATTGCATGCAACCTACGCCTTACCCCTTCCGTTGGCAATCTAACCAGGAGCGCGTGGTGGCAGAGAGCCAGTCAATAAGCGAACATGTTGCCCACCATATGGCAATAAACCATGGGAGATGGATAGCCTTTTGGCACTGTTGGTGGTGTCCTTTTGAGCAAATGAGGGCTGTCGCAGCAGGAATACAACATTACAGCTACAGGGGAGGAGGAAAAAGGCTGTTTCATTCACTGGCGACATTGCCACCGCTGGACTGATTCACCGGTGAGGTTGCCCCCCAGCTGGGGCTGTGTGAGGGGGCCGGCGTGGGACAGGTCCCCCCCGTGCCCGGCAGCAGCTGCTGTGTGTGGCACACTGACATCTCTCCATGCAGGGGACAGCCGGCCGCTGAGCATCCACATCCCGCTCCCCTTTTCTTATGGCAGCAAGGTGAGGAAAGAGCAGACTGGAGGGATGGAGGTGGGAAGACAGGCTCTTGCCCCACTTTTTCTGCCTTGGCTGCAAAATGACATATAATTTTTGAGCTGGTTGGGGAAAACAAGTAGGAACACCTAGAACGAAGGAACTGATGAGATTTTGTTCACCAGTGGGCACGGTCCTGTCTTAGATTTTGTGCTGGACTTGCAGCTGCCTTGGCATTGATTTATTGGCACCTCATGTCCTTGCCTTTTCTGGAAGTCGGTGCTGGGAAGCTCATCCTCCAGCATCGCCAGACTGTCTTTTGGCCTCCTAGGAGGCTGTCCAGTGAGGAGAAAGCTTGAACTGGGCTGCATGCCTGTCCTGGTTCTCCTCCCTCCCCAGCCTCCTTGCTGGGCCTGGTGGGACGGTAGTGTGCGCGTTCAGCCGATTCTTCTGGGGCACCTCATGAAGTAGGGCACCTTTCTCCTAGCAGGTGGGTGTAATTTGGCATGACTTCCAGTTCTGCTGGCCTTTGCATGGGGTGAGAAGGGATGCTGGGCAAGGTGGTGCCCAGGGTGAAGCCAGTGTGGCTGGCAGATCCCTGGGTGCATGGGAATCCAGTACGGAGAGAGCTGACGCGTGGTAGATCCACCTGGTCCTGTGCTGTTAGAACACTTACACCGACACACCAATCCTTTCTTTCAGGTGATTAATGAAGCGCACTTGTTTTTTGGCTTCGCACCATGGTAGCGCATCCTGTCTCTCCTCGTGCCCTCACACCTTCCGTGGGTGGCTCTTCCCACACTGCTCAGACGCTGCTTGGGTTTCAAACCGAAGACAGGACTGTCTGAATCGGTAGAAGTCTTGGAGGAGAGAAACGCCGTGTGCTCGTTTGCTCGTGTCTCACAGGTGGAGTCTCGTCTGGGGGAAGTGAAAACCCTTCTGCTAAGTATTACTTCAAAATGGGTTTCTACATAATTAGAAAATGCTGCTGTCGGTACCTCACCAGCAGCCTCGGTAAGTCTTCAGGGTGCACGGACAGTCACTGACGTCCTCCTTCATACTCCTGCAAAACATCTCCTGGTCAGCACTGGGGAGCGTTACGGAGGAAGCGAGCACCGTCACGCCTGTACTAGCCGTAGTCCGCAAGTGTGGGCATCAGCCATGATCCCCATGCTGGTGTTGGCCTGGTGGCTTTCCTCTACAGCTGAATTAATTTTGAAAATGGGAGAGGAAGATGCACTAGGCACACACTGCTGGGCCTCTTCTGTCCTGCAGCCTCCAAAGGACGTTCTCTAACATCTCTCCAGGCTCAAGACTGTTTCTTGAGCTGAAACTAATCCTCACTGGAGCGACAGCCAAAACCACTGAAACTTCCTCCATATCCCTTCAACCTGCAGCGCTTGCTGTTGTTCAGAGTGCATGGGAAGCTGTGAGAGGGTGTAGGATACATCAATTTCCTCATCTAAAATGCAGGGAAATGGCCTGAAGGGACTGAATTATGGAGCAACACACGTTGTTTCCTTCTTGCTTGATGTCTTGGTTCAGAGAGGGGTTTGTTCAGTATTTGGTCCTTTTCCTTGCGGTTCAAAAAAAGCAGTGAAAGAAAAGCAAGAAGAAATACTGAGCAAGGAACAGCTGAGTGGATAACCTGCAGATCAGCTGGATTATCACGGGGTCATCCTGAGCCGTAGCTGGGATCCAGACTGTTTCACCTGCCATGAACTGCTCCCACCGGAGAGCACCAGGGGTGGCCTCTGTGCTGCTGACCAGATCTGCTTGCCATGGGGTTCGGTGGCTCCTGTCTGGAGGGCAGCTGGAGGGAGAGACGGAGAAGGAAGAAGGACCAGGTGCACCTGCCTGGGCACCCGTGGGGTGCTCTGCTCATCAGTCAGGGCAGGCAGCGAAGCAAATACTCCAAGGGACAGGCCCAACTTTCCCAAACAACGCTTCCCAGGGAAGATCCAGGCACTGTTCGTACACGTTTGGGCACGGGAAGCCTGCAGGTTTCTTTTCCTGACTGAAAACAGCTGCTATTTGCTGTAGATACTTGGACACCATAGTTTTCAAAAAGGACGGACCTTGTAGCAATGATTGCACCAACAAAATTTGGCATTCCCACTTTTATATTAAATTTTTTTATTGAGATGATGTAATTACAGGCATTTTAAAAATTATTTGCAACTCACTGGCCCTGAGAATAGGCTTTTTTGTTTGTTTTTGTTTCGTTACATTCATTTGATTCAGTCCCTTAGCCCCACACCTTAAAAAACCAAAAAGCCATCATCAATAAAAACAGGCTAGAATTTTATTTAAAAAAAAGAAAAAAGACCTCGAACTGATGCATTCTGGATTTGCACACGGTTGCAGTCTGACAAAGAGAGCCGGAGAATGCACGCGTGGAGTTTGGAATCTGGGGAGGGTGGCAGCGACTTAGTGTTCACCGACAGGGTCCCAGTAGTGTTCTTCGGGTGGAGAGGCAGCCAAAAGGTTTCACACTTGAATCAAGAAAAAGTTCTGCTGTGGAACTGCAGCGTGTCCTACCTGACTGCCTTGTGGCTTGTTCAGACTTGTAGCAAGCTGATGGCAATGAAGGTTCTACTTAAGTGCAGAGTGTGAAGATCCTTTGTTGGGTGCTGAGGTTGGCAGGGACCTCAGTGTGAAGACCCTTTGTTGGGTGTTGAGGTTGGCAGGGACCTCTGGAGGTCATCCGGTCCAACCCTCCAGCTCAAGTAGGGCCACCGAGGGCCAGCTGCCCAGGACCGTGTCCAGACGGCTTTTGCGTGCCTCCAAGGATGAGACTCTTTCTCCCTTTTCCCACTTGCTTTGGTGGCAGAGGCAGAAAGTTTGGCTGCTTTGCTGCTGGCAAATTCTACACTGGGAGATCAGAAACTGGGGAGGGAAGGCGGGTGTCAGGGTTGGTGGAAAGACAGCGTTACCTCTGCTAGCCCAGACAGGCAGCCAAGGGTTCCTGCAGCTCGGGATGCTGATGCTCTGTTTGCATTCCACGTATCTGCCATTCGGATGCGAGGTAGATGGGAGCCTGTCTACCGCAGCTGCTCTAGCCTGGCTCTATTTTTTAATAATTTTAGTCATAGCTGGTAAACTCGCTTCCAAGACCCCGAGAGCAGTTCAAGTCCCGCAGCGCCCACAGCAGGTCCCAAAGCCCTGCAGCCCTGGCAGCTGCTGCACCACGCCGAGCTGGCAGGCGGCAGGGGACCGCACCAGCCACGACGGCCTCTCTGGGGTCGGCCCACTCCCAGCTCGGAGGAGGCTGTCACTGCCTTGAGAGAACGTCTTCTCTGTGGCTGTGGTGAAGTTGTCCTAAGCTGTCCTTTACGTGAGAACTGGAAGAGCTTCCAATGGCCACCAATATTTTTTTTCCCCCCATGCCTTAGATTCTGCAGGTGAAAGCAATTGCATTTTTGATAAAGGTGAACATTTCCTCTACAAAACTTCCCCTAGAAAATTCCCCTATGGGACAACACGTGTGATTTCAAGATTCTTTGCTTTTTGCTGTCTTACCCAGGGCTGACAAACTTCGCTAGCATACACTGTGAGCATACGGGCTTCTACTGGTGGACTGCCTCTCATTCTGTGTCTTGCAGCGTGCACCTTGGCCATGACAAAAACCTGTGGCCCATCAGAGCACTTTATGCAGAAGGTCCCTATCGCCTTTTTTTCCCTCACCATCTCATACCGTTAGCTGCAGCAGACAGAAGAAAATAATGCAGTTAGGCAGCTGTCACAGCCAGCACAGTAAAGAATATGAATCGTTCTCTGCACAAACTTGGTTTTTTTCTACCACTGAACACCCCAAGAAACACAAGAGACGAGCAAGAACCGTTCTTTACGCTGATACTTCTGATCACACTTCATCTGTCGTTCATATTCACCTCCTCACCTCACGCTCTGTACCCCGGATCCTGAGACACGGCCGCAACCCGGGCGCCCCTCAGCAGGGTGACAGAGCAGAGTAACTCCCTGGCCCCTCGGTCTCCAGGGACCTTTGGTTTCAGACCTGTGACCACTGAAGTCCCTCAGTGCCTCCCCATCCCAGACCCGTTGAGCGCCGAGGACTCCAGAGTCGCGGCAGAGCCAGGTGACAGGTTGTCCGCTCCCATTTCCGATGCACGCTCCCGCGTCTTTTCTTTTGAGGCAGAAAAAGTGAAGCACGTGGTGTGCCGGGGCTTGTAACATACTATGATTTAATAGAAAGATGTGGCTGGGAGAAGCTTAGGGAAGAGATGGACTCCCTGTTGTCCCTCATCAGACACTGGCTCTGAAAAATATCTCCTTGTATGATGCCTGTCTACACCCCCAACAAAGCTGCTCCTGCTACGGCCGGTGGATCAACACTAAGGCGTTCGTGAGACTGGACTCTCTCTGTTTAAACACAGGAGACACTACTCATTGCTGAGTGCCATGTCTCCCCCGACCGATTAACACTCTTGTTAAACATGTGGCAAGCTCAAATGCTGTGCTGGTTTAGCAGCTCTGTCTTGGGAATGTACCTTGTTTTTTGGTGGAAATGGATCAGATTCGCCCATTGACTTTTTTCCATTTTTAGTATGCACGTTCCCATACCAGCAGCTTTCTGTTTTTAATGAACCGGTGTGGACGCGCTTTCTTCCAGACATCCTGTGATTCCTGCACAGTTTCTCTACACATCCTCTCCCTTTGCAAGCATCATTTCTGCTGCTAGACCTTCCTTCCATTAAAAGGACCACTGATGATGGATTGCTGGACACCTCAGACTTTCCTGCCCTGGTGGTCCAAGCCAAGTGAAATGAGAAAGGACAGTAGTTTCTCGTACTGGGCATCAAGGACTGCTGAGCTTCCTGCAGCCGAACTAGGTGCAACTCTTCGCCTCATGCAAAGCACTCTCAGTGCAGCAAATCAAATCAGGGGAAGAAAAAATGGGGCACCTTCCAACCAGAACAAAACCAAAACCCAAGAAAGCAACACGGCTGTAGGGTTTCTTTTTTTTCTTGTCTTTTAAATCGCATTAAAAACGGGCAAGCTGAGACAAGCGCCCTTGACGGCAGAGCCGTGGGGTGGGGGAGGGTAGTGGGAGGCATAAAAAAAATACCAAAACAAAGCCAAAATCAATTACAAGATAGAAGTATAGCTATGCGGTCTCTAGTTCTCTACCATCAGTTTTCAGACTGGTGAATCACCTACCTCTCCAGCAGCCTGGAGAGGTTTCTGAGTAATACAAACCATGTGATGGGTCCCTTGGCTTTCTCCCTACGATGTAAGGAACAGTCCTTCACCTTTCACCCGAAAATTGCTAGCAGGTAGAAGAAACACCCCTCCCTTTTGTAAGTACAAATGCTTCAGCCTTCACTTTTTTATAGAAGGCTTTGAGCCGAGATTCTGCATTGTGGGTATTCTGTGGGGGTTACACACACACACACGCACACATATATATATATATATATATGAAACATTTCTATATATACACATATATATGTATTTGTCCCCGCCTTCCCTCCCCCCTGCTCCATTCCATCACTTCTTTGCTAGAGGGAGGGAGAACGTCAACATCAGTCTATTGCAGAGGTTTGTCATGTTTATTTTTCTCCTCCCCGGAGCACTTAGGTGATCGGTTTTGGTCCATATTCCAGCAGTTAACAGCCACTCGCAGGACTCGTCGTGAGCCCAAGCCATGCCGGGATGACATCCCGGCCTACACGTGAAGGGTGACTCCTCTTCATTTGACAGCTGTGTGTGGTGAATTCTTCAACACATTTCCCAGTGGCAGCACACGTAAATGGATCTGAGCAAACTGGAACCCTTGAGCAAATCCCTTCTGTGTTGTTACTGTTTTATGCGGTGTTACGTCATGAGACTTGCACAGAAAATAAGAGTGCTCTATTTCCATCGGAAAGCCTTCCAAAAAAAAAGCGAAATCTGACGTCTTGTCCTATGTGAGATAAGGAAAGTCAAACTGCATGTTTATTAGGGAAAAAAAAACCAAAACAAAAAACCCCCAGAACTGAAACAAACCAAAAAGAAAGAAAGAACTCAAGGGAGACTTTGTAGGAACAGTGAACTAGTGCATAAGTCCAGGCTTTCTCCCCTTTACGTTTCTGCCAGCACCACTTCTGCCTGTTCGTGCCAGCCACCCAGGCAGATGCTTCTCCCATGGACCCACAGAGGCGGTGCACCAGTTCCCTTCAGCACTCGTCTTCTTGGTATATTTGTTCGTCCAGTTCCTGGGATTCAAGGTGCTCGAGGCGGTCAGTTCGGCCACTCATAATCTCATCCGGGGTCTTCATGAACCTGCAAAACAGAGAAACAAGCGGACTTCCCAGTGGTCTCAGCTTTTACCTTCATCAAGACGTTGAGGCCCCTGAGCTCTACAGCTCCCCAAATCCTCTTTGCTGTATCCTCCCAATGCCTTAGTATTTCTCAGCTTCTCCCCAGCCTGCTGGTGTCCTCCTTCCTCCATACCTTGAAAGGAAACCTAAAGAACCACAGGCATTTACCCCTGTTCTTTCAAAGCCTAGATCTGAACCAGAACCCCTAGTCTTTTCCAGAGAATGATACTTCTTCTCCCTCGTATTCTTTGCTGTTGCCATATAAGATGACCGCAGGCACGCTCAGTTATGGCGTCTGGTGACAGAAACACTTGTCTTTATGACTGGCACACGTCAAAGCAAAAGCACATGCAAGGTGTGGAGAGGCGGAGGGCTACTGGTTTGTGCAGGCTTGTGTGTAGATGAGTGAAGAGGAATGTGAAACACCAAAGGAACAGTGGTGGAAAGAGCCAAGGACCAAGTCAGAACAAGTTCTGGGAAACGGAAAAAGCCCTGAAAGAAAAAGCTTTTGGGCTAGGGAACTATGAGCAAAGACAGTCTCCTCCTGCGTGACTGCAGCAAGTGTAATTGCCATGAAGCGGTACCCTCTGCCAGTGAATGCCATGGCTCCCAGCACTGAGGTCTGGATGCAGCAGGTCTGCAGGGAGCTACAGACAGAAGGTGCCTCTGGGGAGGCATGGCAGCAGCAGGAGACGGGAAGGGACATCCAGCAGCCTGCAGATCGAGTCCGCAGTCTTGACCTCTGCCAGGGTGCTTTCGTGCACTACTGCACAGAGACAGCACGGAAAAGCTCTGCTCTTTCTTCCTGAATTCAACGGCGTAGGAAGAGAGAGTGGCACAGGAAGGAAGGATAAAATCCCAGTTTAAACACAAATCACTTTCCTAACCCGTAAGTACTTCTGAAGAAATTAGGATGAAAGATGTTGATGCTGGAAGTGTTACAAAATTTCAGTGTCTTATCATTAACGATGTACTGGCTAACATTCAGCAGTACAAGATGTGTTAATCGCAGGAGCTGATTTGACTTCAGGTTGATGACATGCTCAGTATCCTTGTGAAAACAAAACCAGCTGACAGGAGCCTTGTTACTATCACTGACCCAGAAAAATCCCTGCTGAAGCTCATGGGCAAGACTTGCCTCCTCTTCTGCCTCTGAGGTCACCAAGCTGAGGGCTTTTCATCTGAAAAACACGGAGTCTCCCAGCAAACACACAGCACAGCTTGGAACTAACCTTTCCCTACCCCTTCTAATTTTGGAAATCACGTGCACATATGCATTTAGGAAAAAAAAAAAAAACAGGACTGTGACTCACTGCTGTGTCACTCCCATTTGTATGCTGGAAGAACGCTGCTGATCTAAATGGTGTTACGGTGGTGAAAAACAAGCATGCAGCAGTGGTGAATCAGTCCCCGGCTACACAGTGGAAACGCACCAAAGCCTACGGGCCAGACCGTACCCTGATTTAAACCCTGTGCTTGGCTTGTTGATCTTGCACGGGGATGAAATCAAAACAGAGAGCGATCCCACCGCCCTCCCCACCTTCTGCCTGCTCCGTTTCCTAAACCAAGTGGGAAATGGGCTGATACGAACCGTACTGCAGTACTTCAGGTATTCTTTCTGGTCTGTTTTAAGTCACGTCAAGAAACTCAAAGCACGGGCATTTGTAATAGCATTTGATTAAATTTAAAAAAAACAACACAGAACTACAAGCTAATGAAGAAACAGTATCTGTGACCTCTCTTGTTGCAGAAGACACTCCGGCAACCTGTTAGAAATCCTCTCTGATCCCATTTTACTTAAAGCTCTGCACAGATATCTGCAGATGACGACTGCCTGCATGTTACTTCTACAGTCGTATTTCCTATTACTTCTGTGCTTGCGAGAAATAGCCAAGAAAGGCACATTAATGGCTTGATTTTTTGCAGCTGTTCTTCTTCTCTTCAGATATAAATAGGTCAAAGAAAACAACATCAATAAGTTTTTATTGGGAATTGTGCAAAAAATGCTTTGTTGTTTTTTTATCCAGTTTCCGAAGGAAATGAGGTTTATATGCTCATGTTTTATGCTCCCTGGTGACCTTTGAATCTGTTGGTCAATTTTGGGCAAGTCTGACAGAGAAACCGAGGTCTCCAAGGGTATGAAGTTGCTACAGTTTTGAGAAAACAGGCAGCCTAAGAAGAGATGGACTGCTGTTTTATTTGTGCCGCCACCAAAAGACGGGCTCCAAGATAAGCACGTTCACTGCGCAGCATCACAGAATAACCCTGGGGCAGCACAGTCTTCACACAAGGCCACAGCAATCCAGCCTGCCTTCCCTGGTACTGCTGCTGATGGAGCAACCTTTTTTAACTTTCCACAAAAAAAAAAATTAAAATCAGGCAGTTGATTTTGCCTGTGATTCCTTCTTCCCTTCACTCTCCTTCCCCCATCTAAGCCTCCTTCTAAGAGCTGACATAAACAAGACATTCCACAGAAACCTTTTCAGCTGTAGATAGTTTGAGTGCTAATGCAGTTCTGTTAGCTATTTAAGAAAACAAACTCCAACGCTGTCTTCCTATTGATATAATTCCCAAGCACATTACTAGATCCAGACCGCTGACATCAAAGCAGTCTTTGGTCCGAGTTCAGTGCTCTGTGGGTCAGACGTACGCACTAGGATTCGCTCGTCTTGTCTGAAGAGAACTGGAGTGATCTCACACTCTCTGCCAGCCACGCTCAAGTCTGTGCAAGTAACTCCCTGCTTTATGCTGTTTCGAGCACTATTTCCTAAATTCTTGGTTGGATCATCCAATCCGATGCGTTAGGTTTTATGAACAGCTCTTGCAGGTTCCTCATCCCGTGAAGGCAGCACCGCTGCAGGCATGGTCATCAGCACTTCTCTTCGGTGATGATTCCTCACTTGAGGAAACGCCCGATCCCTGCTTAGCTTTCACCGGCAGCAGTGTCTGAGAAGTGAAGCTGGAGTGGGTTTTCCAGCAGTTTGGCTGAGATCATGAATCATTTAGCTAAGGTCTTAAAGAATGGCACGGCCTGCTTGAAGCGAGTGAAAAGACTTCTGTTGACTCCACTGATCATTGGCACAGGCCGGTATTTTCGTAAATTGGTGTGGTTGCCTTGAAAGCTGGGAAGCACTGGTCTAGACAGCTTTTACAAATATATGCCCATTGTCACTGGTGTTATACCTGTGGCAATGAAGTATCCCACACACAATTCCATCCTCCATCTTCAAAAACTAATTGTCTGTGGAAAGGAATGGCAAAGAAAAGAAAAAATTACCTGAACAAAAGCCTTTGTCCTGGCTCCTTCCGGATAATATTTAGTTTGTAGTAGTGGCGTAGGGCTCTGGACATTTTCTCATAAGTCATATTTGTTCTGTTCTGTTTTTTTCAAAAGAAGAAGGAAAAACATGGTGAAATGATTCATTAAAACCTTCCTAAGCCCCCAAAGGAGCTGCAGAACTATCACAGCTAGCTAAAGTAACCAAGTCAGTTCAAGAAATTACATGTTCCACTCGTCTGCAGTTTGCAGGTCCATCCTGCCCCTCCAGCCCTCATCACCCAATTTTTATGGGTCTCTTCTCATACAGGGCACTTTAAGCAAGAAAGTCTAACAAAAATTCCAAGTGAGCTTTTTCTACAGTTTCTCGGATCACAAGCAACAAAAGGCTTCATCAACCTCAAGAGGAGACGTTAGATGGAGGGAGATGCTCATACCGAGTGGGATGTGACAGGCCTGTTCTTAACGAAACCACCTTTCCTAAAAGCATAAGAACAGCGGCTAATAGACTGAAATCTGTGAGCAATCCCTGCTAAGAGCGCTGCTCCTCTGGGATTCCCCTCCATTAACTAGTTAATGCTTACAGAGCACCGTGGAGATGGAGAGCCTGTTTCTCCTCTTGTTATACAGCTGTAAATCAAGAAGCCCATTAGGTTGTACATCTGCTTCTAGGACAGAGCCTCCCGTTCATTTTGGGAGCTGCTGACCCCAAAGGCCACAGCAAGAGCACTGCAGGGTGACTGAGGTATGGCCCTCATGAAGCGGAGTGTCACCAGGAAGAAGTGATGGGCTGTGGCAGAGCTGCATGTGGGCAGCCCCTATGGTACTGAGTCGGGACAGCAGGATCAGTCTCTTCGCTACGTCTACACCAAGAGGGTTTTCCTGGTACAGAGAACACTGGTTACTATGCTGGCAAAGAAACTCCCAGCAGAGATATCTACACCGCCAAAGCCACGTTTGCACGAGTATAACCCAGCTGCCTTGCCATGGGCAAAACCTGCCAAACCAGCAGACGCTGCTTTCACTCTGTGAGCCTCCACGTTAGGAGTCTGGCTTGGCCCAGCTCTGGCAGTCCAAGCTCCGGCAGCAGTCTGCAGTGGTGACCTGGCTTCATTAAATGAGACTGACCCGGCTGTCTGAAATGGCCCCTAAGAGCAGGCCTCCTCTGCTTGCCCTGACCGCAGCAGCTCTGCTAAGGGAAGCCACATAACGATCTCCTGCGGCAATTAAACACCAACAATGACAATGTTTTCCCTAAACAAAATCTAGACTCCGCTCATTGGGAAGCACCCTGAAATACCACGCGTGCTCTCTCCATTTCTTACATGCTAAAGGGCCGCTGCGTTTCCCAAGTGGCTAGCGGTCTGAGGTCTGAGGTAGCTTCGGTTTGAGACACCCAACATGAGACATAATGGCAAGGCCTGATTATTAGCATGGAGGTTGGGTAAGGGCAAAACTCTCCATTCCCACTGTTGCAGCCCAAGACCTCTAAGACAGATGTTCTTGTAAGCAATGAATCACATGAGAAAATCTTGACCTTATCAAGATTATAGGCTATGTATACTCATATACAGAATCACAGAAGAGTTAAGGTTGGAAGGCACCTCTGGAGATCACCTAGTCCAGTCCCTCTGCTCAAAGCATGGTCAGAGACGGTTGCTCAGGACTATGTCCAGTTGGGTTTTGAACATCTCCAAGAATGGAGACTCCACAGTTTCCTCTGGGCAACCTGCTCCACTGTCTGACCACCTTCCTAGTAAAAGTCCCACACCTGGGGTCTCACGAAACCTGACAAGGGGAAATACAAAATCTTACACCTCCCCAGGTCATTCCTGCCCAGGTGGGGTACTTTACATTACCCCCTGTTAATTTTCATGAAATTCCCATTAGCCCATTTCTCTACCACGTCCAGGGCCCTATGGATGGCCTATCAGTCACTCCTCCCAGTTTTGTACTGTCTGAGAATTTGCTGAGGGTGCGTTCTGTCCCATCATCCAGGTCATTAATGAATATCCAACCTAAACGATTCTGTGATTCTGTGTTAAACAGTGTTGGCTCCAGAATCAATCCCCAGGGTAACATCACTAGTGACTGGATTTTGTGCCATTGACCACAACCTTTTCAGCCCAGCAGTTCAGCCAGTTTTCAGTCTACCCCACTACATTCTTGTCTAGGTCATACTTCTTTAGTTTGTCTATGAGCATGTTATGGGAGATAGTCTCTAAAGCCCTTCTAAAGTCAAGATAAGCTACGTCCACTGTTCTCTCTGCGTCCACCAATCTGATCATTTTATCGTAGACAGATAGCAGGGTGGCCAAGCATGACTTGCCTTTCGTAAATCCATTCTGACTACTCATATATGAATATACTCATATGCATATACTCATATGGATATATCTGCGGGTACTCAGCCCCAAACTACAAAAACCAGTAGCTGCTTTCCAGAGAACAAGTCCATATTACCCTCTTAAAAGGAAACACATAATCCTGCAGCACTTGGTGTCTGTCACAGGACAGTGTGTGAAATCTGAATGTTGGTGCAGACAGGAACACAGACAGAAAGCCCCTGCCGAGACGCAGCACACAGCTCCTTGTAGACCACATCTAACCAGAATATCCTGAGCATCAGGTTTCAGGAAGAAATGAGATGCCTTGACAGAGAAGGACCGTTAATTCTTGCCCTCCTTGTAATTTTATAATTAAATGCATTTATAACTAAATGCCTGTAAACCAAACCAACAGGTTCTCTATAAGAAGGATAGGTTTTAGTGCTTGAGGCTGGATGCTTTATATTTCTTTCATTTCACAGAATGAAAGATTACAACTTTCTAGTAGTAGTGTATATGCACGTGCTTTTCTTCCTTTTTCCCCTCTTTATAAGTGAACAAGGTGATGTTACAGGAGGTGAAGTGCTGTAGGAGGAAAATTGCATTGCTTCCTTACCTTGTGGTTTCCCCACAGCCGGGCCAGCCCGTTGGGATCCACTATCCGAAATATTTTGGATTCTTTGTCTTCCCATCGGATGAAATTTTCGTACCGGCTGTCAGAAAGCAGCTGATAAACATAATCCCAAAGCAATCTACAGTCTGTGAAGAGAGAAGCAAGAAAATACTGACTTTTTTTCCTTGGGATTAATTCTGGAAACTTTTGGGTGGATGTGTAGTGAAAGGACAGTTGGGATCAGCGCTGGAACAGCTGCTGCAGTCTGAAATGCAAATGGCCTGGCTGGTATCAACTCATGTCTGCAAAATGTACTGGAATATACAGCCTCTTCTGCTGCGTCCCAGTCCTTCTGACACTGACTGAGCAACTTTATCACATTAAAAGCTGCGTGAGGTGACCTGCTGATCTCTTTTGGGTGTTTATTATTGTACTGATACGCATAAAACTACCACTGTTGGCCCTGATACTGTTTACTGGCTGTTTCAGTGGGGAAATCGAGAATCCTGCAACCAAGTCTCCCTGCTTGAGGCCGACCCTTTCTGTGCTAACAAGAGGGGTTTCAGGCATAGGCAATGTTACAAAAGCTTTCCTTTGTATATTCCATGTGATATAAAATTGACATCTTCTACCACTTTTGAATTTGCTTTTTATTTTTTAAGTTCCTGCAAAAAACCCAAACATTATAATTACCTGAGTGCTATTGAGAGGTTAAATACTTTCTATTTGGATAATGGAATTCAAATTTCCTCTTGGCAAACACTCCTGATGTCGCTAATTAAAGGTCTAACAGATACTTCGGTTTTAGTTTAGTGTTTTTCAGTTTCATGGTAGTCTCTTCAGACCAAGGAAGCCAAGAGCTGTGCTGCTCCTACTTCCTGCTTGCAATGTGTGTGTGCACAGCACAGCATAATAACAGGAAACTATGAAATATGGAAAGTGAATTGCACAGAGCTGGGGGTTCTGCTGCTGTCAGAAGCAACAGGGGTTTTATAGCTCAGCTGTCCAGAACCCTAAGATGGCTGTATAGCTGCATTTTACTTTGAAAGCAAAACCAATCTCTGAGAGATGGCTTGTTAGAGTGGTTAAAGGGCAGGCAACCAAAGGCATCTAGCTTCTAGGTGCTAAAATGGATTCTTGTCAGTCTGTCTTCCTACTCCTATCGGCCTGGGGTTGGTATGTGTTACAATGGGGATGATGACATGTTCAGTATGAGAATATAAAATGCTTTTTGGAAAGCTGCATGAATAACACATTTAATGAACACACCTGAAATGGCTGGAAATATTAACATTATTGACGGTATTTCCCATTTTCAAAATGTAAAGAATATCAGTGAAACCTGTACTGTCTCTAAAACCAGAGCTTAGTTTGCCAGTGGCCTTACCACAGACTCTCCCTACCAGTCCTACAGAGAACAAAGCGGTGCATTTTAAAGAGATGACACCTGGCAAAAATTGCAGGTTTCTGTTCTAGCTGAAACCTACCCTGATAGTCACCTCATCTATCAATTCATAAGAGGAAGAATGTGAAAGGAAAGAGGCAGTCAGATTTTTTGGTTGGAAAAACCTTAGTTTCATTAATATTTTCCACAGAAAAATGTCCATTCCCATTTGGAATTTTTCTGGGTTTTAATGTAAAAAATGAAACCCATTTCCATTTTTTTCATTCATGGATACCAATGTTGTTCAGTGATAGCTTCCTCCCTCTCTCCCAGAATCAGGTACCTGCAGCTGGGACCAGGACAGAAGATAATTCTCCTCCACGTGCATTTGCCGATGACCAACCTAGACGGTCCCGTCCTGGCACACGGATGCAGAGAAGCCTTCCTCTCCCTGTCCCTCCACCCCAGGTCGCATTCGTAGCCTGCCTATGGACACCAAGCAGGTAGCTGGCTGCAATGCCCAGCACTGCTGCGGCCAAACCCTCATGCGGCTCTGGGCACGAGTGACTTTCCCTGGACTATGTGGGAGGTCTTTAGAAGAGCATGAAATTGAAAGTCTCAGACCAACACTTGTAATTTCTGCTTTCTTTCCTTTCAAAAATTCACAAAACCCGGTTCTTCCATCACCTTTCCATCAATAGTTTTTCACACACGCACACACGCATACACACTTAATCTCTTAGACATATACATATTAAAAAACCCTTTATTTTCTAGACTTTCTTTTATAAGAAACAAGGGAAGGGAGGTTATATTGCTCTGCTGATATGCGCCTTTTAATAACATGGGAGGTGCTCAGGTAATAATGTAGTAAGGGACATATCAGTCGTTCCTTGACACACATGCAATTCATTCTCGAACTCTTTCAATGCAAGACTGTATAGATTTTTCAATGCAAGAATCTTACTTACAAAAACCCAAAACAACAAAAACTTTAACTGCCTTTTTAAAATTTTCCTTTACCATCGATTCCTCTAGCTCTGATTCCCCAGGGCATATTTCACCAGTTGATGAGAGTTGTTCATACTGCAGCATTCCAAAAGCTTTTTTTTTCCAGCAACCTGTGCAATCTCTGATAACTTTAACCACAAACCCTGCATAGTCTATATCAACCATTCACACTGAATTCACTGTTTTAGATCAGCTCTGCCCAGAGATCTCCACGCTTTCCTTCTGTCCAGTCCTTCATTAAAATCACTGTGAAGGTGATGTGATTCCCTAGCTCAGCGGTGAATCACTCACCAGGAGCATCAGTGGGCTCAGGCTGGCCCCACCTCGTCTGCAAGAGAGCTCCGTCTTGGTGGGAGCAGTTTCAAATCAGAAAACATTCACTTAGCTGACATGTGTCAAGGAAAAACGAGAGACTTTCCAGCCAAGGCAGGAACGTCCTAGAAACCCGAGGGAAGGGAGGAAGGACATGTGGGTCTGTTGTTGAACCAGAGCTTTTGGACTGTACTGGAAGTTTGCCGGGGCGGTTGGTTGGTGTTTGGCCCCATCAGCAGAGCGCTGCAGGAATTCAGCGTCTCAGAGATTTGGTTTTGGTTGTGCTACTGCTGCCCGTGCTGGAAGGAGTGGCCCTCTGTGGGGTCAGCTGGAGGGATGGTGCTCCCACAGAGGCAAGGCAATGTCAGGCCCTGTCGTCTTCTTGAACCCACGGTCCGGGGCAGACACCCTCCGATTACAGGAACTTACAGCTAATACTTACAGTTCTGCAGAGATATGATTTACTCTAAACTTTACTTTCACCTCATTATTTGCAATATGTGATGTTATTTTTAATCAGTACTATACTGCTGTAACTATGGTCTAGAAAATTTCCAATTGTATAAATACAACTTTTAGTGATGAGGATGGCAGACCCCTAATATCCTCTCTACAGTGGTCCCACGTTCACCTCAGTGCAGCTAGGAAGTAAATTCTAGTCAAACCTAATAGTTTTGGTTATTTTCCATTGGCTATCTTTACTTGCCACTCTCCCCACCCCCCTCCACATACACACTGTACCCCCCTCTTTCACAAAAACAAGAAAGCACAAAAGAATTCACCCCAAGATGTCTTGGTAGCAGATTATTGGACTAACAACAGAGCTTCAGACTCTGAGAAGAGGCAGGATTCAAGTGCAGATTTGTTTTTTGTTGTTCACTTAATTTTTAGAACGGATTCAGGCTAAGCTTAAATATGAATATTCCTCAAATGAGAAGATTTTAGATCTGCATCTTGATATTTTCACAAGAAAAGTCCCAAGTGATCAAGGGCCTCATCCCATATTCTAAACCGACGGAGCTGCTCAGACTTGCAGAGGTATTCAGTAGGCTGGTGGAATTTGCAGAAAAATCCACCCAAGTATCTTAGACCTCTAAATCTCTGTTTGTTTCAACAAGAAAATGGAAAACTCTTGAAAATTCTGCTTGGCTCCTACAACCACTTCAAAGCTCATCTTAAAAGCTACACTTGCCTATCAGCAAATTCAGATATACGACTGAGTTGCAATAATTTAATGAGCTGGCATGCATCAATGCAACTGTGGCAACTGTGTCTTCGACCACAGCAAATAGGAAACAAAAAGCATTAGCTTTAAACACCAGTACAAAAGATTTAGGCTCACTCTATTTCTTCTCACCTCTGCCGAGAGCTATGAGCGTGCACACTGTTAGTTATCACGGACCAGCTGATGCTTGGCAGCACTAGTTAGCTAAATGTATGAGCTCTGTTTGCAGAGCACCTAAATCAGTTTGTCTTCTTTCAAGTTTCAAGCGGGAGACCTTTAGGAATTCGAGCATAGGCCCTCAGGGTTTTCTTGGTTTTAACCACAAATTATTTACACCCTGGGTATCTTTCTCCACAGACTGCAAGGTAAAAAAATACGAGGTTCTGGAGCGGGTCTCCCTGACTGAAAGAGGAGCAGCAACTAAATAATGTACCATTATTAGGCCAGTAGAGACCATCTTTAATAGCACAATAGAGACTACAGGTCAAAGACTACCTGATAACTCTTAGCGAGTGTAATGAATCTGGAGTACAGCAGAGCCCATATGGAGTGAACTGCAGCCTATGAAACTGGTGAAATCCCAAGAAAAGGCAATGCTAGAAAACGCTATCAAAAGGAGCTTCTCCACTGGGAAAAGAGATACTTCCACAGAAGGCTGGTGAAGACAACAGAGGAAGCAGCATCCTCCAGCAACGTCAAAGCTGTTACATGTATTTTCAGGAAGGATGGAGAAACTGAGAGAGGGACTTGTATGTGGATGGTTGCTTTTTGTAAGTGTAAATTGCTTGTTTGAGGGAAGTCTGGATGGTGTGAATGACTCCATGAAGACTAAACCAATTCCTTGGCTGTCAGAAGGCCTCCAAAAGAGCAGTCACGTGGGGGGACTCTCCACAGGGTGTGTGTTGGCTAGTGAACAACGGCAAGAAAGCACACGGATGTTGCTGAAGCCCAGCGAGTTTAAAAGTGTGGGCGATTCAACAGGGGAGTTGAGCCAGGGCTGGTACCTAAATTGTTTGGGCATGCTGCAATTTCCTGCCTTTTGGTTAAAACAAGCTTACATAGAAAGTAACTATGTCTCTAGCACAAGGAAACGTCATTTCCTCCTAACGCACACATTTACTTTTTTTTAAAGTGAACTCAGATGGCTGAACTTTATACAATCTGAAGGCAAAGGGATTTAGCTGTGGAGAGAGCCGGACTGAGAGGCTTTAAGGCGCTGAGGTATCAAACAACCTAGCCAATGTGGGAAGGTGGGGAATGGGTCCAGCAGTGTGGTGGCCCTCCTGAAAGCAGTCATTTCCATGTCCCACGGCTTTCTCAGCTGTGCTGCTGGGCAAGACTGAACAACTTAATTAGCTGGGAATTAGGGCAAACTGTACCTTCAAATGGAGAGGCACGGCTACAACCTTCTTCCTGCAGTAATGCCTCTAGAGGGATTTTTACAGTTATGCACAAGATAGTGATAAGGTGTAGAGTACTCATCTGGCTCTCCAAATGTCCCCCATAAGCACTGCCCTACATGTGCAAGAGGCAGCAGTCTCACACTCCAGCTAACAACAGCCACGTGTTGTACAGTCCCAAGGTCAGCAGAGCTCCATTACAGCCTTGGGGGCTGCCTGCCCACTCCGTCCCCTGGCTGCTGCTTGGCTGCCAGGGTTGACACCAGGCACAGCAGAAACAGGCAGCTGCACAGCCCTGGAGAGGGTGGGGAGAGAAGACAGTGCACTTCGGGTCTGAGGGGTAGGAAAAAATCTCTCCCATGAACAGCAATTGCTGGCTTTAAACCCCACTGATAGCAGCAAGCTTGCCTCCTCGCTCTAAGTTTTAACCCCTCCTTGCACACAGCAGAAGTGCCCAAACCTCAGCCACTCCTCCTTGGCATGGTAAAACTCAGTTTCGCTTCTGGCTGAAAAGCTCTGTTTACTGCCCACACTTCAAGCACTGCTTCGGTAACGGTTCAAGAAAGGAGAGACTGGAATATTGTTGTTAAGAATCCCTTGTGACAGTCCCACAGACACTTTGCGAGCGGAGTGGAAGCATCTGTTCTAGACTCTTCATTTCAAATACCCCTTAAGTCTACAGGCAGAGTCTTCTGAATAGACACCTAAAAAACACTGGCATATAAATACTTCCTAAAGGCTACATGACAGCAACACATATATCCCTTAGAATTGAAATACCATCTCGGAATGATCTATAAATTAAACAGTACGGACCTTAGGTTCCTCGTATTTTGACACTTGTCCAGCCATTACAAATGACTTCCCTAGTATCATTTGTCCAAGGCAGACACAAGACTGGTAGTCTTGCTGTTGCAGTAGTGAGCTGTCTTGCATCTGTGCTCTCTTAGACTACATAATGCTGTTAACAGTATAGGCTGTATATGTACACACATGCTAAAGACCTCTTTCGTTCAAAATATAACATTCCCCCGCACTGCAATATTCCCTAAAACCCACGCTGCATCTGGGACCCCTGTTGTTTCAGTGAGGCCCATGGCGCAGAAGCAGATTTGGCCCTCTTCATGTATCTATACCAAAATCCTCTGTCAACCACAGAAGTGTTTTGCGAGACCCACCCACATCTTGCACTGAAGATCGTTATGCTGATGACTGACTTGGAAACTACCATGGCTTCACAGAGGAAGAGATCATGCCAAAGTAACGTTGTCAGACTGCCTCTGACATCAGTTGAGGCCTTACCCCTTGCTGAGTAGGTTAGCCTGAAATTTCTCCAGCATGATATCATTTAACTTAAATGGTTCTATGATTTCTACCAGCTGAAAGAGTTCTCCCAAGCTTGGGCCCCTTTACTTTACAAGGTGATCTGTGCTTCAGCTGCATTTGGTCACAGTGAAGCAAAGAGCGGCTGTTCACAGCTGAGACTAACGAACAGAACTTCTCTAGAAGTTCTCTGGCACTCCGCTTTCCGTAAGCACACCTGAAGTGTGGTTAGGATAACTAATGCGGTGATGCTCATGGTGCCAAAATGGTGAACTGGTAAAATTCAGCCGGCCATAGCTGCTGTGAGAAGAAGGTCCTGATCTCCCTTCCATTTTATCTTCCCTTCCTCCTGTTGCTTACCTTGTGCTGGCTCTGTTGTTCAGATTTCTCCATGAGCTAACTTAAATCATCTAAACAGAAGACTGCAAACCCTGCAAAAAACACCAGCTGGCTTTCTGCTATCCAAGAGCTGAATTTCCCTGCAGAACATCTGGTGAATGATAAAGCCAGCACAAAGAAGGTGGCAAGGCTACGCTGCTGGAGCAGGTGAGGACAGGGAGGAAAGAGGGAGAGGCCCAGAAGGTCCCACAGACCTTCAGCCTACTGTCTGGGATCATCCTGATCACTTGAGAAGGTCAGTAAGTCTCTGAGAAGACAACGCTACTTTGGGGCATTTGGATTTGTTTAAACTGCAGCCAGAACCAAGAAATCACAAACGTTAATGTATGTTCACATATACAGAAGGTAAGAAAGATTGGGAGAGAACTCCTGCATCCTGACTTGGTTTAGGCTTGCCGTGGAGATGAGCTCTAATTGCATCTTAACCACATCGTACACTGTGCAACAGGCAGTTTTCTGGACAAGTCAAACGGACCTTTGGGCAATCTAACTGGAACACGACGCTCATCAGGCTGGCTGATACTGTTCCTCGTTTCAGCAGTACAATGAGAACTGCTTGGCTAACTTGCTCTCATCACACAAATGGAGAAGGAGGAAAAATAAAGTCGGTGCAAAGGAGAAGGAAGACATATGGCTGGACCTTATCAAATCAGCTCCTGTGTTCTTGCTGAAAGCCTTTCCCATGGCAAAGAAAATATTGGGAAAACCACAGACAGCACACTGAGGAAAAAAAGAAATGCTACAGCAGGATTACTGCTGTGTTGAAATCCAGTCTCAATAGCTATCTAATTCCATGACATACTTGTTTCAGCAGACAAAACTGCAAGAAAAAAGTAACCAAGACTCACGATTAAGGGGTTAAATGGCTCTGAGGACTGGGGGAGCACTGATCCTGAGACGGAGCAGTCCTGCCCATCCCTATATGGTAATCCCTGTCCAGGTTACTGAGGGAAAAGAGTTTTCTTTCTGTGAATGTTGGCTGCTGTTGGAAGCAGCATGGTTCAGTAAAGCCAATGTTTCTATGTGGAGAAACCTATTGACAGACAACTGTTTGTTCAGCTCAGTAAATTCAAGCTGGGACTGAGGAAAGAGGTTGCCAGATCGCACAATACAACAGTTGTATGTTGCTTCTGTATTGCACGCAAACGCCGGGTGGAAGATCAGGCAGAAGAAGAGCAGAAACCTGAGCCTGTCATGCTGCAAACAGTTGTACTGTGAGGTTGTAAAAGTAATATAGAAAGACAAGGTCAAGCTCTGTCTTTGGCAATAAAATCATGTAAGGGGAAGGAGGACCCAACAGGTTCAAATCCCTCATGTGGTTGTAGAAAAAAAAACTCAAATCACAAAGAATATGTAAAGGAGAGGCCAGAGACAGTCTGACAGATGAAGACTTGGCAAACTACAATATTAAAAAGTATTAAAAAATGTCCTTTTTCTTCCCCTGTCCTATTCTCCCACTTCATCCCCCATGCCCACCAAACAAGACACGTTTTTTCAGTATTAGATTCAAGTGTTGTTCTTTCCCAGCTCCACCACAATGGTAGAAAGCACTCTTCCATTTATCTTGCTAAAGAAACCTATCTCTGATCTTCCTGTGGCTTTTCTTCACCTTTATTGCTCACGAAGGGCAATGACTAGGAAAAGGGAAAGAAATTCAACCTCTGCCTGTTCACTTGCACATCCTACAAACACCTCACAACCACTCTGACATCAGAAAACTTGCCAAACGCTTTAATGATAGGAATTTAAGAATTAGGGATGAAGCTATATCTTCCGATAAAGCAGGAGTGATTTAACCACAGCAAAGGCATTCCGAACAAGAGTATTAATTTTTGACCCTACAACGTGAGAATCTCCAGTATCTTCTGTCACGAGCTCAGTTCATTCTCCAGTTTAAGCTTGTGTTTTGGTTTTCTTCAACAGCTGAAAATCATTGTCTGTAGGAGACTACTGCCCAAGAACCTCACTTCTGTGCTCCATCAGAAAGCCCAGAGTGCTCTAAGCAGTCTGAGCGTAGCTGGAGGACATGGCTCCTGGTGTGTTCCCAGGAAGCCCCTCCCGAAGGGACTTCATAAGCTGTAAACTCGTGGCCTCTGACAGGCCCCATGCAGAAAAATCAAACATAACCTCCCCTTCTTGGGGTTAAAGCTCCACATAGCCAAACTCTGATTCTCTTCCTTCCCTTTCCTCAACAGAGATGGATAACAGTAGTCTTACCAGTGTAAAGGCGAGCATTTGCATTAGTGTAAACTGACACAAACTCTGTATGCCACTTCTAACTGATCCAGTATAAAACCAGACTTAAACAGGCCTGTCTGAAGAGAGTGTAGTGTCAACGCTGTCAAAACCACAGTGTACTTTCCTAGTTTAACTAAGAGAGTTCAAAGCGATGCAAGTTTGCTCTGTAGAAGAAAATCTGAATGACCAACACAACTCCAGCCTGAAGAAAGCGTGCAATACACAGGGAAAACAAGGGGCATGCTCCATTAAACGGCGAGTCTCTTAAAAAACCGTTTGACATCCTCAGCGGAGGCTGAGGGTACCCTGAACCCGCTTATGGCATCTGTCTAGCCATGGCATGTGGATGCTGCAGTACAGGAATGGTAAGGATGAAATCTAAATGACTGAGCTTTCCTATGGCTTGGTCAGTCCTGGCTTCTGAGTGGATCAGAACAAGCCCTGACTGCAATTTCTGCTCCTGTAACTGCGCCGGAAGAATGGAGGCGGCTGTAAAGCAAGCCACTTCACAGAAAAACTGCAACCACCTATCCAAACTATTGCCATTCAGCTACTGCTTGAGTGTCATTAGTTAAATTGGCAGGGAAGGCACACTTTCATGCTGAAATTAATTGTTAATGCCATGCTAAGATGACTCTCAAGGTTATAATGAAAACCTCTCCTATAAATATGAACTCTGTGAGCTGGATTCTCATCCGTACTTCAGCCTCTTTATAGCAGCCTGGCTTTCCACAAGGGGCTCAAAATAGATGTGGCATATACTGCAAATGTGAAAGTGGACACGACTGCAAGGGCAAGTGATTAAACAAGGCCAGTGACATTATCGTTGTCATATCCAAATGGGAGCGACAGGCCATGCCTACACCAAGATTCCCAGGTTCTTTCAAGGCTCCAACCCGTCTGTATGGGTGGCTGTCCTACGGAAAAGAGGGTCAGCTGCCCAGAAAGCAGGCACTGAACCCCCACCACTTCCAACTTAGCGTGCTAAAGTGAACCACTGTTCAGGTCTTCTGTAGTTCGCCAGGCTGTAACTAGTAACTGTTCAGCTGCTGAGACTGGAGGTGGGTCTTGTCACAGCTACCCCAAGACAAAGTCTGTGCTTCACAAAAGCCCACCCATCAGTACTGTGCTGTCAAACCCTGCTGGGGCTGTGCCTCGTGACAGTGGTGAAGACAGCCTTGGCTTGGTTTGTCAGCATTCGTCCTCTGCAAAGGGGGATACGGCAATCATTTTCAGTTTAGATCAGAATCCACCACAGTGAAGCACATGATGCAACTTTGGAAGGGGGGATAGTAATGAGTCAAACAGCGATGCACTTCACTGGATGGACAGTAAGCTTGAGGGCTGGTGCATACAGGGAGCCTGGCGTAGGCTCTTGTCCTGGTTTCTTCCCAATATCAAGTGCCACGGCAGGTCTGTGTGGATGTGCCTGCCCACACAAGTGACTTTCTTATAGGAGAAGGTTTCTACTTACACAGCAGTATTGTCCTTCCAGAATAAAGTCACAACCACCAAATGACTATATGAGGGAATGAAGTTCAAGCCTTTACTACTAACACCCATTGTGCTCACTGCCTTACACACGTAGACAATTTATAATAATAACAAAGATCAGAGTGATATGGGTTCAAGAATCTGAGTTATTGTCCCAGTAGGAGATGGGCACAGTTGGGCAGGTTCTGCTTTTGCTTGAAGGATGCGACTGCAACATCAACACAGAAGTGGCTGTACAACAGAAACATTACGGCTAGCTTTAAATACTGCAGCAGACAAACACAGCAGCAGATAGCTCGGTGTGAGTTATATACCCAGCCTCCTGAGTTTATGGCTAGCTCAGGTTGCTGTCATGATGAGATGTCTAGTGAAGAAAAAAAACAGGGAAATACCAGACTGACCAGTAGTGCAGGGTATTGGTTGTTCCAATTTTAAATTGGATAATACGTTTTTTTAACAAATTGTAACCTGTAAATGAGAGGCATTATAGCATAACAAAAGGTGTTACTAGTCACTAGAATTAGGAAGTAAATTTAACCTAGAATTCTGAGGGGGGGGGACTGATCAGATGGTGTCTACTGATACACCATACTGCATGACTTCATTTTCTGTGCAGTAAAGCTCTCTCTTTCCAACACCTCTCAGCAACAACTCTGGAAAACACCTTTCACCTTTGAGTGCCCTTCCTTTCTTTATATTCACCTTGTTTGTTTGGACAGTAAACTCTTCGGAGCAGGGACTGTACACAATAGAGCAGTTGTGCTTAGCTGTTCGTTTTTACCCTCTTTACTTTACAGGCCTAACTGTTCTTTGCCTCCTTTCCCACCCTCATAGAATCACAGAATCATAGAATCGTTAAGGTTGGAAAAGATCTCTAAGATCATCAAGCCCAACTGCCAACCCATCACCACCATGCCTACTAAACCTTGTCTCGAAGTGCCACGTCTACACATTTTTTGAACCCCTCCAGGGATGGTAATTCAACCACCTCCCTGGGCAGCCTGTTCCAATGCTTCACAACTCTCACAGTAAAGAAATTTTTCCTAATATGCAATCTAAACCTCCCTTGATGCAACTTGAAGCAATTTCCTCTCGTCCTATCGCTTGTCACTTGGGAGAAGAGACCAACACCTGCCTCACTCCAACCTCCTTTCAGGCAGTTGCAGAGAGCAATAAGGTCTTCCCTCAGCCTCCTCTTCCCCAGACTGAACAACCCCAGTTCCCTCAGCTGCTCCTCATAAGACTTGTTCTCCAGGCCCTTCACCAGCTTCGTTGCCCTTCTCTGGTCATGCTCCCTCCCTCCCTGCCACCCAGCATATGCCACTGCATCGTAACTTGCCTGTACAGCTGTTTCGTACAGAAAAGAAAATAAACTCATGTGATGTAATTGCATTTACACAAAGGATTTTGCTGGTATATCAGTTAAAAAAAAAAAGATCATCCTACAACCTGACACAGTCGTAAATGTCACATCAACACATGTGGAAAAAATGCGGGCACTGAGGCTCTGGTCCTAGTAGATAAGCTGAGGAGACACTGATGATCAAGGTGTCGTCTTTTGAAGTGCAGTGACTTGCAATGTTTGAGCTCCAAATGTCTGGTGTTACCTATCTAATAGCTTGACCAGCTGAGTTTGTTTTTCTTATTCTCCTTTAAAAGAAGCTTTCTAGCTCATCTCCAAAGTAAAAATGTATGTATCAGTTGATTAGCAGGTTTTTTTAAGCACTATGTTTGTGAAAGATTCACTCAAATAGCTCCTCCTGTCTTTTCCCCTCCCACGCAAGTTTATGAGAAGTGATTGAAGTTTTTCAAACACAGAGGGAGGAGAATTCCTCATCCTGCTCCCCCTCCAACCTCTCTCCCCACACAAACGAACCAAACTACTATACTTAGAGAGCTTTGGGGTGGAAGACCTCCCCATGCTCAGACCTAGCACATAGCCTACGCCCATTGTAAGCGCTGTTTTGTACATTTTAGTAGAATGTGAGTCATCCGTAGCCGATGAGCTCTTAACAGGGGACTGCATTTTCACTTTCGGCAGTCAGACTGTTTTTATTGAGAAGTCACTTATATGTGTCTTGCTACAAATCTGCGGGGTTCACGCTACACCCCCGTACTCTCTAGATGTGTGGCACACCAAACGGCTGAGCCAAGTCAGAAGAAAAAGCTGGAGGTAGATCTCTTTCATGACTTTGGCAAGGTAAGAATCTTGCCTGTCCTCATTCCAGCAGCAGTCAATAGTTTTATGGGTCAAACCAATACAGTGGTAGACAACGTGCCTCTGAACGGTTTAAACATTACCTGGCTTTTCCCCAGACTCCTGAAAGGGAAGAAAAAAATCTGGCAGCTCATAAAGTCAAATACAGCCCAGTTGCTAAGGTAACCCAGCTGATAAGAACAGCACAGTAATAGACAACAACAGGCACAAGACTCACCTGCCTTTAGATTTCCCACCCCACCAAAGGCAGAGCAGAATCAAAAGCAATAGGCAGGGTGGGGCTCTGTGGAGAAACAGCAATGCTCATCCTTCAAAGCTGCTGGTACGAATGGGATAGGTCTGCCCCAGACACGCACCGAGTGAACCTGGAGCCTAACGGGTTTTATTGGGTCCCAGCTGCAACACGACTGGGAGCGCGTGCAGGGAGTCCAGCTGCACGTACCACTGCTCTCCAGCACCTTGCCTTTCGCACCCGTGCACTCGTTTTGTTAATACCTGTCCTGGACAGTGCTTGAGTAAAAGGGTAGTTATATCTGTATCCTAAAGTTTCAAGGCCAGTGGTTGCTGGGGGTTAGTGAACAAACCTTTCAGTCGCAGAGAACTAGTATAGAAAAAGACACTGGGAGCTGGAAATCTCAGGAACCTGCTCAGCAGTGTACTTCCCCTCACAAGAAACATCCAGAATTGTATTAGTGAGTTTTAAGTGACTGAATCAAACGTTGAGGTAAATACCAGCATGTCGTTAGATTAAGTTTCTAAGCCAATCTCTATGTGATAAAAGTTAGGAGGAAACCAACCCTGTTGTAGCCGTATAATCCTGTAACTGCCTCTTGCAGGGATTCCTGTGTCTTCCTTTAAGCAACTGACAGGTTTCTGGTGAGATCTAATATGTCAGTTCCCATTTTCCTGCATGCTAACAAGCTGAGGTGGACATGGATATCTGAAAAAAAAGACATTTTCGACACCTAAATAAAGTTTTGCAGTGAAAACCTGCCCTGGTTGAAGTCAATGGCAGAGGTCCCAAGGAAAGCCATGGGGGCAGAACTTCAGGATGGTTTCTGGTGGCTGTGGTTCCTCCAGGGCTGCAGTGCATGCCTCAGCCATAACGTGCTACAAACGCCTGCCAATGCAATAACGAGTGCCTCTCCTTGTACCTTAGGGAAATACCTTTTATGAGATATCAAAGTCCTAAAATGTTTGATGACAAACCCTCCCAGTCAGAGGTGTACGGGGAGTGGAATTTCCATTCTGCAGAAGAGCTAATTTCAGGCGCCTCTCTTGACTGAAACTGCAACTGTGTTAAAAAAAAATATAGAAAAGAAAAAGTGGGGTTTTTTTCCTCGCAGACTTCAATCTTTGGAGACTGTCTGGGGGGAACCAAGAGCTAAAAGTAAGCCAGATAGACTGCTTGCTTGCTAGAGTCCAAGTTAGGAGCTGACTACCAAGAAACACTGTTGCTGCTTTGAATTCATAGTTCCAGTGGGGAAAAATGTCTATTACACTGCTTTGCTAAACTTCCTTTCTGAGGTATTTTTAATATTTTAAGTGCTGTTTTAGCTAGATGACTACTGACGCCTGAGTTAGTTACCTTAACCCTTGCCTGGTGTATTTACAGGGGATGCAAGTCTACCTTTGGATTATCCCAACACAATGACCTCTAGGTCGGACAAAGTCACGGAAAAGACTCATGCACATTGTGTTGAGAAGATGGCTAAACATGACTTTAATCAATTCTAGCCGTTGATGAATAATATATGGGACCTTTATGCTTCTTGCTATGCTAGAAAAGTGTAGAATGGCCTTAGAGGAAAAGAGAGTAAGACCTTCAACTTGAAATTCTCTGCTGTAAAAGGGAAAGTGCTTTACCAGTGAAATTAATATTTTGAGAAACGATATTACATAAAAAGGTAGGAAAGATTAGTCCACCAGTGCGTAGAGGTTATTATTTTGTCTGACAGGAAGTCCACAGCTCTATTGATCGACCTCCTGAAAACAGAGTATTTGTGGATAGCAGCAAGTGAAAACACTGTTTTCTTTCTCAGCACCAAGTAATTGCATGCTGCATTTAAAAACAGGCTCTATCTACAAGTAAACAGGTTTATGAGGCTGTGAGGTGTCTTAAGTCCAGGAAGAATTCCTTCTACAATCTAAAATATCTGAGCTTGGAATAGAACATGTTTTGGAGCTCAGCCCAATGTTTTAGTCAGCAGCCCACGGGGCTTTCCTGGTAGCTGCTCCTCAACGCTGTCTCACCTGAAAATTCTGTGCATGCAAGGGGTTAAGCCAGAAGAAAGTCAAGGGTCTCTTCTCACCAGTGTAAACAGACAAGTACTTAGCTCTGGCACTGGACTACTGGCAAATCTTTTCACTACCCAACCCATCAGTCTTCCTCATCTATAAAATGGAAATAATGCCAGTGATTTTTAAAAAGCTCTTTTTAACAATACATCTCTATTGATGTATATTTGCAGTTTAACAGCCAAGCATTATAATTTTCATGGTCTCTCTCAAATCGAAGTGGTGAGCCACGGCTGGTCAAAGGCCTCCGTATTAACTATTCCAGCGTTAGTGAAGATAAGGACACTCAGGTGGAAAACAGATTTATGCTGACATAAAAAAGAAATGCTCTTAAAATGAAATCAGCTAATGGCAAGAGCTCTAAATTGAAGGCTGTGAGATGGGGGGAAACAGGTAGAAAGGTGTGTACTTTATTTCTGGGGCCTAAGTATGCTGCCATTGAATTCAGTAGCACGATGAAGTTAACATTAGGTATGAAACATGGGCTGTCTACATTTTTGGTAGTAATCTGGGTTTTGTCACCTTTAAATTGGCTGTGAGCCCTTTACAGGGTCTAGCTGCATTTCAGGAGCCATTACAACGCAACCAGAATAGCACTAGCTTGTGCCTGTAGAGCCAGTGAGGTTTGCTGGTGTTCACAAAAGGATGTGGAGTACTGACAGAAGAAGACTGGCAAATTTATCAGTAGAAATCTAAGGTGCTAGCAACTGCCCCAACCCTTGGCCATAAAGCACTGCCCTCATCTGAACTGAATGCCTGAGTACACCTCAGGTCTTTTTGGCACAAAATACTTTACCAGCTTTTTAAGACGTGCCACCCATGCTGGTGGGTCTAAGCAAAGCCATGAGACTGCAAGTGACAGGAGCTAAGCGTGCAAATTTGGGCTCTGTTGCCCTGCTAAGAACACAGGGATGGAAAGGACGTGGAAGTACTAGTTACGGGGCTGGTGTCATGGAACCCAGAAACAAAGATTCCCAATTATTTGAGAAAACTCCTGGGTTTAAATTAAAAAATTACACTACCACCCATTCCCCATATTTTTTCTTACATCCTTTTCAGTCTAGGTTTCATTCTTAGAGAACGTTTCCTTCTTAAAAAATAACAATCCCCCTAATCTTCCAATAGTACTTTATGGAAAGGAAATCTCCAGTGATACAACCAGTAGGGTATCTCCTCCGCCATAACATTTCTTAACTTGGTGAGAATACCGTGGGTAATAAAAATCAAAAGGAGAGAGACAAATGTCAGCCAGGCAAAAATGCCACAAGATTAATTTCTGTAATCCATCTCTCTATTATGTGAAAGAAACATGGCCCTTGGTGTGATGTTTGACTAGATGGTGAGAATTTTTGAATTTACAGTGATAAGTCTTGAGAAAACAGAAAATCTTCCTCGTTAAAGCTGAGGTAGCACCACATCTGTAACAAATTTAAGGCATGCAAGGACAAAAAAGAACAAGGCGTTTTACAATGTACCTCTGTAGACCTGTGCAATACCCCACAGGAGCTGGGTATCTCATTAGCTTGCTGCTGACATACATGTATGGAATCTTTCTGGGTGTGGTGTGTATCTACATCTCTCAGAAGAAAATCGGTTACTGGGGCATTCAGCATATTTCTGAAGTGGTTGGATTCTCCTTCCCCCTCTCCCTATCTATTTACAGTTCCCTTTCAAGTACAAAAAACATTTTCTGTAACCTCAGCTTCCTGATTCAGCTGTTGTGATGTCAGTTATTTACGACAACAAAAGTGAGACAATGCCTGTGGTTTGCGTGGGACAAAGGCAACCTTGTTTCTGTAAAAAGGGACAATCCTAGTGCGAGAAGCACAGGAAAGCCTGCCAAGTAGGACTCCGAGGGGATATTTCACTAGTCCCACCGTCTCCATAATAGCGGGCTTGACACTGCGTTATCTCAAAGGCCACTGACAGAGGGTTTTTCCTTTCCATAGGACTAGACACTAATGTGAATGCAACTCTTGGAAAATTACCTCTTTGCAGGACAAAGCTTTGGAGATAGGTATCTTGGGAAATAAATGGATTGCCAGTGGGTAGAGAGACAGTGAGTGTCAGGACACAAATGTTTCAATACCAGTTACGCATTCTGTGGTCACAAGCAAGTCACTCTGCACCTTTGCTTACCCACCATGAAACTGGTTTAATCGTATTTAACTCTGTAAACCACAGACGTGGTGAAACCCGAAGAATGCCAGTAAACTCTTGAGGTCACAGAGCAGCAAAAGGAAACTCTTAATACACAGCATGGTTAGTTATGAATGAAGAGTGTCAATTTGGGTGCAGCCTAGAGAATGTCACGTACCTGCTATTCTTCCAATTGGCATTGCGTGGTCCTCAGGAGGGGATACAGACACCATGATGTGGTTCATATAAGCTAACTCTTCTCGGTGGGACAGGTTGATTGGCTTTACCTCCCTGTGCAGCCCATCCTCAGACAACCTCGGTGGTTTGAAATCGGAGTGCCTGGGGTTCAGTATCAAAGGATGCATGATAGGGCTGGGCATCAGCTGGATAACCCTGGTGTTCTCCTGGCGAGGGCTGGAGGGCTTCTGGAGAACCTCAGAAGGAGGCGGGCAGTGGTTGTTTTCTATCGGGGACACTGAGAGAGGATAGGGCTCCTGGTGGTTGTTCTCTTGCTGATGCCTTGTCCCCGACACCCTGTCGGCTGGGGAGAGGCGACGGATAGTGTTGTCCATAGGGGACTTCAGTGGCCGCTGATAGGGTTCTGGTGATGGACGGTGGTTGTTGGTGATGGGCGATCTAGAACGATGCAACAGTTCAATGGTTGGGGGGTTGTGGTGGACTGTTTCTGTGGATGGTCTTGAAGGTCTCTGGACAAAGCTATCTGTGGAGAAAAAAAAAAAACAACAAAAAATATAGATCGTCTATATTATGATCAAGGTGTAGGACCTAACTGTCAAACTGCTAGCTCGGCTTACTGGGTACTGCTGTCAGCTTGGAAACATTTTTATCTGTGTGACCTACAGATGCCCAGAAAAACGCATTATAAATGCAGATAGTTATTACTACACAGAATGAAATCAGTACTGTGAAAACAATCTCCCTCCACCACCATGTGACAGTAGTTCCTGAGGAAATGTGTTAAGAGAAATCCCATTTTGAGAAGCTGACTGGAACACATGTGAAGAAAGTAAGATCTGATTCAGCTGTACTAACTGTATTTCTGTGCAAATGCTTTGAAACTTATCTCCTGCCATTCATGTCTCTACATGTGGTTCCTGTTATTGTACCATGATGAGCACTGTAAAGCAGACGGAAGAGATGAAATGGGAAAACGTCTCCAGGAAAATATTGGGTAGTAAGTTTGAGACAGTAGACGCTTGGGTCAAGGTAGAGAATACTTTAGTCTGAAATACGGACTGTGTTATCTAAAAAAAACCACTGGTAGGAAGCTCTTTGTGAAACGCTAGCTAAATTTTATCTCTGCCTTGTTTTTAAGAGCATGTAACATCTTCAGAAGGATATTTTCATCGTGTTTTATTTCGTCTGTGCTGTCTACTGATGGGTTGTCCCCTATAAGCACTTACATTTCTTCAGCAGGACTTCTAGCATTGCTTTTGCAGGAGCATACTTCCCCAGCCGTGATCCTTAACAGTAGGGGAGAGATCAATCACGGCTCTAGGTCAACGTCTTTACATACTAACGATGCTCTCACAAAATGAAATGCTTGACATAAACAGTGCAAACTTTCAGCGTAGCTAAGGCCATCAATTTTGACTTGGGAAACAACTGACAAAGAGGAAAATACCACCAGAGCACAGTGACTAACAGGTTTTTATCTGAAAAACAAAGATCAAATTTCAGTGTTTGATGAAAGCCTTGGCTGATAAGAGAAGGAAACTGCTGGGTACACGTCAACAACTGAAACAAGTAGCTGCCTATTTGTGGCTGCCTGTTCACTCCATTCGCTCTGATCCTCTTTAACAGTTCTCTTGCTCTCTTGTCAAGGCAGCGATATGCTTTGAATACCCTGTCAAGGTGAAGACTCGGGGGCTCCCATTGCCCTGGAACCCAGGCAGGCATCAGGAGCAGGATCAGCACTTACCCAGGGAAAGGCCTGAATAGGAAAAGCTCTAGTCCTGAGAAAACATAGCGCCAGGCAGTGACATAACACCAACCTTTTTGCCTACTCAATGGGCTGTTCATCCACACAACGATGCTAATGTCTACATGAAAACCTGAAATTTTAAGCAGAAACTACATGGCTCCAGAGCACTTATTTCATGCGCTTGTGGTCCCAGACAAGAAAAATGCATCCGTAGGGCTATTTAAGGTATTCACAATGAAACAGTTAGAGAATATGAAACTGCAGAGCTATATATTGTTCTTCTTTAAACCCAAACAGTTTTAAATAAAATGTGGCCAGCTAATGTGGGTTAGCCCAAATGATGTCAAGATCAAAGAAGAATTAATTTACAACTGTACCTACCTCTGCGGCTGTCTTTTCTGAAAGTCTCATTTCTTTGCCACAACAGAAAGAAAACCAACCCCCCAATTTTACTTAGAGCCCTATCTTCTACAGACCATCCACCCCCATCACTGTACATTCAAATGCACTGTGGTCATCTTGGCCTGTAAATACAGACCAGAATATTGTATTTTTTGTCCTACTTATTTAAAGTGCCCTGGCTGTGGGGAGCAGCTATCTTGAAAGCAGAAAGGAATGCCTTGCTGTGCTTTCCACCACGCTCTCTGCAAACATTAGTTGGCTCTGACAAGCTTCAAACAGAAGCAGACCTATCTGTCTGCTCCCAAACCATGGTAATCCTGAAACAGGACGTGGAGGATAGAAGGTAGGGACCAAGGAACGCTTCAAAAAGCAGCAAGAGGCAAAACCACAAATGGATACACACTAGTGTTCACTTTCCCGTAAGATCTTTCTCTTTAAATACTTAACTAAAGAACCCCCTCACAGCCAAAGTTGCTGTTTACCATAAAACAATTCAAACTCAGGTCCAAGCAGTTCCACTGCCACAGATGATCTCGAACAGAATAAAAACCTCATCACATTCGTTTCTTGGCACATCTGATGACTGTAAGTTGAGCACATATGGTATATCATTTCCTGCAGGAATAGATTCACTCCTCAGTCTGGCTCTTCATTCTGCGTGACCAACGCTCTTCTCTTGAAGGGCAAGCTGTGAAAGGGAATTCAGCTCCCAGCAAAACTGCTGACCTATCTGATCCATACAGGGATGGGTGGGGCTGCACTCACTCTGGGAGTGAGCAGTTGCTGGCAAGACAATCCCAAAGATTGGCACTCTGCTTATCCATAAAAGAAGCGCAGGGAATGACAGTGTAAGCTTCCTGTACGGCATCCCACGAAATGACTCAGTGCTGAGTCAGAAGGACCACTAGAGATGTAGGTAATTCATGCTCCATTGCTCATCCCTCTACAGGGACAGAGACTGATGCCCACAGGGCAGATTCCAAGCCAGTGTCAATGCATCCTGGAGATATTCTGAAACACTGCGAACTGATTTCAAACAGTCAAACCTACTTTGCTTAAGCTAGTAAAAAGTCACTAGATGTAAATGTTGGTCTCAACTGATTCTGGATTAACTAACTTAAAATGAAAGCATTTACAAGTAGGACCGGAAGTATATAATCTCTGAGGAAATGGGCAAGAGAGCCCGCAGAAGAACATGGAAAAAGATCACTGGTGTAAGAAGGGATTCTAAAAAAGATCCATCCCCCATGAAGTTTAACCACTCGAAATGGTGCCAAAGCAACACTTCACCCCTCTGTTCCAGTTTGTGAGTTAGGCAGGGTTAAGTTCTGCTTCTCACATTCATTCTCCTTTCTCACTAAGCTGCATTCTGCTGAGGGAAAACTGTAAACCTAATTGTGCTAGTTTCTCCCAAGTGACTCTGCGAAACAGGAAGAAGAAAGAAGGAATGTCAAAATACATAAATAAATACATTCACCTGCCTATAAATTCTTGGCATAAACATTTTCTGACTGCTCAGTCTTGTGGCAGGCAAGTTGTAGTTTCTTTTGCTTGTTTTGAAGTCCCTCTCACAGCAAAACAAGAAATAATTTTTGTCATTATAAAGAAAAGTTTTAAGTAATAGCACAGAGTTCTCTAAGTAAACACAGTGGTACTATCAGCAGCCAGAGTACTGTGAGGAAGAAACCAGAACTGTTTCTAAATCATCCTGTTCTCTCACAGAAGTTGGACTAGAGTGAAAGCTGCCGCATAACTTTAAGGTAGGGGTGCCTGACAGGTCAGCTAGTATTTCTGTTTGAAATTTAGAAAGGGAACACTTTTGGGTGAATGCCAAGCTTCAGAAAAAAAACTGGTATCTTTATAATGGTCTCTAGAAACTGTCTATCTTAATACACTAGGTGTTGCCCAGCTCTGCCAATTAAACCTCATCCTGACCTGTAGCACCCCCTTCTAATCTGAAATATTTCCATCGCTGTGCGGAACCACTTTGGAGTGTCCTGATCCGATCTGCTGCTGTCCTGCTCTTGGTTTAGTCTCAGAGTTTTACTGGTGCCATTTGATTCTGGCACGGTCAGGCTGGCTATGGGCAACCTGCACAGGTCTGACAGTACCCCTGAATCTTGTCTTGCAATCCCGCACTGAATCTCAAAATAGTTTGTGCATCTTTTCTCCAGTTAGCAGAGCCTAGGCCGATATCCTAACTCACTTCTGTTTTCTTCTCCAGTTTACTTAAAACAGGAACAACACTACTTTTTCCTAGATTTTTCGTTTTTTAGATTGAAAAAGTGAATTCTGCCTGATGCTTTCACAGAAAGGATCTTCTAAAAGGCTCAGGCTTTATCTTTTTCTGATATTGCAGAAAACCAAGAAGTACTTTAGCGTGTATATTTTTAAAGAAACCAAAGCCTCAATTTTCCACTGAAGGAAGCACACTTACATTTTGAGCTGTACTAATAATCTGTAGAAGAAGCCCACACCTGCAATTCCACAAACATATCTATTCTTTCTTCACCACCTCTGACAGGCAGGGGAATGTGTGGACACTACTAGATGGCTAACTAATCACCTAAGCAAGTAATTGTGACAGTAAAAATGAGAGAAAACCTGCAGAAAAAACCTCCTCTCAACGTGAATTGCTCAATCAGCTCAAAAGCTGAGCAACAAGACGGGCTCAGTGCTAGGAACTCTGGCATGATGCGATGACAGATTGTCAGTTGAAGTGACTTTGAGTTAGATGTTCCTCTCCGAGGCTGACTTCTCCCTTGCTCTGCAAACAATTGCATCTAGTTGCATCTCCAGGATACGAAAAGTCCATGAAGCATCTCTGTCTACCTAATTGGGAGTGAGGAAAAATGCATCAATGGGGTCAATAAAACTTTCCGGTATTTTTTTAATCTTCATCTGGCGTAGTGTTTAAGCAGGGTTTGGAAACAGGACAACATAACAGAAGGTAAATGGAGAATGGACAGTGGACTCCCTAGGCCAGTTGATTGTTCCAAAGCTATGGAGACAAAGGGAGGAGAGTAGCTTTAAAATGACATAATTCCTCACAGCCTTACCCTACTCACCTCTATAATGGCAGCTCCCATAAGAATGAGACAGAGTTACCTTCATCGTGATTCTGGTGTAATATGACCTCTGGCTGAGCATGGATAGAGTTCCCAGGGTGGAAGAAAGGTGTGAAGAGCATACGAGCTTTCCTTTGCTTCAGGATATGCTGAAGGAGTTCATACAAAACATCACCTGAAAGACAAACAGCAGGAAAAAGGAAATGAAAACCTACACACTGCTGAGAAGACTAATTTAGCCATCTGATGCATGAATTCATGGCTCCTGGGTGCCATTTGCAGACCCAAAAATGCCTGCAGTAAAATCCTGCTTTTCACTGTTTTCCAAGGTTCCTCCCTGAAAGGAAAAAAGTCAAAGAAAAGCTGCACATCACACCTCTTTGTGTGACTGTGGAAAAATGGGAGAATGACAAGACATGGGTTTTATTACCCCAGTACAGAATTTTTTTCAGGCTACATAACTGCCCATCCAAGAGCTCCAAACCTTTACAAGCAGGAGTTAGTTCAGTGTCCTGCCTTCTCTCATTACAGTCTCAGTTTTTTAGACAGACACCTTAGGACACAGATAAATGTGGAGTCCATGATTTACGCAGTGAGTTGCTGGGAGCAAAGATGGTGCTCTTCTTACTGAACAATTTCGGCTTTACCAGGGGGAGGAGATAGATGTTGTAAAGCCTTTCCACACAACACCGGTGTTTCAAGGCCAGAGGCTGTGTGCTACTAAGATACTCCATTCTAGGAAATCCACAGGAGGAAGGACTCTCATTTTGAGATGTTACTTTGGGATTGACTCAAAGACTTGAAAAGAATTGAGAGATTTAACTATCCTGAACATGCTTGCTGTGGTGACAACACCTGGAGACACTCAAGTGCTATAGGTGCTTAGGCACTTCTGTACGTCACTCTTGGTGTCATTGGTTGGGCTCCTGAAAAGCCCAGATGGGATCCCAAAGCCAGTTATTTCTGGCTACTAGAATCTGTATGGACTGCAATGCAATAGGCAATATTAGACCATGGATAAGATGCAGACTAAGGAAGAAAATGGTGGACTTTGTGCTCTGTATGGGCAAATATAGTCTGTCAGGGGCTACTGTAGAGCTCTTCCACAGAAATCTCTGCAGTGAATTGCATTGCACCAAGCTGACATGTTCTTGCACAAATTGATCCAGCTACTTGTTTCTTTTCTGGGGTCTAGACAGGCTGTTCCTCGCTTCCCCCCTATTCCCCAGCAGCAGAATTGTTGTATCCTACCTCAGTGGAATGTATCACTGCAATAGCTAGTAGACCAATGGACTAACTGCTTATTTTGTGCCTTTTTATGTATTAAATCCTGTACTGATGCCCTTCCTCCAACAACATCTGCGTGAAACCCCTAGATACTTCTACATCTTGCCTGATGGAATGGGTTGCACATTTCAAAGTGAAAATGTACAACACAGGGTAGGAAGTCTCTTGATTTTTAATTCTGCTTGCTCTCTAATGTTTGTCACTGCTCATACTACAGAGGAAAAGGCTGCAGGAATAACATATTATCTGAACTTAGTCAAGTTTCACTTAGGAAACCTCGAATTTTCTGGGAGATCTTTCTCAAGTGTGTGGGGTTTTTTAAGTAGCTGTTTCTATGAGATTGTAAGCTGTGCACCATTTGTCCCTTGTCCCTATAAACTGCCAGTGCTCTATTTGTGGGCAAGTTTAGTGTCTTAGCGTGAAACAGTTAAAGCCATCCTGCTTTCCATAGTTCAGCTTCCTTTATTTTTAGCATCTTGGCTGCTTTTACTGTCTCAACAGTGACTTTAGGGCATTTTTAAAAGGTGATTGCAATACCTGAAAATCTAATTAAAAACAAAGCCTCGAGAACCTAGCTACCTTTTCCATGTTTAGTACATGAAAGGCTAACAAGTGATTTTACCACATAATTTGCATCTTTGAATGAAAAAGTGGCATAATCATAACTAGTGCTGTACCACTCCAAGCAATAAGGTAGCAAATTTGTACCTCCTTTGATTTGGCCTGACAGGCTACTGAAAACATCCATAAAGCTGGCTGTCTTTTTTTTAGCTAACAAAACAATTCTGCTTCTGCACCACCCAGATGCAGTAACGCTGGTTAAGAAGGTGAAAAGGGTTTTTTACTCCCTCTCTCCTCTGCTGCCTCCCTTCCCTGGCCAGCCCTGAACAGGAGAATAGCTGTGGGGCTGGGAGCTCACTTTATTGCTAGGACCGCTGGGGGGAGTGGATGTGGTTCTGCTGGTTTAACCGTGAGGGAAAAGGATACAGCTTTTATGTAGCTACACTCCTAAAAAACTTCATGCCTCTACGGCAAACGTTATTTCATAGTTCTTAAATTTCACATACAGTGAAGTTCTGGGAAATGTTGAGGTAATGTCCCTTTACCTACAGTCATCCAAATTTTTAGGTACTGGCTCAGACATTCTCTAAAAGGTTTATTACCAGTGGGAAATACCTGGAGAGGAGGAGGAGAGAAAAAAATTGAGGAAGGAGTCCTTTAGTTTGGCTATTTCATCCCAAATTTAGGTAAATAAGAGCTTAACCTTCTGCATAAAGTGAGAATTTGCAAGCCAGAGGCTCTTCTCTGGGAACACTCTATAGCTAGCCTACAAACATTTTAATGCTACTCATTTCAAGTGTCCTCACAGCACACAAGGGGAAGAGCAGGGGCATAACCTGCAGGCACCAAGGCATCGAGATCATGAGGGGAGTTGCAGACAAGATACAGAAAGGTGTCCCTTGCCCACATCCCCACTTTCAATCAGAGAATCACAGAATCACAGAATGTTGGGGGTTGGAAGGGACCTCTGTGGGTCACCCAGTCCAACCCCCTGCCGAAGCAGGGTCACCTACAGTAGGCTGCACAGGACCTTGTCCAGGCGGGTCTTGAATATCTCCAGAGAAGGAGACTCCACAGCCTTCCTGGGAGGATACAAATACTCCTTTTGCTTTAATCAGGGCCAATTTATTAATGAAATTATTTGAAGTGGTGTACCAAAATTTAAAAAAAAAAAAAAAGTTTCTAGGCATCGGTTTTCACTACCGTATCACACTGGGATTAGACATTAATGTTTGGTATCTTCTTCCGTGCATAATTAGTCCTGGATTTGAAGCATATGCTTAAAAAACTTCATATCCACTAAACACAAGCCACAGATTGTGTGGCAGATTCTGAAGGAGGAGGGCTGTAGCAGTGCATTCAAGGGAGTCACCACGCAGCTTGGTGCAGAGTTGGTGCCGCAGCTTGTTTATCAGCCGGATGCAAGCAGCACCAGCTGTACTTCTGCACCCAGCGAGCCTTGCACTGGAAGCCTCCCCACAGCAACTCGGTAACCGCTTGGTCCAAACCCTTTGATCACCGATGGTGACTGAATTGCGAGCCTTTATATTTCACAGGACTACCTTGTATGGTCACAGAAGACAAGCTCAGAACTCTTATTTAGAACCAGTAACTCACGTTTAGCTAAACATCCCTGACAAAGGAGGGCAGAGGCTCACTCTGACTGTAAAACTGGAGCAGACAGACTGCAGGGGATATAAATACAGGCAGGCAACATACACATATCTAAATCTTCTTTGTGAATAAATGAAGACATAATTTGAGCAATAGGCAGACTGATTCACACACCTGTCTGCGCTGTGCCTTGGGCTGGACTCCAGCACGTGAGAGAATATGGTAAAGGAAAGCAAAGCCCACAGGGGCTGTTAAATAGAGGAAAGGTCCCCCAGGGAGGAGTTCTGCAGTCACTTTTAGCGGCACGTCAGCCAAGCCAACTGTGAGGCAGAATACTAATATGAGCTTTTTAAGAGGCTGGAGCACTTGATTAACTTGCTGCTGTGGGTCTGTGAAAAGGTAAGTCTTTACAGGGAAGAGCTGGAAGTCACAAAGTGCTGCCAGAGAAGCTTGCTTTCTGGGAGTTCTGCAGGGACTTTTAACTAGAAACAGGTTGGATATCTGGGTTTGGATTTGCATTCAAATTTGCCTACAACTCAGGTGTATCAGAATCTCATTCCCTCTTTGGCCTTTTTGTCCTTGCCTCACACGAGTGTCTCTGTCCTCCCTCTCCTCCACCCCAGCAAATGTGATTGTTTCCTCCTCTGACATCTCCAGATTTCATTGCAGCTTCCTCTCTCTTTTCAATCACAGCTTCTGTAAGTAATCCTCACCTGAATGAGGAGACCTGTATCGAAAGTCCTCTTTGGTCAGGAGCAGCAGAGCCTTGCCGTTCATCTCAAAAGTGTTGCTCTCAATCGTCCTCAAGGAAAACTCCTTCTCCGCCCACCTGAGCCACTGTGCCACATCGTCCCTGCTCCAGTAAACGGGCTGCAAACCTATGGCAGGAAGAGACCACGACTGTGTTACCAAATTGAGACAAGGCACGGGAATATAGGCAAACATCAGTGAATCCTCCTTTCTCCCCACACCATAACGTGCAAAGTCCCAGGGGAAGGTGTAGCAAAGCAACGTCACGTTGACGCAGAATTATTCTAAGCACTGGACTGTCAGACACTTCATTAGTTTAGGCACTTTGATTTATCTGTGATGTGCTGAGAAACAAGAACTGTCTCAGCATCCTGAAAAAAGCTTCTAGGACACTATTTCATTCCAGGTTTCCACTGTGAAATTGGATTTTCCTTCAGCTGCTCTTCTGAGGTGCAGAGCAGGCAGGAGGCAAAGTCCTAGGCCCCATCCATCCTTGGTGTGCATCCTTTCACAGAAGACAGGCAGGCTCTCTCTTCATGCCCCTTGTAAAGTCATTGATCAAGACCAATGAAAGGTAATCAAATGCAAGACAGCTATGGCCATACTTCCCTCTAGGTGGCTGGGGCCTGTAAAGAAGGGCTGCTTCACGCAGTCTCTGCAACAGTGGGTGTGTAAGTGGTTATCAGAGCAGGTATGGTTGAGAAAGGTGCGTTCGGACCGGCCCACCCCTCCTGCAGATGCCATTACACTAGCAGATGTTATTCCCACACTGGAGAGGAAAGTAAGTGCTGACACTGTGGCAGTTTAGCACTGCTTTAGCTTGTGTTTCCTGTATAGGAATAAAATATTACCAATGTAACTCTGTCCATGTAAGGGTGGTATGCCATTTTATAGTAAAACCACAGAATCACAGAATGGTAGGGGTTGGAAGGGACCTCTGTGGGTCATCTAGTATGTTTGGTTTGGGCACGGATTCTCCAGGGCTCCAAGGAGAATCTGGCACTCCCTTTCTCCCAGCCAGCTCGTACACCATATACAGCTTAGATTACTGTGTTTACTCACAGGGGCCCAACCAAGTCACCATGGAAGTTAAAGAACTTTTGCCTGCTACCTGTATTGGGCCCAGGCAGAGAGGCTTGGGAGGAGTGACAATTCAGTGCCTGTTTTACAGACAAATTTAAAATACCTTCCTTCCCCTGGAGAGAAGGCAGCACGGTGAAGAGCTGTTTATACCCAGGTAGAGAGATTATCTCCAATCCACTGGGAGATAAAAGCTTTCTTTCCTTTTCCCCCTTGTGAGATGACTCATTGTTTGACTTGCTACAATGTGCTGTGTAGAACTGAAAGCTTCACACTGCGCACAGGAACATAAAATTTGCCATATCTGATCAGATCTCTGGTACACAGCCTCTGGCAGGAGCTAATACCTTATGCTTCAGAGGAAGACAAACCTCCCTTCCTCATAGTGCACCTGGCTGATTGCATGCTGCACATGGGAAGAAATTTCCTTCCTGGCACACCATTCTCCGAGATCTGATTACCCTCCTCCTACCAAAAAGAAAGAGTTTCTACAAAAAGAAACCTGGGAGAGTTGTACTGCTCTGTTTTGGTTTGGCTTTTACTTCTTTAACAGACAGGCAACACTTTTTTCTGTTTCAGCAAGAGGTCACACGCAGCGAATTGCATTCTGCTGCTACGCCAGATTCCCAGACAGCAGCTTTGGAAAGTCCCAGAGCCACAGCTGCATACAGAACTGAATCTCAGTCGGAAAAGGAATTGAGATCAAGCCTGAGAAAGGGTCAGAGCTGACCTAAGGAAGGGACGTCTGCATGGCAGCAGCCAGAATTTCCAGCGGCGTTCATCTGCCCCTGTAGCACTGTATTACGTACCACACAGAAACAAGAAGCAGCATTTATTTATTTACAAAGGACTTCAATTCTCTTCCCCCTATTGAATTAGGGTCTGATTACTGAGGTCAGAGTTTTCTGTAAGACCTTTCTTTTTGAAGAGATTGGGGTGAAGTGTAGGTCTGCTCAGAGATGTGCAAACCATCATCTAAAATGCCAGCGTGAGGTTAGCTTTTGCTGAATATGGGGTTATTCTTGCAGAAAACACGCTCCCGACCTCAGGCTGCCGCTGGGCAGCATGCACGCTGACTGCAGCTAAAGGAGAAAGTAGTCAGACGTGAGGTAGCCAGACCACAACTTACAAAAAGGTTTAAAAGACCGTCTGAGGAGCGCTGGAAATGCTCATGCGTGGCCTCTTTTGCATCCCGCCTTGCCATGCCATGCACGTAATAAGGAGCACTGCCCTTACTGGGAGGGTGTGCCATGCCCAAAGGGGCACTGTCACGTCTGACTGGACTTCTGATGTGCGCTTCAGAAGATGAGGCACGAAACAAAACAAAACATCACTGGGAAAGTCAGGCTGGCACGGGCAGAGCTATATGATAACATCACATGATGTGCATGCTCCCCTACAGATAACAACACAACAAATAAATCACTCCCTATGAAAGCATAGATAATCATTTCCCGTGTCCTGGTGACAGTGTATTTTTGCATTCCGTTCACTTAATACAAAAGTACCATGTCTAAAGAGGAGTTTAAATTAATTGGTGCTAGACCCCAAGCAGCCACATAAGCTGCACAGACTGGGACAAGCCACACGTGCTGTTCTGGCAGCTCTGACACAGACCCAACACTTCACACTGCAGATCAGTGTTGCTGGGCTTCAGCAACAGCTCCAAAGAAAAGCCCCAAAGTAGCATGACCTAGGACCACTTGGCTTCTAGTTACTGAAAATCAGCAAGCAGACTTTCTAATTCAGTTTGGCTACCGCTAAAATGAGTGGGTGGACGCACCGCATCTCTGCACCCATGGGGTGATACCGTAATTCAACAATTATTTGTGTTGGGAAGCCATAAAGTGCCATGAAACAAGTTACACGCTTTTCCCCAGACGGACTGCCCCTTCTCTCATTTCCCTCCCTCCCTGCCCTGCCGCTTTCCTTTTTCCTTTCTCTCCAGAAAGCCCCTCTTGGTTGCCTGCCTCCACTGCACGCCCGTTTGCCTTGTGAGGCTGAGCCGGCTCAGCCGCGCGAGGCGTTTCTGGGGGTGCAGACCAGTGTTGCTGAAAGTGCTTCAGAAACTGCCGTTCAGAAAATAATTCTTTCACGTGCAGTACAGCATTTACTAAACTTGTATCCCACCTTCTTTGCCCTTTCTTAAAAAGAAACAGTTGGTTTTGTGAAAACAAGGGCATGAGAGGGTTGGCTTTGCAGCTGAAGAGATTTTACAGCACAGCATACATAGCTATCAGTAGGTCCTGAAAATGCTTTCCTGTACTCTCCATGAAAGAAAAACTAATCCCGCTTATACAATTTTTCTTTTTTGGAAGCTGTTTCTTATTTTCCCCTCTCCATCTTCTCTTTTATTGTCATGCCCACAGTGGAGGAAAATGGGCTCTTTTTATCTCTCCAGTTTTATTCTCTGTGAAAGCTAACAGCATTGTCTTCAACTAACAAAGATATTTACCAAGCAGAATAAAGTGAGCAAAATGAGTGCTGTGTTACAAAACGAGGACGGAGTTTTGCCTGCTGAACCGACCGTTGAAATCGGTGGGAAGGCTTTGCTGCTTTCAGCAGGTGCGGATCAGGCACAGGGGATGCTGCCTTTCCCCCACTCTGCCCTCTCAGTGGCCAGCGTCGTCACGGACTTCAGAGGGTGAATTTTGACCGGGGAGTCAGACCCAGCTCTGGTCCCATCTCTGCCACTGCTCCACCAGCTGAAATCTGGCAAGCATTCCCAACCTCGGTCTCCCTCTCTGCGTAGCGTAAAAACAAATAACAAGAACTTCTGAATAGCTGAAAGCAGGTTAGACCAAGGCATGTAAACCATCAGAGGACTGCTCTGTGAGATCCAGTGTATTCTCTAGTCTATCTCCCGTCAGCTTCCAAACACCACCTCCAGCAGAGTAAAATACACTAATTTATAGACCTGTTTATAATCTGACAGCTTCATGTGCATTAAACAGGGAGCAAAATACATGCTCACCTTTCTAATGCTGCAGGCTGGCACGCCGCTGTCTTAATAGATTATCTACTTCTGTTGCTTATTCCTCATCTGAAGCCCTGTTTCTAACATGTGTGTTACACTAGCTACCTTATAAATGGTGAGAGCGATCAATTCTCCTGCTCCAGGGCACGGGCTGATAACCATCTGGACTGCAGACAAAATCCACTCCTGCTCCTTTCTATTCTCACGCAGGAAAACGAAGTAGAACAAAGAGCGGCCGATGGGGTAATTTACACCTCCTTCTTCAAATAAAATTGTTCACGTGTGTTCAGGCATTTACACACATGTGCGCACGCACACGCAGCAGAATGTGCTGGTCTGCAGAAGAGGAGTCGATGGTCTCTGAAGAGTTCACTCTTTTTTTGACAGTGAGCCCCTGAAGAAATTTAAGCATGATCAGGTGCTGAGGCTGGAAAACTAGAGTGCTCTGCTCACCCAGTATAACCTGCACGTAAAACTACACAGCCAGCAATATTTGCATCCGACCACAAACTTCTGGTGGGGTTACAACTTTGGTTTTTGAAGAGATGTAGCCAACCTTGAATCTTGCACAGCACTCACGTTCAGCATCTCCTTCTTTGCTTTGGAAGAGAGGGTATGAGTTTTATAGTATGAGTTGCTGCGCATAGTGTATGTAACAGATACATCTAAAATGTGAGGTATGACGTACCATAGGCTGTTCTCACCTTGACTCATTTTGGAATAATCTGAAGACACCAATCAAATGCAAAGCATAATGTATAGTAGCACGGAGTGCTGCTCTTCCACTTTAGTTTCGATATGAGGATGCAGCCACACGACAGTATGCATGATGGAAACAGCATTCACAGTAAGTTTCGTTTAACTTTTTGTTCCACTTTGGCTGGGCACTCCATCCTCACGCCTGGCTGCCCGGCAGGCAGGATGACGAGGCGAGAAGGGGGTAAACACAGACCTCTCATTTATCCCCGCTTTCTGCAGGGCAGACAGAAGTGTTCTCGCTCCCACGCCGAAAACTCCTTAGCGCAGTTGGGCAAACAGCAGTGGGGCCAGCGCACTCAGATCAGCAGCTGGTTTCCACAGACCCAGGGACAGAGGCATCGTCACCGGCAGCATCGGGCAGGCCAGCTCCGACTACAGGACAGCACTTCACAGAATCACAGAATGTCAGGGGTTGGCAGGGACCTCTGTGGGTCACCCAGTCCAACCCCCTGCCCAAGCAGGGTCACCCAGAGTAGGCTGCACAGGACCTGGTCCAGGCGGGTCTGGAATATCTCCAGAGAAGGAGACTCCACAGCCTCCCTGGGCAGCCTGGGCCAGGGCTCCGTCACCCTCAGAGGGAAGAAGTTCTTCCTCATGTTCAGACGGAACTTCCTCTGCTTCAGTTTGTGCCCGTTGCCCCTTGTCCTGTCACTGGGCACCACTGAAAAGAGTCTGGCCCCGTCCTCCTGACACCCACCCTTCAGATATTTATAAACATTTATTAGGTCCCCTCTCAGCCTTCTCTTCTCCAGGCTGAACAAGCCCAGCTCCCTCAGCCTCTCCTCATAGGAGAGATGCTCCAGTCCCCTCACCATCCTCGTAGCCCTGCGCTGGACTCTCTCCAGTAGCTCCTCATCTTTCTTGAACTGGGGAGCCCAGAACTGGACACAGTACTGCAGATGAGGCCTCACTAGGGCAGTGTAGAGGGGAAGGAGAACCTCCCTCGTCCTGCTGGCCACACTCCTCCTAATGCACCCCAGGATCCCATTAGCTTTCTTGGCAGCCAGGGCACACTGCTGGCTCATGGTTAACCTGTCGTCCACCAGGACACCCAGGTCCCTCTCCACAGAGCTGCTCTCCAGCAGGTCAGCCCCAGTCTGTACTGGTGCCTGGGGTTGTTCCTCCCCATGTGCAGGTCCCTGCACTTGCCCTTGTTGAACCTCATCAGGTTCCTCTGTGCCCAACTCTCCAGCCTGTCCAGGTCTCACTGAATGGCAGCACAGTGCCACTCCTCCCAGTTTGGTGTCATCAGCAAACTTGCTGAGGGTACACTCTAACTCTTCATCCAGGTTGTTGATGAAGAAGTTGAACAAGGCTGGGCCCAGTACTGACCCCTGGGGGACACCACTAGTTACCGGCCTCCAACCAGACTCAGTGCCACTGATGACAACCCTCTTGAGTTCTGCCATTCAGCCAGTTCTCAAGCTACCTCAATTGGGCCTTTAGTGGGAAAACAATGCTGGAGAAGTTCAGAAGTCTTGAATGTCTGCTACCAACTAGCTCTTTAGGAACTGAAGCTCTCTTTTTTGTTACTAATTAACAAAATCCTCCCATGTTACCCATAAAGCATGATATGCGGTTCTGCCTATGATGCTGTATGTCAAGCAGGAGAGGGGCATGAAGTTGTGTTTTTCTCTTCATTTCTGTGTAATGGCAACACAGTCTGGAGGAAAAACATAGGATTAGATTCAAATCCTTCTCCCAGGCTCTGCCAGAGTAATTGAAAAGTCTCCTTGTTCTGCCTCACTTCTTCGTTTGGAAAATTAGCCTACCACACTGCAAAGAGGTGTCACAGGCCTTGGCCAGTTAACACCTGCACAATGCTTCGAAAGTGCAAAATGCTGCACAGCTGCTTTGAATGACCACGGTTCAACACCCCCGCGCCGCTGTCTCTGCTGCTTTCTGGTTCCCTGTTCAGAGGTACTGATTGATGCTGCAGACCAGGGGCCCTGTTCTGACACAGCACTCGCACCTGACAGCACAAACCACAACGTGCTGCTCCCCGAGAAGGGCTGCAGCGCTGAGCACAACTGCAGCGTGCCAGTCACACCAAAGGGGGTTTCAACTTAAAGCCCAAGCTGGAGGCTGCCTCCTGAGATGGGAATTTTATGCTGTCTCTGCCGGAGCTGCTGCACCCATCTCTCAGCACAAGTGCCTTCCCCACAGCTACCAGCACTGGCAGGCTCCCTTCCTCAGGGTGCTCAGCAGCTCTTAAGCACTACCTCTGCTATGGAAAACACAGGCAGGAAGGTTAAGGACCCTGCTTTCCCAGGAAGCCTTTCTGATTCCTCAGAGGAGGGGAACCGACGACAGAGAGCTGTGGCATGCTTAGCTATCCCCATGCAGATGGACAACCTAAATAAGTGCCTTCTGGGACTGCTCTTGGGCTGGCATACATGTGGAAGATGCAGCCCCACCACGGGATAAACCCTGTATCACTGGTGGTCCAGGCACTTGCTGTAGGGGACAGAGGTCTGGTGTGCAGTGATGTGCCCGACCACTTGTTCTTTCCAGCAGGTGCCACTTGACCCAGGGAGTGGAGAAGCAGTAGCTATTCACTGCTGCTGGCCCACAGGGGTTGCCTCATCCTCCAGCAGAGAGCTGGGTCTGCAGTTTCGAGACCCAGAGACAAGCAAAGGTAGAAAAGGAGGAAAAGGTTAATCCTGGCTAATCCTCAGGAAGAATTATTTGGGAGGTGAGTACAAACCGGTACATGGCAATGGATGGCAGCAGACAAAAGCACGCCTTTACGTGTCTTGTTAAGGAAAAAACGGTTGGATAGGGAACAGAGGAGTCGTGTGATGGGCAGGAAGACAGAGCCCAGTGAGGCTTGTGTGCCCTTTGAAAAGGTATGAAACTGCCTGTAATCAGAATCACAAGGCTTTGGGAAGTTCCCACACTGCTAGGAACAGAGAGCGAAACAGCTTTTTCAGTAGTAATCTGAAATAAAAGGCATAGGCTCATGTCTCCTGCTGTCCTGTCGAACAGAGTATTAAGAGGTAGAGCACAAGTGCAGGTAATGCTTTGTGCATGGTGTCTGCTTTGGGGCCTCTGTACATGCAGACGTCTACAGGAACAAACCTGGCGAAGCACTGGGCTGGGTTTCTGCCATGCTGACTTTGCCAGCGTGGTGCGCTGCGCCCAGCTCTTCTCGGTGTCTGCGCAGAGACCCTGGAAAGTTGACACACCTGAATCCCTTAGGGGTCCAGGTTCATAAAATAAATAAAATTGCTTTTCTAATGCAGCCTTTGGAAAGCCCGTAAGAAACATATTGATTGGAAAATGCTTGATCAGAATGATCAAGCTCTGAGCTCTCATACAGGGAAATAAATCTTTTCAATTCCCCACACCCCATGCCAAGCTCAGCTTCCTGGAAGCAACTACGGCCCTTTCTGGAACTGAGGTGAAAATCCCATGTTCCATCACCTCCCCTGACCTGCTGACATTACACATGGTTTGCATTTGCTGATCAAATGCACAAGCAGGACTCTAAATTAGCCTGCTGGGCTGAGGTCGCTGGCTGATTAATGATGGCAGATGAAGTCACCGCTACAAAAACCCCACAAAATCTGAAGCCTGTGTAAGCAGGAAAGGATGGAGGAAAGGCCACACTCTACAGAATTCAACACGACCAACATATTCTTTCTCATTCTATAGCTGAACCCTTTTCTTTCAGATACAAGTCAGTAAATGAAGTAAATCTCTTACAGAAAATTACTCAGCTATGTCTAAGACCCCCTGCCCCAACAACAGCCAGAAAAGTCCCTGAACACTGCAGACCAATTCCTGAAGTCCTTACAGTTGTACCTGATGTCAGACTAAAGCCCCAAGTGCAGCCCCAGTCATTTAACATGGCCAGTTGTGCTGCACTTCTTGTAAATGAAATCAATATTTGACCCACAGCGGCTGCCCCCCTCCTTTCTGTTTCCACCTGCATCATCTGGAGTTTGCCTGCAGAAAACGTGGACCTTAAGATGCAGCCCTCTTTTTTCTGCGAGCTGCCTCTATTTTGGCATCGGTCACAGAAAACGCTATAATGCTGGAGCAGTCCACCTGCTGCTGACAGACAGTTTGCGGCCTGAAAAGAGAATTCACCCAGGATGGGGCAGAGCAGTCTAGATACACGGTGCTGGTATGTGTGCTTAAGCGGCCAGGGTTTGAAGTTCTGGAAGGGAAAAGCTACCAGTCAAAGAGGCGAGCAACCGCAGAGGTGATGAAAAGACCAGCCTGTTTTCTAGGCACTTATTCCATGAGCCATGTCCAAGAGCTTTCAAGAACTGCACAGAACAGCTCCAGTTCCCTCTCGCATTGTTTGCAAAACCTTCCTAGAAGCCTCACAAAAGCTCTCCTTCCAGGGCAGGGAGAAGGCTGGCTTTTCGCATCTGGGCACCACATTCAGAGAAGGCCAGAGCCTACGCGAGCCAGCAAGCTGCAGACGGCACAAAACTGTTCGGCCGGCTACGGCCGTTCAGCCTCTACCGCGGCTGCCGCACTCGGGAAAGAACCTGCTTGGGTCCAAGATGACCCCTCTCTGTGCTCACGTCGTGCCCACCGGCAGCGAGGGCAGGTGACCACGGGATTCCAACCAGAGCGGCTTGTGCAACCCAGGCAGCTGGCAGGGGGATGGGGAACGGGGAAATGTTGGTTTGGACCTGCTCCCAGTTATAGTCTTAATCCACTCCTGACTCCTTCTCAACCAATTTTTGGCCGTTTTCCATGGAGCAGACATTGCTTTCCTACTGCTCCCTTCCAAAAGGAGCTGAAAGAAATGTCTTCTGTTGTTTTTTGCCTTGTATGTGCAAAACTTTATCCTAACCAAAACTAGCCGAGCCCTGCCAATGGCACGGGTTAGCTACCTCAAAAGCCCATGCTGCCAGAAGCAAGCAGTGTTGCAAGCAGAAGTCAAGGAGATTATAAAAACTTTAATTTTCTTCTCAGCAACTCCTTATTGTTTCAAACCGATTTATCTTAATCCAGGTCAAAATTCAGGTCTAACAAACATTCTTTACAGTTTTCCTGTACCAGACAAGGCCACTGCTGATACTACTATTAGTAACGCAGGCACATGTACACTACGCAGTGTCTCTCAACTGCAGACAGATTAGACTGTTGTATCTGTTTTAGAGATGTGAGGCACAAAGTCACTGGACACCTGCCCATACGCCGAATGTGTTACAGGAGGGATTAAATCCAGGAACTATATTCTGCTCCTCTTTACAACTGGACAAATGCAGAGCATCTTTACGTCCTTAACACCTACTTTTCCTTCCCACTTCTTCTGTCACGTACTTGGTGCATCCTGGCAACAGTAATTTTAAGGCAAAAAAAACCCCATACCCACCTGTATTAGAATGAACTGACAATACATGCTGTTTCTTTAACAAAATACAGCCTTGATCCCTGGCTAGGGTGTTGAAGATTTGTAAGTAATCAGAAACAAATTTATTCTGGTAGTCTTGACCTACATATGGTTTTACTTATGCCTTTTGCCTGGTGCCTAATTGCTGTACAGTGGAGAGGGGTGCTGAGATTATTATCGTGCTTAGAGTATGCAGCAGTAATGCTGGTGATGGAACTGAAAGCTCCGCTTTTAGGCACTTGATCAACACTCCAGAAAGATGTGAAAAACTGAAGAGATAGTTGCTAGTTGCAATGAATGCAGCTGCTAAAATTATGATGGTTCTTTCGGCAATTTATCACTTTAACCTATTATGAGCTAGGTCACCTTGATCTTCCAGTGGCTGCAAGCTTAGAGGTGATTCTACCGTTTTGGAAGAGAGAGGTCAGGAAGTCCTTTTCGTACAGCTGAATCAAGTGGAAAGTTTTGAAATCTCAGTTTCACATGCCAACAAAACACCACCACCAACATAGCAAGACATTGTAATCCTCCTGTATTAAGAAGCTGCTTTCTTCTTACAAGGAGATTTTGTTCTCAGAGGCTCACATCCTGAAGAAGCTGGGTCCCTTTCCCTTGAGGAATTTTGGCTGGGACTTTGTTTCCTAACTCAACTGCGATTGTGAGAGCCGGGGAGGGGGCAGCGTGTACACAAAGAGCATGTTTTCCAGGCTGTTTCCAGGGAACGTGAGGCCAGCTCCACTACAGAACAGTCTACGCCGTGACAGCAAGATGTCATCTGTTGGCTTCCTCGGCACTGGGGCTCCAAGCCTTGCGAGCTGCAGCTGCACTTGCACTGCTACTGTAAAAGCAGATTTTGGCAGCACAGCCAGACCCATGGCTCACTTTGCCTATAACGATTAAGCAAATCAGCGTAGAGAAAATTTCACCACCAGCACGTGGTTAAAAGCATGTCACACTTCCAGTCTAACTGATTTCACTTTTGGACCTCTGCCTCTTTGCTTATGCAGGTATTCTCCTTCAGACTCCTAATCCAGGAGGGCTATAAAAGCCAGCTTCAATCCATCAGTATATGAGTTGTTTTGTGCTTTATGCTAAGATCTGCCTTCAGGTGACATTCAGTATTAAATAACTGGGGGAAATGGTGCAAATTACAGCTCTGGAGACTGCACACTGTACTCAGTTTTGAACCGCACCTTGGGCTTTGGAGGTAAAAGCCTGCTCTTAGCATGCTGCAGACACTTCCCACTCCCAAGGTGCTGCAAGGCAGAGCTCTGACATGGTTAAAACCTCCACATTTAGCTTCATTTCTCCATAGTTCCTTAATGAACTAAATCCCTGCAGTTCTTACAAACTGTCAGTCATTTCTTCAGGAAGATGCTGCTGTCCTAGAGAAAGGTCAAGTGCTTAAAACAACCGCTCTAGATGCCGGGGGTCTTTTTCCACACCAAAGCGACGAGGAGGGCACTGAGATGGACTCCAAACTGCACTACAAGATATCACCCACACAGAAGAGGTAACTGCATTGTATTTGTATGGAGCCCTTTATCTCTACCTTTCCAGTGCAACTTGTGCTCAGAAAGGCTTCTTGTACCAAGGTACTTGTGCTTGAAATACATTGATAATGAGAACAAATTAAGTGTGTGCTCTTTGATTATCAGATGATAAATTATCATGATTATCTTTGCTGCAGCTTGAGAATTGCTTCCTCTCCAGGGTTTAACTCCTGCTTGCTCTGAAGCTAGTAAGCACACCCGCTAACGGCTCCTATTAGGCCTCCCAAAAAACTGGCTTCCACTTACTATCTCTGTGCAAGTCGTATGAAGTTGAGGCACTACTTCTATTTGGGGCCACCTGAAAATATGGCCCAAGCAATCGGAAATCAACTTTATTAATTGGGACAGCAGGCAAGACCCTGTCTGGGAGCTTGTCAGATTGCAGCTAGGATGCTGTGCTGTGTGTCTCAAAGCTAGAGACGTGCTGCAGTCAGAGGCACAGCTGCGGCACTTGCAGTCATCCCTGGGGTGCCCTCTGATCCAGCTCCCCGAGGTGCCAGCCACGACAAGGGTGTGAGCACACACTGCACGTTCAGCACAGCCTGCCTGACACCCAGCAGCTAGTTCATGCTGAGGTCTGTGAGTATCACGGCTTCAGCAAATTCCTGGGCGGCTGTGGCACCGACTCACCTCTGACTGCAGCGCAGATACACACTCGTGTGAGCTATGGCCACCTCTCTGCGACAGCCTCAGATCTCAGAAATAACACACCTCCAGCTTCACAGGTGTCTTGCAGAAGCCCCGTGCTTGAGGGAAATATCCCCCCTCCTGAACTGGGTATATTGGAACCCCTTTCTGTTATTCTGCCTGGTATGAAGGAGCCAGAGCAAAGATGAGCTTTCTATCTCAGCACTGGGATGTCTGCAATTACCATAGTGTCCTTCAGACCAGCTCCTTTCAGGCTACAGCTCAGACAATATGTAGTGTTTAGTGGCAATGCTGACTTAATATTGTTTTCTGGCCACCCCTTCGATGTGTCAGTGCAATTGCTGGAGGAGCTACGCTGTGATTTTGACGACAGAGGTAATCTGTATTTAAGTATCTACGTACATTGGTTTCTGCCAGATCAGCTTTCCGAGCTGATGAAGAGCACAACTGCACGAACAGTTAGGTCAACACAACTGGCAGGGAGGTGGCAAATTGCAAAAAAGAATAACAGCTGGATGTGGTGACAGAGAAGGGAGGAAACGCTTCAGCTAGTACTGTTACAGCACATGTCACGTCACTGAAAGATGCACGGGCTTGCTGTATTACTTGAGTTTTATCTTGATGATGTCACCGAGAAAGGCTTGCTTCCAGGGCCGGAAAAATTACTGCAGTGTCAACAGAGGCAAATAATTTACCTACGTATTTCCAGTAGAGGATCAAGCTTTGAATGAAAAGGAAAACAAACAGGTGAGATAATTCACAAGGAGGTTCTGTCTCATCCTGCTTTTTGGGTTTCTTGCAAAGGTAAAGGTGCTGTGAGAGAGACTGCACACCCAGTAATGACGGGTAACTGACACCATCACAGATTCACAATTCTTAACATTCTGTAAACCTACTGTGCTGGCACAGACACCTAGTGACCTCGACACCAGCGAAGCTATATTGTGCTGTCCCTGCTTCCACCCTTCCTTTCCCACAGGAAGGATGGCCATCTTTGTGCTTGCTATCACCAACAAATTACTGCAGATGTGCCGGGGGAAAGGGGACCGCTGGCTCTTGAGAGGGGCATCGTGCGCTGCAGCTGGGAGCCCCAGAGCCAAGGTGGGATCGGCTGTGGAGCTGTGACAGCACAGAGGGGTGAGAAAGTTACCCCTCTCGGTCCCACTCACGGTGCCACCTCTTTCGAAAGGGCAATCTTATTTTTCTTAGTTTAAGTATTATGAAAGAGAATGAAATGATATCACCTGTCAGAAATATTTAGTAACATCGAATGGCTTCTTTACATTGCTGACAGTTGTGCCAGGTAGCATAAAACATTGAATAAGGAGAAGTCCCCGCCTGGAGGTCATTACAATATAAACAGACAGGAGAGGGAAGGGATTGAATGTACAAGCATTGCGAAAATGTAGCTGAAATACTTTTTCATCAACTTGTCTAATTAAAATTTTCATAGTAGTGCTCCCCCATATTTTGGCAAATTTCAGCCAGCCCTGTGAAGAACATTTGTCAAATTACGTATCCCATCTGTTGCAGAAATCCAGATTTATAGGTGTATCTGTTCACACACCACTTCTGTTCACAATAACTCAGACAATCACTATCACACTGAAGTCAGGAGAGCAACAGAGCTGTCTCTATAACGCAGTAATTTCTCTTATATTCTTCCAATGCTTCAGGACTTGCTCAGTTTACAAAGTCCAAACCAGTTTAGCTTCATTCTTTTGTATCATAACTTACAAATCATCTCAAGTTTCTGCTCTCCTGGGAAGACTGATTCACAACCAACTTGCACAAGATGGAACATCTTTTTAAAAATCCACCATTCGGACCTACTGGTCATGTGCCTGGACTTGTCTGAACCTGGCCATCCCTGACGCGGTATCTTCTGTCCTACTAAGAAACGCTTGCCTGGATCTCCTCTCTTTGGTTAAGCTGACTGTGTCACAAATTAAGTACTCATGAAAGCTGTTTCTGCCAACCATACTGGCAACAGCAATTTCTGGAAATGCTGTTCAGTATTCGGTCAGAGGAAGGGAAGTTTCTTGGTAACTAGAGCACAGGAGTCAAATCCAGATTGCAACAGGGCTGCACAGCTTACAAGCCTCTCAGGCTGTGGATCAAAGTGTGCACGGGTATGCGAGGGAGATGGCAGGGAATGGGGCAAGCAGAAAGAAAGATTTGAGAAGTAAGAAGGTAAGAAGTGAACATACACATTAGGGAAGGATAGTGTACTATGTTCTGAAGAACAGATACCTTCTAGCCTAACTTTTCAGGTTGTCCTAGCTTTTCCCTTCGTACCTGTTCTTATAATTCCTACATTACAGAAATTACTAAACTAATAGATACATGTTGACAGTGTAAAGCACGTTGACATGCTGGGCCTTTCCTTTCTTCTTAACAAGCTACAAGTGGAAAACTACTTTTCTGAAATGCTTTGCTTATTAACATGATTTTGATTTTTTCATGACTGGGGTCAACTGGCTTAGCACTGACAGCATGGTACAGAAATGCAGACATGGGCACACCGTCAGTCTGAGGGGAGGGAGAGAAGTCGTCTTCAGCAATTTCACACAAAATGACATTAGGGAATGCGAGGTGCCAAAAATTTTCCCGTGAAACCCTGAAAAAATCTGCAGATTCTAGATGTCTCACACCACTCTGGCAGATAATAAACACAGAGCATATGGACTCATGTTCATGAAAACACAGTCCTCCGTGTTTGACACCATGCAGAGTTTCTGAGGACATGAATGCAACTTCAGAAAAGATTTACGCCCTTGTTATTCAGGTGTTTGGATAACCAAACAATGGAAATTCCGAAAAAGGCTTCTTTGTGGGCTGGTTTATTCCTTAATAAATTACAGCACTTCTTTCATATACCTTCCTCTGAAGCAGCTGGAATGGGCGACTGTTAGGTTGGTCCTGCTCAATACTGTCTCTTCCCTACTCTGGCCAAATTTGTTAAGAACACTACTTCACCTGAAGATTAATTCTCAAAAGAAAACACTATGATTAATTTTTAACAAGACATTTTGTTGATGCCCTGTTTTGAACTTTTTCTAGATTTCCTCTTCCTCCTGCTACCCCTGAGGTGTGCACACTGTGTGAAGAGGAGATTTCTTTTGTCAGCCCAACCTCACTCTTATTCATTTAGTGTTGTCACAGTCATGCTTTTGCAACTCTGCTGACGGAATCAGGTAGGAGGAGGAGGAGGAGGAGGCCGATTCGGCAAGAGGAGTCTTTTGTTTGCACGTAAATACCTTAGTGTTATCATAAAGAAAACAAGGAGTGAGCAGCATGTGTTGAATGAAAAAAATCACAGTACTATTATTCTGGTTTTCCCCCTTCTCTCCCAGAACTCTATGTAAGCCTCTGTGTGTAAGAGAAGGGCTGGCATGCAAAATAAGTGTCGCTTCACTGCCTGACCTTTGTTGCTAAACAGCATCCTTGCAGCACTTGTAACAATTGCTACCCTGGAGAAGTGATACTGGGAAACAGGTTGTTCTCAGCAAGGAGCATTAAAACTCCATAGAGGAACTAGCTCTGGAGAAGAAAAAGATTTTTGAAAACCTAACAACAAAGAAGGGATCTAGAAGAATGGGTTGAGACATGCATTAGTAAGGCCAAAGAGTCCAAGACAGTACACACCAAGATTTTTCTGTGTATCTGAGCATACTGTTGTCTCTTCAGTTTTGTGTCTGGAGAGGGGATTTTCTCAGCAGAGAACTTCGCCCAAAGCTGGACAAACAGTACCCACATTTCTTAAGACATAGTTACTTTTCTATTGGTTTTGGTTTTGCCAAAGATACTTACAGGCACACAGCCCCCAGGATGGTACTGTTCACAGAAGCAGATGCAGTGCTGACCCGGAGTGGGACAGAGGGAGCACAGCTCCTCTCCGTCAAACTTTCTACTTCTCTTCCTAGCTCAGCTCACTGACAGTTTTGAAGGTCCGAGTTGATTTTTCTGCACAGTCTGCATCTCCATGCAACAAGAGGGACCTTCAAGGCTCAGAGCTGTTGTTGGGTACTGAGGAACGCCTCTCTCTGCAGCTTCCCACCAGGCTGGTTGGACCACAGCCCTGCACCCGGCCAGCTCCAACGCACACGTTTCTGCCAACTCTACTAACGTTTGCTAAATTATATTCTTCCACCTCTCTCTCACTATAGGGACAAGGAAAGAAAGACAAAACCTTTGGGTTCCTATTTTTGCATCCTGCCCTGCTTTAACAAGGATCACACTGTTTTTTCAGTCTTTGCCCTGTTGCTTAAGTAATGCCACGCACATGGTTATCTTTTAAGCCTGGGAAGCAGCGACTTGAACAAAGCAGCATTATCACACTGGATGCACCCTTAGGGTGTGCACCTAATCCAGAGCGTAACACTTCAGCCAAACTACTCGTCTCACTGCACCCTCTGGCTGCCTCCAGACAATTTGGGCACGGTCAAACCCCAGTACGAAAAACCCTCATGAACACATCATATTGGCAATGAACTCCTTCCACCCAGCTGAATATTAAACGACTGACCAGTTAATGCCTGCTCCAGGTTTTGAAAACACTGGCTTTCAACCCTGAAAAGCATGTCTGCATCTCCTGTGGAAATCAGTGACAATTTTGATGATTTAACTGCAGTGCTAAGGTAGTACATAAGGCACAAAAAAGAGACAGAAAAGTTTCCCAGAATATCAGAACTTCACGTTTCTGATTTTGAACATGTCTTCCTTTTGTGCTAATTATCAAAACACTTCATAAATCTTAACATGCGTTGCTATTTGGAAAACTCTGTAGAAATTAGATGGTGTTTCCATTCAGCCTGACCACCTGTGAGAGTGGATTTACTCCTAAGAGACAACAGAAAAAGAGAGCAGAACACCTGAGTTGGGCTCAACTGCAGGATGTGTTTCTTCTTCCCTTTGCTCTTCAGAACGGGAGTCTGGAAGGAGGGACACTCCTGTCTTCAAAGCAATCTGGGACTATTTCTGTACCCCTGTCAAAGCCTAGTGGTTTCTTTGCTCTCTTGGTTTGGTAGAATCCACAAGAAATTGAAAAAATGATACTGGGATACCATCAGTGTGCTTGCCCTGTCCAGGATTCATTTAGCATCTCTGCCAACCTCTTAAAAAGACATAAAAGAAGAGACAATTTTTAATCTCCTTTCACGGTGGAGTTGCCAACATCACACGCTAAAGCTGCATCTCCTCAGGAAGAGGGAGCTGAGTACGTCCGTAGTTGCTACTTCCTAATTGGCAGGCACAATGGAGAAGCCTTTTGCTTGCCCTGATAAGGTCATTTGCATAACTCTACCCAACTGGCTTTGCATATATTTTTTTCTCTTCTTTTTCCTTCTCTCTCCACTTCATCGGTTCTCAGACCTTTTTCCACGTGTCAGAGAAGCCCTAGGAAAACCTTATCTGTAGTTAATCCAAATATTCATTCTATTAAATACTTGCTGGTTTATTTATATTTCTTATAAAGAGACGGTGTAAGTTTTAGTAGCTATTCTTATTTGCAGAACATTAAATAAGGAAAATTGTACGATTAGTGCAAAAAGAATTCTGCTTTCTCTGTATAGTTTTCTTTCACATTCAGTCAGAATGGCTGCGGGTTTGCTTTCTGTTTTCTAAAAGCCTCCTAATTACAGTTGTTTAAATGAAACAACTGAAACTTGTTCAAACTAAAATAATTCTAAACAAAAGTATAAGTGATATTCATACTTGTATTGTTAAAACTGAGATAAACGTAAAATTGCAAAACAACCCTCACAAATAGTGGAAAGGAAGATGAATACCAAAGTGCATAAATTTAAGTGACATTGAAGTAATAAACAAGACACCGAGGGTTGCACGGTTTAACCCATATTCTTGTGAGCATTTACTTACACCACCACTTCCAGTGATTTCGGTGGGATGTCTCACTTGCATAACTGCCTTCCAGGGAAAGGACGGACTGAAAAATCTGTCCTTCTCTTGTTTTTTTTGAAAAATACATACTTTTAACCTGGGGGGTGTGGGGGGTGTGTGGGCGTGTCTTTTTAATTCCGAATTCTTTCTTCTGGAAAGGATTATGCTGAAATTTTGACACATTCTGAAGTTCTCACTAACAATACAAGCCCTCACCTTACTTTTCAGAGCAGCTTAAAAATATCTAGCATCTATATATCAGTGGGCCTGATGCCCTCTCTGTACAGAAAGACAGAGCACAGCTATGAAGAGCTACTGGAGAGAGTCCAGCGGAGGGCTACGAGGATGATGAGGGGATTGGAACATCTCTCCTACGAGGAGAGGTTGAGGGAACTGGGCTTGTTCATCCTGGAGAAGAGAAGGCTGCGAGGGGACCTCATAAATGCTTACAAATATCTGAAGGGTGGGTGTCAGGAGGATGGGGCCAAGCTCTTTTCAGTGGTGCCCAGTGACAGGACAAGGGGCAACGGGCACAAACTGAAGCAGAGGAAGTTCCATCTGAACATGAGGAAGAACTTCTTCCCTCTGAGGGTGACGGAGCCCTGGCCCAGGCTGCCCAGGGAGGTTGTGGAGTCTCCTTCTCTGGAGATATTCCAGACCCGCCTGGACAAGGTCCTGTGCAGCCTGCTGTAGGTGACCCTGCTTTGGCAGGGGGGTTGGACTGGGTGACCCACAGAGGTCCCTTCCAACCCCTACTATTCTGTGATTCTGTGATTCGATGTCCCTAACTACAGCAGCTCACACAATGAGGCCCCGGTCCATGTGAAGGGCCAGGAGGTGCTGTCCTTACAGAAATTAAATGATCTTCATAATCTAATTCAATAGGCCTGTTTGATTATTCTGCATAATTGTAGCATCTCATTTGCAATCACAAACCGGACCACAGTGTGCTTGGTAAAGTACATGAACAGAAGAGAAATGGTATTTTTGTAGAGAGAGTTTCCTTAGATTGTAATCTCTAAACAGAGCTATTAAGAAGACGTAGTTTATTGGTATTTTTCCCAAATCTCTGGCTCATAAAAGCTAAACAAAACAGAAATGACAGGGTAACGTCATAGATTCTGCTACAGGAGGCAGCATTTTGCTCTCCACAGGTGGTAAGTGAGGGGAAAAGGAGGGGGGGGAAGGAGTTCATGATGGCAGTCAGGAGACTGGGGAGCCCCTAACAAAGTTTGTTTGAACATACAAAATCAGATTCACTGAAAAAATAAAAAGGGAAGAAAGTGCAATATTTCACGGTTGGCATTAATCCACTGCATTGAAGATGCAACCACTTTTTGGTGCTTTGGTTTCACAACACTTACTGTAATGTATACTTTGAGTTTTGGGGTAAGTCAGGTTTTGGGGTAAGCAAAATCTTCCATAATTGTTACGAGACTTGATTTGATAACCATTGCTAAAAGCTATTTTTTTCCAACTTAGAATATTTTGGAGTAACAGTAAAAATTTTATAGTGTTGACCTCTTCTAAGAAGAATTTTGTTTCAAAGACAGTTGCTTTTATAGCATTAAAAATTAATGTCAAGAAAGTTTACTGACAGATAAGCTCTATTAATGACTTCACTTCTGAACTTCACTATTTATATTTACAAATTAACACTGCGAATTCTCAGTTTACTAATCTGCCAGTCGGATAATTTTTTGCAGCCTTGAGCTGTTTCACTTCACTGAAAATATTTAATAGTCAATCTGTAGTGAACTCTAATTTTCCCAAGACTTTATTACGTTTACACAATACATTACAGAAGATATCCTAGCGTATTATTAAGCATTACAAATTATGAAAACCAAATTACATTTTTTGAATGAACAATACAGTGCTTTATCCTGCACTTTCTGCAGCACACTTACTCAGTTTGTCCAAGTACATGGTGAGGTTTATGTATTACCTCCACAGCACGACAAACACTTCACAAACACACACCATACTATGCAGATCTCCAAACCAAACATCTCAGGACCTAATGGGGTTTAACCCAAAGCCCGCTACAGTCAATGGAAGAGCTTACCCTTGATTTGAATGATTTTAACTGCAAGTCTTCTCATGACTGCATTTCCAGCTTGATAGTATGTGCACCTGTTCTGCAACCTTTGCACTGTCTCAGTTTAGCTTACCAATCTTCCAGCTCCAGCCTGAAAAGCACATATTGGTGGTCTGCAGAAAGCTGGCTCTCTTCCTCCTTTTTTCCATCTGCTACATTACATTACAGACTGCTAAAAATATAATAAATGCTTTCCTACTATTACTTCCCCATGTAAACAGCTGAGTTATTTGCCACAGGGACATTGAATATGAATGGAAGGGAAGGTAGGTCTGTCCACTGCTGCAAAAGGAAGAAGCTTCTAGCAAGGAAGACACTGGTCAAGGGACCAGGAAAACCCAAGTTCAGCCGCAGGCCTCCTCTGCGATTTGGTACAAACCACTTCTGACCTAGCAAACCCACACGTACTGAATGCAGCCAGGAAGAAACTCTCACGTGCTTCAAGACAACCATTCCAGCCCAGCTGTAGTTACCAAAGCTGGTGTGGTTCCGGACAACCTGTGAGCTGCAAAAACACTATTCAATGCTGAGATACCAGTTAGCAGACCAAGAGTCCCTGCAGACTTTGCAGCTTTCTCCTGAAATTATTCTCTCTGCTGACTACAGGTTTACCCCCTTTCCTCTTTCTCAGTATTTAGTAAAGCTACTCCTGCAGCCGCTGGAGTCCACACTTTGCTGGACGCTGCATGTGTTGATGCATACGCAAAGCTCGTGTAATTGAAGGATCAGTGTATGCACAGGCAATGTTAATTCTGACGTTTCCTCGCCTTTACAACTTTAGTGGCTGTAATGCAGAATATAGCTGTTGAATGTAATTTTTTCCTTTGTTTTTAAAGTATCAGTAAAGGTGAAGAAAACCCTCAGAAATTCCACCAGGGCATCATAATGAAACCTGCATGGGTCAGCAGCAGGGCTAGCGCTTTTAGATCCAACCTACAGACCTCTGCCACTTGTTGCTAAAGGGGCAACAGACAGCAGCAGGACCATACTGTCATTTGTTACAGGAACCAGCACTGGCAGGAGGGCATGAGACACCCTGACTCATTTTGCCAGCAGGCTGTGCAGCAGATGTGTGTGACAGCAGAGGAAGGGCAGGATTAAGGAATGCATCCTCCTTCATGCCCTTCTCTCTACACTTCTAATTGTGCCAGTGCACAATGCCAGTTTCCTTGAGCAGCCTCCTTGCTCCAGGCTCCTTTCCCCCGTCCCCCCCACCCCACTCCCCCGGAGCTGAGGTTTTTTCATTTTCGCCTGTGAATAGGCAGACTCCTCTCCCATCCGCACAGCCCAGCAGAGGGGTATCCAGAGCACAGGAGAGACCACCTCTCTTCCTTCAAGTCTGTTCCAGATCTTAGGGCACTAGACATTTTGAGAGTTCAACACCGGTGTATTGTTCTCTGTCCTGGCAAAGAAATTACCAGCCACAGCGGTTAAAAAGTGGAAAAGCTGTAAAACTATCAAAACCAAGGTCTTATCACGGGAAGTGTCTGGAAACCTGAAAAACAAGTGGTGCAACCATTCACCCCACAAAAAGAGCTTGTCATTTTCCCTGGATGCTTTCGATCCATGGCAGGTTACACAACGTAGGGACTGATGGCTACATATAACCCTGAAGCTGTTTCTTTGCCCTACCAGGAGACCAAAAGCAGTGCCTCATTCCTGTCTGCCCCATAGCTGTGAAGCAGCCCTTGCAATTTGGGGTCCCCTATCAGCCAAGAAATGACAGCCAGCTGGCCAACATGCACACATCTATGAGTCAAGTCCATTAATCAAACTGAGACAGTTACTGCTGGTTGAAGGAAAGCTGTATTGAAATTATGCTGTATGAAAAACTAAAAGCTTAAAACATCTGCCTTGCCTAGTCTAGGTGGAGCAGACCTAAAGAAGTTCCTTCAGGACTTCATAGCTCAATTTACTTTGATCTCAACCTGAATTTTAGAAGACGACAATCAGAAAAGCAATGAAGCAAATGAAGACCCTTCACCAGATTCAAGAGGCTGAGCTCCAAAGAAAAACAGCAACATTCAGGTCAAAATGTCTGGAAGATTATTCTCTTTTCCACCTTTTGGTAAGAAATTGCCACAGGTTCCTGGCGTAAATCAACATACAGAAGAATTATATGCAAACAACAAATTCCATTGTGTAGGCACTATTTAGGCAACTGATCACAAATGGAGACAAGAGTACTACCAAAAAGGAGGTGTGAGGAATGCTATGAGGAACTGGTAACCTTGCAGGGGGTAACTGTAAACATCATTGTAAGGTACAGATGAATACAACAGACAGCATGGAAAGGTGAGGTACCGTAGGGGCAGAGGAAAAATTTTGAAGGGTTGGGCACTGTGGTCAGCAGAGAGTAGTTTGGTGAGAGGGAAATTAAAAGTATTGTTTACAGGGCAGGCCTCTGCGCTGACAGATTGACAACTCTGAAGTCCTACCTCCTCATACAGTCGGTCATCACCGATCCTGAGAGGGGAGATGCCAGTGGGGGCACAAAGACGCACTAGCATCATAACATTATATATGAGGAAGCTGAGGCACCGCGAGGCTAAATGGCAAGACCTGTGGAAGGATGTAGGTCATTTTCAGCAACGTTCTCAGGTCCCACCTAACCGCATAGGTGATGTGACGACCACTGACATTGTGTGCCTTTGCCTGAAGAGCTCTCCTGCATCAGGGTGCTTTCCCCAAGTAAGTTGTCTACTGTCAGCCTTCAACTGACTGAACCACTGTTGCACAGTGGCAGGCCACAGTTCCTAAGAGGTCACCAAGCTCCAGTCTTGCCAAGCCATAAACCTTGCCCAAAAGGACAAGAAGTCTCTGCCAGAGCCTGGGGTGCCATTCGTAGTAATAGTTACTTGACAGCCAGACCATTCTTTCTGTACCAATATAAAAGCAAATCCCAGTAAGTGATACAAAGTGGTTCTCCACAGACTGTCAGGGACAGCCATGGGCTCCAAAATCATACAGATGCAGGACCCTCCCTCTTCAGGAAAGCAATTGGTAGGAGATGAGCAAAACTATCAAAAGGTGGGGTTCTTCCATGAGGCAACAGCTGCTTCCTCAACTGGTTATGAGCTTCAGAGCCACGCTTGCTACCCAGCTCACGACAGGACACTTAACTACAGGCTTTCCTCACGGTCTGAGAAATGCTGGCCTAGCTGACCCATGAGGAGTCATTAATAAAATTAATAAAAATTAACCCATAGCTTCGAGGGACCAGAGTTCAACCACACGGAACTGCAGTGCCCAACCTCAGTGAAGGCGTTCCCAGCTGACAGCAGCGGCGGGTTTTTCAGCGAGCGGCTCCCCTGTCCTATCGCCCCACATCACTCACGACAGTGGCCGACTCTTCCTGCTGCCCGGCCTCCTCCGGCGGGAAGTGCCGGGCGACGCCGACGCCGACACCTCAGCTGCTGCGGTCTGCGGGCACGCGCGGCCCCGTTATCTGCGCCCCGCAGCATCTCGTCTGGCAGGAAGCTTCCCCAGAGCTTTCCATCACAGGAAATTTCCGGTGGGGAAGCACTCAGTAAGCAAACAAAGAGTTCCTTGGTACAACAGCAAAGTGCAGGCGCGTACAGCTGCAAGAAAAAACCCAAACGCCGAAGCAGCATGGGCAAGGGCGCGAGGTCACAGGGCCCAAACCCTGTGAGGAGAACCGCACTACCCAAGAGGCTGTGGCTTAGACATCACCAGGTGAGACCGCCACGCTGGAATCTGGCTCACAAGGCTGAAATTCAGATGTTGCGGTCAGAGGCTGTCTGAACTCTCTGAAGAGGATTAACAGCCTTAGGGCCACATTTAACGCAGGGCTGCAGAGAGCACAGGCCACCATCAAGCTCACTTTGCCACCACCTAATATGGGTTTGACAGCCCCTGCCCCACGGATCCCACCTCGTGTAGGATCTAATCATGCCCTGTACATACTGTTAGAAAAAATACATTTGTCTCCAGACTGTCCAGTTCCCCTTTTTATAAAATCTGTGCTTCTGGTGTCTTTCTCTCCTCTTTTTGCCCTTTGAACTATACTCACAGAATCACAGAATGGTAGGGGTTGGAAGGAACCTCTGTGGGTCACCCAGCCCAACCCCCTGCCGAAGCAGGGTCACCTACAGCAGGCACTCATTTCCTCCTATTATCCAGTTGTCTCTCCCCTCCTTTTCTACTATAGCATTTTATGTCAGCATCCCATACCCCTCCTCAGTTTTTGTCTCCTCACTCCTCCCTCCAGAAGCAGTTCCCTGCAAGTGCCATCTCAGAGAGGCAGGGAAAGAGATGCTAGGGGCAAAAATCAAGATGACCCAAAAATAAGGATCTTCCACACTGAACATGTGGCAGTCAGAACAAGTTTCTGGCATTGGGCAGATTTAATACAACATATGGGATACGGCTCGCTTGAAGATTTGAACTTGCTTGGGAAGTACCTACTGGGAAGCCTCATAGAAGGTGCAGAGACAGTACTGACATGAGGAAACCCTGCTGGAGAGTAGAGGCTGACTAGCGTTGTCTCCTAAATCCTGCAGTGTACCAAGCTACAGTGGTGTACAAAATGCAGGGATCAAGCACACGTTGCATTCTCAGGCATGTGGGACCAAGCTTGCAGAGGTCTCCCTCTAGCAGCGTCACGCCTTGGGGTACTCCCGTGAGGACAAAGTTAGTCTATGAGGTGGGCACGAAGTATGGCACTATGAGCAGAGGTGACCTGCAATTCTGTGCCACTCTTATTTGCTCGTTTTTTTTGTTATGAGAGCAATTATCTGCGAGCAATTATCTGCAAACCCACAACTCGGATTTAACATTTGCTCATGCAGTGGTTTTTTTTAAGTGTCTAGCTCATGCTCTTCTCTTGAACTATACAGGCAGTGCAGACTATTTTCCACTCTCTTCCAGTTAATTGCAGCTGTGGTAAAGGGACTTCTGCCAGCAGACCCACAATGCTCTGCTCCACAGGAAGTTCCCAAGATCTCTTCCTGCACAGGAAATTTCCTGTGGTCCAACAGACATTCCTCTTGGCTTTTATCACTCGCATACATTTGTTTTGGCAAATAGCTGTTCTTAAGAACAACAAGAAACGGACAGAGCAAAAGCAAACTGTGCCACAAAGGAAAAAAAAAAACCAGTTATGGTTCGGGTAACAAGCACAACCAAATTAGCCTCTGTCATACATGAAAATATTTGCTACTGGAGCTGACCCCTGAGGTTTTCTACCTTAAACATTATCCAGAAATAAAGCCTTTCTGATACACACAGATGCAATGTTTTTAAGATTCCACACACAAGTTTTCTTTGCCTTTTTAAAACACTTCACTGATGCAGTTTCCTAGCAAAGGGCTAGGCAGTGTGAAAGGAGTTCTCGATCTTTCCTCTCTTTGCAAACTTCATGCAATTATGGCCCTAGTTCCGATCTTACCTCATCATGATTAACATCAGCAAAGTTAACAGAAGGAAATGCTCAACAAGAAATGCTTTGGTTATATTTCACCAGACACACTTTCCTGTAATCAAAGCCTCTCCAAATCCTAAGTCATTGCTCATAAACACGAGAAAGTTAACAAAAATTTGGAAGGGGAAGAGATTTCAGCTTCAAGCTTCCAAAACCTTAAAGTTATGAAGCCCAGGATATACTGGGTAGGATTTTCAGATTCACTTTCATGCCTCAAAATGAAGACAAGGGCCTAGGGGGACTTCTAGAAGCGTCCAAGAGAGTAAGAGATCTAGATTGCGTATGCGCTCCTCAAAACCTTAAAAGGACACTCAAGCACTGGGACAGTTTGTCCAGAGATGCTGTGCAATTGCCATTCTTGGAGGTTTAAAACACCTCACCTGATAAAGCACGGAGGGACCTTGTCTGGCCTCGTAGCTGACCCTGCTTTTAGCAGGAGGTTGAAGTAGGCACCTCCTGAGGTCTCTTCTAACCTGAATTATTCTGTGATCCTAAATATCTCTGTAAATGTAACTCGCTATCCTTTAAAGTTCTAATTTGACACTACTTCAGCCTATAATTTTTCTTAAATGGCAAGAGGAGAGTTAGAACTTCCTACCCCATCTAAAAGACAGAATTTCTGAATGAACTTCTGCGAACTAGGAAAATAAAAGGAACAGATGATACTCTGTAAACTAGTCTTTCAAATAATCTAGTGGATGCTTGTGATTCCAGACTGTTCTGAAAATCAGTTAGCAACGACAGTACTATTCAGTCCTCTTCTCCCAATTTCATCAACCCCTTTTCCTTCATTTCAACCTCCCAGCAGACTAAGGATAACAGTCTACAGTGGCATGAGGTTCCTTACTATAGGCTTTTCCCAGGGTTCATCAGCCTGTACGTATCACAGAATCACACAATAGTTGATGTTGGAAGGCATCTTCAGAGATCCCCTGTGAGTCCAACCCCTGATCAAATCAGGGTCAGCCAGAGCAGGTTGCTCAGGACCACATCCAGTTGGGTTTTGAGTACCTCAAAAGAGACGAGACTCCAGAATCTTTCTAGGTAGCCTGTTGCAGTGTTTGATCATCCTCCCAGTAAAGAAGTTTTTCTTCCGTGTAAATGGAATATTTTGTATTTCAGTTTGTGCCCATTGTCACTATACACCACTGAGAAGAGTCTGACTGGCTTCTTTACTCTTTTCCATCAAATATTTATACACACTGATAAGACACCTCCAAGCCTTCTCCTCTTGAGGCTAAATAGCTGCAGCTCTCTCAGCCTCTCATCACATGTTAGGTGCTCCAGTCCCTTAATCAACTTCACGGCCCTTCACTGGACTTCTTCCAGTATGTCCATGTCTCTCTCATAGTGGAGAGCCCAGGACTGGACAGAGCACTCCAGATATGGTCTCACCAGAGCTGAGCAAAAGGGGAAGGATCCTCTCCTTTAACCTGATGGCAAGGCTCTGCCTAACACAGTCCAGGATGCTGTTGGCATATCTGGGAGACTGAGACAGAACAAATGATATGTTTCTATGCTACCAACAGAAATGATACATCCTAATATCAAACATTAGATCAGGTCAGTCAAGATCAGCAGAGTTTAAAACACGCAGGTTCAGAGCCAAAGTTTTTCTTTAGTCTCTAAGGAAAACAGTCACTAAGAATAAAGAACAAGACATCTTATTTTTTTAGAGGTGATTTGCTTTGGAGAAGGTCATTGCAAAAAGAAAAAGATAAAAAAAAGAGAAAGAAAAGACAAATCAGAAATTCCCCAAAGCAATCAAGAGACTTCAGAGTTAACCTTGCAGCAAGACAAAGCCTCTTTGGGGAGTCACCAAGCAAGCCCTGACGGACTACGCAGGCATCAGCGCAGCACTGAGATTTCAGCTACTCTTCCACGTCAGGCTGATGGCTATAGCTTGCTCTGCAAATACTCAGCCGTTCAAGGCAGTAAGGAGGTGTGTCAGACAGTTAAAACAGCAGGTACTACAAAAGATGTTTCCCATTTCCAAGGAAGGCAGTGTGACAGAGAACTGTCCTACAAGACAGATTCAGCCCATGGCATCCACGACTGCCAGCTGGACAACAATTTCAGTGAGTTCAGTGCTTACTTCTTGTCCTGAATGTCTAACAGCACCATGAAAGCTTTAGTGATATCTTTATTATACTTTGAATATACAATTGCACCATTTCCTGGAATATTTTGCTCTCTGGACCAGACAGAATCACAGACAATTTGTTATGTTGAAAGTGCCAGTGTTACACCCTGTCCAGTAAAAGTCATTACCCTTACACATTTTGAAAAATCTGCCGTGGGCACTGTACAATCCACAGAGGACTTGGAATTTGATATACAGATCATTTTTACATATGTAAGTACCTGGGGTTAGTTTCCACTCAGGGTTCCAACACTTTTAGTGACATTCAGATATGTAATAGGATTTTGTTTTCCCCATTACATCTCTCTAAAAATGTGCCTAGCTTCTCACTATTTCCATTCTTCTAGCTTTCAGACATTATTTCCTCATTGGCAGCTCCCCATCTTCCTCTCCCATTCTCAGACAGTGAGACATAAAGGCACTGATTTTAAATATATTCTTAAACACACCCATCTGCAAGTAAATACAGAGAAAGAGAGAGAAATACAGTGCAAAGTAGCATGGGGATGACTGCAGTTTCCAAAGTGGGCAGAGTACATAGCATAGATGAAATGCATCAGGTAGCCAGGATGATGACTGGCTATTTGATCAAGATCCATCTTCTAAAAGCCACGGTAGGCCACAACAAATTTCTGCCAATCTCCAACAGTTGAACAAGCAGATGTATAAACACACACACTGAATGACCTGAAGAACCCAATCAGCACACTGAGCTATAAACCGAGAACACGGGACGTATTAGGTGCATATACCGCTAACCCTTTCGCTCCTTCCCACTGACAAAAAATTGCTGACTGACTCTGAGACCTGCTGTGATCTACATCACAACAAAACCCTTCTCACTTCTTTATCAGCTGCCGATTAACACGCACATCAGACAATCAATAAGTGAGAAGAATTATTGGTAGGGTGACCTCATCCAGCACTTCAATCCTGTTTCAGAAAAACAAGCCTCCTGGTGTTTAGAGAGAAGTCCTAATGGTCAAAGCTTACTATTAACAATCATAACCATTTTTAAGAGCAGTCCCCTGAACTGAAAGACAGAATCAAAGCTGAGACAGAATTAAATGTGCTTAGAGCTGTGAGCAGGGGTTGTGCTACAAGAAGCGCTCTCAAGAGCAGGGCACAGCAATCTAGGAGATTACAGCCTGTGACAACCAAAATGTGCCCTCCTAAGAAAATCACCAGGAAGCAGGTCTGGTAGGAGGAATATACTACAGCTTTTTCTTCTCTGCTCCTAACAGTTTTTTGCCAAGGATTCTGATGTATTTTAGAGTGAAGGAGCAGGAGAGGACAGGCAGATGAGACGAGAGAGCTCCTGACCTGTCCTCCAAACAGTGACAAACAGGAGCCTTCACTAGCTGTAAAACTCAGATGCGTAACAGATAGCTGCAGAAGCCTGGTGCCACCAGAGCTCCTTGCCCTACTCTTTTATTCCCTGACATCATCCCACCCACAGCAATACCTGAGCTCAGTGCAGTGGTCTTCTGACAGTCCTAGGTCAGGACTAGAAGCGTCCACATCCTCCAGCCTCTCCCGGGCCTGGCTCTCCTGACACGTGAGTTACACTGAAGGATGTCACTTGGAAACAAGTTCCTTGCTGTAAGCTCAAACTCATAGCCTCAGCAACCTATTCTCAGCTTCCTAAAAGCTGTTACTTTTATCTAAACCAAAAAGTGGCCATAAATCACAGTAATAGTGGTGTGCAGCCTCCCCCTTAGTACACGTAAGGGTAAAAGCCAGAACCTTCAGCACCCAAAGCAGAGGGGTCAGCTTTGCAGTTAAAAACCACAATGGCCCCCATTCCCATGGCAGAAGCTAGGGTGAGGTTGACTGTAAAGTGATGACCAGCAGCAGGAATATGAACTCCTGAATTTCAGCTGAGCTTCCTTTGACAAGCTGTGGAGAGCATCTCCTGATCTGGCTAGGTGTGTGGTGTCTGCCTGTACACCCAGCTCAGAGGGATGTGACATTTTGCTAGTGTCACCAGCAAAAGTCAGAACATGAGACCCAACGGTCAGCGTTAAACACGTCCATGCACACACCCGTGCACAGACCGTTCATACACGCAACAACCGATGCTTTTATAACAGAGTGAAACAAGGACCTTGCCTGAATAAAGCAACGTAGCAGGTTTTTTTCTGCAGTACACTTTAAAAAAAAAAGGAGATGCTGGACAGATACACAGTAAAGCAAATCGCTGACACAGAGTTTATAGCTACTTGACTTCTTTTGATCCCTCATCACGCTTCTAAGAAAGCGCAGTTGTCTCATTCTTCGGAGCTGGGTACTTTATTGATACCTATTTAGCTGCGGAGACAAGGCAGAAGGCTTTTACCATCACACAGCAGCAGGAGATTGAGACGTCTTCCCGAGGGGCGTTCTCCAGTCATGCTTATTCTAACTTTCCTTAGGATGATCTCAGCTTCCACGATTTTTAGATTAAAAGTGCTTCAGAAAGCAGGGGGAGGAAATAATGAAGACTCAGGTTTTTTTACAAGATCTGATGACACAGCCTCACTTCTTTTTCTTTTTCTTCTTTGTGTGTGTACAGAATTTACAATTTAATACCAAGTTCCTCTGAGAGGACAATGCACCACAGCCAGTGTGTCCTGTGAGATTTAGGCTAAGGCAAAAGCTCAAGAGCTTTGGCAAATGTGAGCATGTCTACAACAGAACTTCTCTCTGCCCCATACATCCTAAAGCTGAAAACTGTGCCTTGCCAGGAAACAAGCTTCAGGAAAAATCGCTTCCTTGTACCTTTTTTTCCCGGCTGCTCTTACTTCGAGGAGTAGAGGCTTCACGCCTGTATATCAGCTGATTTAAAAAGGAGGGAAAAACAAAGTAGTTAAGTACTATTATCAGGCTGTGGGGAGTAGGTTTTTCGCTGTTTTGGAGAACACAGATGAGGATTACTGGATTCTGCCTCTTGCACTATTGCTGACGTCTCTGCTCTGCACTCACCGCTGCAGCTGCAGCCAGTGCAGGGCTGGCCCGGTGGGCTACAACTCTGATGAGGCAGCAGAAGACTCCATTTGACTGGGGCCCTGTGCATGCCAGCTCACCAGACTAAACCTGACTTGGGGAAGCCCACAGGAGTGGTGTGAGCAAGCCCTTAAACAGGCTATTTAACTGTACCTCGGGCCACGGTTTTATGAGCATTTTAAGTTGGTTTAAAGTGGCACTGCCACAATAAATCAGTCCTACCTACTCCCATCTCATGTTCCAGTTTTCATACAGCTCCCTCGAAACCTTGTTAGTGTTCAAGTAGCTGTACGAGCAGTCTGGTCAAGGAAATCACCCATGTGAAATAAAAGAAAGAATGATTTTCTCCCAACATTAGTTTTAACCCAGAGGAATTTCTCAGTCTGAATATTTGCACAGCGGAAAAAGAAATTTTGCCAGCTGCCAGTATGCAGGTGGGAAGAACATCCAGAACAACGGGAAGGCCCTACCGACATTTTTCAGCAGCGGCACTATGCTACGCTGGTTTACAGTGTCTGGGCAAACTGCAGCCTCGATTCTCCCCTTCTCTGAAATGGACAATGTAATAACACTACTCTGCCTTCCTCAGGGGGACTGTACAGGTTTTGGAAGACCCTCAGCAAAAATGGTATTTGGGGATCTCGGGAGGAAAAGAGTAATCATAATATACATTCACTTGCTTTTATTAGCAGCCAAACCAAGGACTACATTAGCAGACGATCTCCTGTGAAAGCTACTTTTGTCAATGGCATAAAGTATCACACCAAGGTTTTAATACTGCCTGTATGCCAGGTATAGACAATCAGCTTGTTGTCAAGGTCTTCAACTCCTTAATCCTGCAAAAACAATGTCAAACAAATTGCCTTCGGCATACCAAACAATTTATTCATAAAAGAGGCTTAATCTCTTAATGACTGTTTGTTGAAGAGCGTCTTGCTGTGTTGAAGAGAATTATGATAGTTGATGGTTGGACTCCTTGTACACGTTTTGTTATTATTGTTTTACTGATGATTAAAGTCCTAACCGTGAAGGAAATGCCGGGGGATGGAGCGACTGACAAAATGCTGAGTTTTCTAATTTTTTAATTTGTTCAGCTCACAACCGGGTTTTTCTTGGCTTCTTTCCCCCTTCTGATGCTGCGCCTTCCAGTTAAGTTTTCTCTACCGCTTTCCATGACACTTCCGTATCAGCAGGGAAGTCAGCACGGCGGGGAAGCATGAAGCACCAGCTCTGAAGAGTGGTGTCATCAAGAAGGCCTCCACCACGTAGACGAGAGAAGAGCCAGTTCACATGACTGCCTCAGCCATGGGCTAACCCTGACACGGAGAGGTCACCTGTGAGGACCTGCTTCGCTCCCCAGTTCCCCCAGGCCTGGCACATTAGCCCTGAGCTGATGGCTACACCCACAGTGCTGTGGGCTGGACGCGCATGGACAGCTCTTCACTGAGGACGGGACAGAGACCATCCGTTCGTTTAACAGAAGCCACTGAATCATCACCAAGTGTTTATTTATGATCACTGCTAGCACGATTTGGACTATTAGCGTTCCCCTGAGCCAGCTTGTTCTCCCTTCTCACTGCATCCCCCTACCCCGGACTGATCCATGACTGGAATAAAAATCGATGTTTAGTGGGTCTGTGATGTACATTACATGGTGTTTATACCCCATCTGCTAGGCCATCTAGGGGGTTTTGGAGAAGTGGAGTTGGCGTGGTGCTGAGCGAACAAAGCCTATACCAATAACAAGGACAGAACAACAAAATTAAAAAAAACCCAAACCCAACAGATAGGAGGACGAAGGCATATGGAATCCCATCTTCGAAACACATTCGAATTCCAGTGTGTTTTGGGGTATGGGAGGAGAAGGGGGAAAGTGATGAGTCTGAAAAAGCTGCTGAAGAAGCAGTTTCAGGTCTGGTAGCCAGAGCTTATCCAGCCAAACATCTTCAGTGCCACTGCCTATGGCTGCGTGAGAGCGTTAGAGTCAGAGGACATGGATCATCTCATTGGAACAATTCCTCCAGTGCAGCCTGACATTCCCTCATCCACCTTCTTTATTATCTCTGCAAAAGAGATTCCAGTTCGAGTACCTCGTTTCTCTCCTAAGAAGCATGGAATATGACAAAGCAGGACCTGGTCCAGGACACCCACGGCCACAGGAGCAGCAGACTCGGACTCAACTTCCCAATTTCCTGTAACCTTAAAAGCATCTCATGAGCCTCATGGGAAAGAGCAGTCTGGAAATATGGGCTCCAAACTAATCCCAGCAACACTGTCTCACTGTTTTCTAAAGCTCTTGAAGATACCTGGACTATGAAAATCTTGTGTCCTCCACTTACAATGGCTTACTTAAGCTGGAAATTTTTGTGCATTGCTGGACTGGTTCTGCTGAGTCTCACTTAAAATAACCAGACGGTCCTCAACTAGCACCAACTTTATGTCTTTCCTAACCCAGTCTCCTAAAGTTGAAGACACCTCTGTGGCATTGCCAAGGAACTTGATTTTTCAAAGACAGCTACTTTCTTTTACTAGCCACCTCTTTATACTTGCATGTTTAGCAGTCATCTTTATATTTACCTGGAAAGTAAACAGTTGGAAGTCTATGATTGATGGAAACCACCCTGGTCAGTAAACTACCAACAACGTGAGGTAACAAAAGGGAAGCAATTAAGTGTAATGCATGTCAAGGCCTTCAAAATAAGACAAAAGACAAATATTGGTACTGGTCTCAAATACCCAAGCTTAATTCCCCTTTTCCTCTTACACAGTTTCTGCATTGCTGCAGATCTGTTCAATTGCTGTCCTGCTGAAATGACATCAGTAAGATCGAAACCACCTTTACATCAAACACAGTCAAATCAGTGCCTCTTTAAAACGAATTAAGATTATATTGCCTTTCACACTAAAGAAACCCTGCGGAAAATACAAAATCCGCATTTGTTTTTACATGCTTGAAGAGAAATTCGCAACAAAATCCCACACAGGAAACAATGTCAGAGCTACTCTTTCTGAAGTTCCCGGTGTGAGCATTCACCACTAGAAGTAAAAAAACAAGCCAACTAGTCTCGCCTACAGTAACTGCGCCAGAACGTTCTCCAACTTGCAGCCATCATCTTTGTCAGTGTACGCAGCCTCCTGTGACCATTTTGGGGATGGACCACGGAACAGAATTAAGCTGTCAACAACAACGTAGCCACATTCAAAGTCCTGACAACTACAAATGAGGAAAGATCTCCCTGGATCACTACAGACTTGCTGTCCATTTAGGGCAGACTTTGGAAGCACAGATGTGGCGACACAGGGTACTATGGGGCTCCAGCCTCCCTCAGCATTGCTCAGCGCAAAGGCACGCTCCTGCTTTTAGTTTCCCTTCCTCAAACGGCCGCAGCTCTTCTACACTAAAGGCAGGCCTGTCAGATAAACTTCTAATTGTCAATGCCTTTTGACCCATATTCCCTATTCCTCCATCCTCTTCAGACAGAATTATTGCTAATACTCTGGAGACAGTGGGAAGAAGCACCTTTCATCAGCGATTTCAAAATATTTTCTAAGAATTAATGTGTTTATCCTTGCAAAGGACCTTTTTCTAGGTAGGGAAAGCAAGTAGCATCATGCAATAAAGTGTCACAGCCAGTAAAGGATTGCAGAAGGCTTGATAACCTGTAGATCATTAAACACAGCAAATGGGACAGTTTTTACCAATAATGCAAGCCTTGGGCAAACTCACGTAAGTGAAGAATGACACATAAACTCTCTGTTTGACAATCAGATAAAGAAACCACATCCGTCATTCTGCTGATGAGTCTCACCAGTTGATTATCACCCAATAAAATGTAAGAGTATATTGATTCATTCATATTCATTGACGAAGCCTTCAGAAAATCAACTTCTGCCGGAATAATGCATTTTGCACACATTTGCAAGTCACAGGATGCCAAATATGCCACTCTTCTGCCCCAATACAGGTAGCTTATGCCTGGATCCCTGTTTTTCTTTTTTCACAGAGCAGACTAGAGGTACCTTGCCTGCCCTCCCCTCTTGGTTTCACAGAAAATACCTATTCTAGAATTGCCTAACTGCAGAGTAATCCTTTTGCTCATCTCACCTCCCTCTCATCTTCTCAGTCTCAACTCTAATCCCTTCCACAAATATACACACCTACAGTATGCATGGGACAAGGGTTTTTGAGGCATGCAATAACCACAGGAAAGTCAATAAATCTCAGGTTTTGCACACACCTTGGGCACCCTCATAAATCCTGACTTGGAAGACTTCACCAAGAACTCCAGATCTATGCGAGCAGCACACAGAGCTTTAAGACCACAAGGCACTGGTTTAGCAGGGACCTCTAAGTGAATCACCCTTCAGAAAGTCTCCCCAAATCCAATCCTCTCTGTAATAATCCTGTTTAAAATAGTACCAGCTCCATCAGCTGCTTAGACTGCTTGAGCCATTAATCCTCCTGGGTGGCTCTTCTACAATCTCAGTCCTCTGACAGCTCTACAACCTTACATATCCCAGATCAATTTTTTCATGGCTGTTACTGGCTTTGTTTTTCATTCATGCTAAGTCAGAGATCGGTACTGAGTTTTTACTTAATCATTTAATTATCTTAATTTCTGTAAGACTCTTCCCTGCCACAGCCAAGCACCCTTGTAATAATGAAAGCTATAGTACCGAGAGATGAAATAGGTATTCTGCCCTTACAGGCATAACATGTGTGACAGGGCCTGAACGTGAATTTATACAATGGAAACACCAGTGAAACATACGGCCTAGTAGTTCATTTATGGCAGCATACCTAGAATATAGCCTGGTGGGCAGGCTTAAGGTTTCTAGGTGAGAACATAAGGTTATTTAAGTCCAGCATGTCGCTGAAGGCTGAAATGCAGATCATTGCCAAGTTGGTGCCTGTATTGCATCTTTCACAGAAATCTTCGTGGTAGAGTTGGAAATTCTTGTTACATCCTAAAGCTAGCTGTCATCACAGACCATACAGAATCCTATGGAAGTACAAAGTAAAATCTATAACGCACTAGGAAACACTTTAGACTCTCCTTGCATAGCTTTAACACCTACAGCAGCATTGCTCCTACCTCCCTCTTCGTGCTAGTTCTTCGACTGAACGGTAAGCCCCATGCACTAGCCCTCCAAACCACGCCTGTGGTTTGGCACCGTGCACAAACACTTAGCCAGGCACTGTTCATACCCACTTGTGTGTTCAGACAATGAACAGGGAAGAAGAAAGGTACATTCATTCTCTCCGCTCCAACAGCTACAGGGAGTGTGTAGCCCTTCAATACTAAGGCATCAGCACTCACGTTTATTTAATAACTCAGATTGTTTCTTGAAATTGTGCAATCAGGCCCATGGAAATTTCCTTGTTTGCATAATTCTGTCATGTTGATATTGTTGGGGTTAAACTCAAAACAAAATGTTGCACGATGATGATTTTAAAACTGAAAAAAGTCTTTTGGTAGAAGTACAGGGGGTGGGTGGGTATTTTTTTCTGAGTTGACTTCCAGTAAGGCTTGGAGGTCATTCCGAGTTGAACAAATTGCAGTCGCAAGTCATGCTCTTCTGAGCATAAGCAACACAATTCCCAGAGTCTTAGACATAACAGCTAAAACAGTATTCAGAAGTTCTGGCTCATCCGCTCCCAGATTTCCTGGACACTGGTTTAACACATGCTAGAAAAACCTGAATCAGTAGCGATGGAATACAGAAGTTTAATTTCACTGTTCTGCTCCCTCCTGTCCAGAATTTCTCATACAGGCACAAAACTCCATCCTTACCCTCTAAGCAGGGACTACAGAGCTCTTTGAGGGCTGCCACTCACCAGCAGCTAAAGCACCATCCTGATTTTCATGGGAAACCTGACTGATCTGCTTTGCTTCTTGCTGTGCCTCCTTTGTGCTTCTCCCTTCCTGCATTTTAGGTTGCAGGTAGACATTAAGCTGCACAGCCACATTACTGGCAACATGACGCAAGCAGGCTTTGATTCTACTTATTTTGTTGTATCAGAATAGTTTAGTATTTGCAAATCAAGGCCATGAACCTGTAGCTGCCAATGATGCAAACAGGCCCACTGATGGTCGGTTAAAAAAGTAACAACAAGGAAATGTCGAAGACCTGTACTTCTAAAACTCTCTTGCCTTTTCAAATAGTTAACAGAAAAAGCTACTTCTAACTGGCGAGTTTTCATTAGTCAATGGTACGTCACCAACGGCCTTTTCCAGGAAATGTGTAATCAGGGCACGCCCTCGACTCATACTGGATTTAAAAATAATAATGATTATTTTATATGACTAACTTCCTTAGAAAGGAAATTTCCCTAAGAAAAATATGACTTTGTGTCTCTTACAGCTTTTCTCAAGGTATAAGCAATTAGTGTCAGTGTGAAGAGAGAGATCACCTCTCTTCACCTGCTTCAGAGAGGCTAACAGTCCATCCCCCAAAACATTTAAACTGGACAGTTACGGTCATATTGGTCTAGCTAGGCAGAGTTGAGTCTCTGACGTGTAAAAGGGACAAGGGAAATTCAGGTGATTATGGTCTCAAGTATTCCAGCTTTCGGCCTGGACATGTTTTGAGAGTACTCTTCAGTGTAAGCCTGCCACAACTTCTGCAGTCCTGCTACAGTCCCAAAGCTGCTCAACTGAGAAGATATTCTGTGAAAAAGAGAAATACTTCATTTTCAAATTCCAGTTTGTGGATTTCAGGGAGTCTTTTGAACTATTTCCAAGCAGGCTTTGAAAGATAACTGAAAAAGTAAACCTACTGTCAGTATGCCTTGCTTAGCTATATACTGGTTGCCACCTGCCCTGGAAAAAATTAGAAGAGCAGCATTGAACAAACCCGTAAATTACTAAAGACTATGAAGAGTCTGACTTTGCCTATCTTATCTGTGCCTTACGCTGAATTTTAATCCACGTCTTCACCACTAACAAACGTAGTGCACTGATTCACTATGTTATCCACGCTTTGTAGAGTGAGGTATGTGGGGAGCTGTGTCTTTTTTCACCCTCTCCCTTCAAGTAACTTTTGTTTTAATACTGAGGGACAGATTTCCAAGAGAAAATCACTACGTCCTTTAGCAGTTAAGGAGTTAAGCACTTTCTTATACAATCAGGCATAGGAACCGAAAATCCCTAAATACAAATTGTGCAAGAGAGGAGACTCGTGTCCATAATTTTCACTTTCAGCCTCAGGGCTCTCCACGCCAATCTCCTTTCTCCTGGGAAGCAAATGCAGCAGGCACAGAGCTGTCTCTGCTGCCACGCTGAAATGATGTCATGGTGACAGCCTGGGCAACGGACCAACGAGCATTGCTGCACATGTAATTCTCTCTCCCTCCGGATCCCCAAGAGATGAACCGATCGCAAAGTTAGGCTCCCCCAGGGTTGATTAGAAAGCTTCAGTTTATTCTTAATTGAGTAACTCCCTCAACACAAACATATAGATATTTAGAGGAAGTCAAACACAGTTGGAGTGTTTACATTTCTTTCCTGTTAACTTCTCTTCCTGCAATAGATCTGTGATTGTAAATTACACTGAGGTGAAAAAGGAAGCATTTTGCATGATCCGGGTGAGATCCAGCTTGACAAAACACCAGTTACTCTGCCGACAACCTGCGAGTCAGAGCAGGAGATGACTCTGAAGGATGACTACCTTGAAATGATCGTTGGCTCACGTGTTCCTTCCCCAACTTTTCCCACACCAAACCTGCTGAGCTTTCAAAAGCGCAGCAGTGCAGGAGCAGCAGACAGTGTAGTGAGAGAAATGCCTGCAAATACTTGGTATAAGCACCCCACAAGCAGAGATTTAGAGTGGTCCAAGCCCGTAATTCAGAAGACAGAAATTTAGCTTGATCAAAGGAAAACGGAGGCTGAATGCCAGCCTCCTATGGGTGAGATTTAATCATCTCACAAGGGAAGTCACAGACATTCCACCAAAGCGGACAAACACATAACGAAATGAGCTGTTCTGCAGGGGGGACATGTACTATACCTCTCGCCATCTCCAGCTTTCTCATTTCAAGCAGAAATACGTGCTACACAGAGGGACAGTGCTCAAGATAAGGCCCTAGAACGTCACCTGCAAGAGCAGGTGTAGGAAGCTGCATTCCACCCCGCCTCTCCAGTCTTTCCTTCGTCCTCAAAGACCTTGCATTGTAGGAGCTATTCCTATGATAGCAATAATTGCCTACAATTTATTTAAACTCCATCACTGCTAGTTTTTAGCTGATTAGAGAAATCCCTATTGACCCACTATTGCCAAAAGTGAAATATAAGATTTCCATCTTCTACAAAACCAGCAAGAACGTCTACTAGGAATCTCTGGGTTTTCTGCATGGCAGTAGGAACAATACCCTTAGAGATCTGTCATGTGGTTGTGATTTTCATGTCCTTTTTCTACCTCATTTCCTTCCAGCACTCTTCTGATATTTTGCCAAGAACAAATAGCGTGTGCGTTTAAAGCAATAAAAAACCAGCACAAATTAAGTGTCCTCCCACCCGCATTTTACTGGAACTCGCGATCATTAAGCCGAATAGCCAGCTTGGAGCGGCACCTGATTAACAATGCAAACCTTTGTCACAAAAAAAAAAAACACCAACTTCATGGAACTGTTCTGTCCTACGTGCAGCTCAACAATTGTGCTCCTGCTCAGATTTCCTTCTGGCGTGGCCATGGTGGCTGCCATTGCAGGATGTTACCTAGATTTTAGTTCTGAGCAGATTAGAAGAAATTCTGTTTAGTTTTCGCTAAAAAAAAAAAAAAAAAAAAAGAAAAAAAGGTGACCAAAATGAGTTGCATGTTCTTTGCAGGGAAAGATGAGAGGTTAGGAATTCATGGTTTGGGAAGAAGGGATGGCAAATCCCAGAACCCATTAAGGCTGTGTCAAGCACACAAAGAGAAAGGCGCACACCACCCTAGCCTAAGAAACAGGCAGGCAATAATGAAAATGCAATTTAGTTTCTTTAGGTGGATATTACCTGAACAAAATACATTAGTGAGGAAAAAAGAAAGAGGAACAACTTCTGCAAATGGCATGTGGTATGTTGATTTTCATCATTAATTTAATGCTATCAAAAGGTAGTGACAGCACAAAAGTCCCGAGCCCAGTTTTTATGTACCATTTGAAGCCAGATTGCCTAGTACACTTCTGGGTGCCTCACAACTCAAAACGAAACAGGCTGAGCAGCAAGCCTGTCACACATCCCACACAAGGCTCCATCCAAGGTATGTCATCCACGTCAGGCAAATGGTACCAATTTAGCCTCTAAGCCCTTTCAAGCTGCACAGGCACTGTTATCTGGCATGGAAACTCTTTCTGAGAGACCATCCTCCGCTCCCAATCTACCTCTACAAGAAACAGCACTGCAAGTAGAAATTACCAGGTGTCTTACAAAACAGATTTCAAACAAAGCAGGTATTTCCATAGTGTTCTCTGCTGTTCTATACCTTGACTACAGAAACGGTCTTCTTAAAACCAGTACTACCTAGAACTATGTTGAGCGTTGCCATTTTACTATTTCCACACAACTTTCATTGGTTTAGGAAAGAGAGCACCTCAAAACGCAAGCCATGGTGAGGATCTTTCTGCTACGAACCGTTTCATTTTCCACCCAGTCTGGCCCAACGACACCCCTGAACGAAGAAGAGAGTCTAGCACCACACAGCAGAAGTCTTGTTCTCTGAGGACCTCCTGTACGCTGTAGCCCCGAGGCTGGCATGTCCTTAGTACAGGCTTCTCAGGACAGATCCTTCCTGACTTTTATTTAAGCAGCAGCACCGTTTCTTCAGACGGCTGCAAGACGGCCCTGGCCACAGCACGGTCAGATTTGCCTTCATGGTGCTGTCATGCATCACGGGCATGTGCTGTGGTATGCCAATCACAACGAGCAAAGTTCTACATTTCAGACTTTACACTTTGCATATCTGTACAATATGAGGAATGATTACACATTGTTATTGATGAGATAACTTCCCAGATCAATAATGGAGTCCAGTTTCTTGAATATCTCCATGACTACCAATTCCAAGACTCTAAAAACAAGGCAACACGCTTTTCAACAAGGAGAAGGTGAAATCTGCGAAAGCTGTAAAAAATATACTATATATGTATGAGTGCACACACACACATTTTTCTTTGGGGTCCTTTTTATCTGACTTCTGAGCCCCGTGAATCACCTTTTCTTGTTTTTCTTTATACAGGCCAGAAACTTGCTTTAAAAAATACAAATAAAACCTCAAATGCTTTCATTGTCATGTGACTCCACCAGATGCATTTTTATGAAAAAGTCATAGAATCACAGAATGCTTTGGGTTGGAAGGGACCTTTAGAAGTCATCTAGCCCAGTCCCCCTGCAGTGAGCAGGGACATCTTCAACTACATGAGGTTGCTCAGAGCCCCGTCCAACCTGGCCTGGAAGGCATGGGGCATCCACCACCTCTCTGGGCAACCTGTGCCAGTTTTTCACCAGCCTCATTGTAAAAAATGTCTTCCTTATATCTAATCTAAATCTACCCTCCTTTAGGTTAAAGCCATTACCCCCTGTCCTATCATAACAGGCGCCACTAAAAAGATTGTCCCCACCTTTCCTATAGGCCCCCTTAAGTACTGGAAGGCTGCTGTAAGGTCTCCACGGAGCCTTTCCTTCTCCAGGCTGAACAGCCCCAACTCTCTTAGCCTGCCCTCACAGGAGAGGTTCTCCAGCTCTCTGATCATTTCTGTGGCCTCCTTTGGACCCGCTCCAAAAGCTCCATGTCCTTCTTGTGCTGAGGGCTCCGGAGCTGGATGGAGGACTCCAGGCGGGGTCTCACGAGAGCAGAGCAGAGGGGCAGAATCACCTCTCTCAACCTGCTGGCCACACCGCTTTTGATGCAGCTCAGGATACAGTTCGCTTTCTGGGCTGTGAGCACACATTGTTGGCTCATGCCCGGCTTTTCATCCACCAGTACCCCCAAGTCCTTCTCGGCAGGGCTGTTCTCAATCCCTTCATCCCCCAGCCTGTACTGATACCAGGGGTTGCCCCGACCCAGGTGCAGGACCTTGCACTTGGCTTTGTTGAACCTCATAAGGTTCACACAGGCTGACCTCTCCAGCTTGTCCAGGTCTCTTTGGATGACATTCCATCCTTCTGGTGTGTACTTTACTCTGTAAAATCATGCCATGTTCTGCTGGCTATTTGAGTATTTCAAAACTCCTAAGAAACTCCCTAACCAACGGAGATGGGTAAGGCCTCCTTGGCAGAATAAGGCACATAACGCACACTAGTTCAGGGGACTCTTGCAAAGAATTAAAGCAGCTTTAACTGCCAGCCAAATAGGAGGCAGAGAATAATGGCCTTCTCTCAAGTGAGAAAATAAAACGCTGATGCCACACTCGTAGCAGTGCACATCAGATTGTGGAACTAGGTATGGTGAGAAAAGTCACCCGTCAAGTGTACAGATGATCTAGTCGAGACAGAGAAAGGCGACGTGATACTCTCGCTTGTTTGCTCCCCCTGCCCCTGTGCCATCTGAAACCGTATCCTCCATCTGCATGTGCAATGTGTTTGGCAACCCCAGCAGTCTAATCGAAGCTCTGCACCCAGTTCACCTGAGCTCGCAGCTCCAGGCTTCCCTTAGGGCACACAGACCCGCGAGCCCTCGCCTTCACTTTTCAGCAGATTGGGACGGCGCAGAGAAGGGAAATCGTACGAGCCGGTTTGTGCCTATTGAAAACTCAGCTGGAACAGCCTGAGCTCTCTGGGGATGCCCTCCCTCCATTGTGTCTTGGCTGGGATGGAGCAAAGGTCCTTTTTTCCTCTTATTTCACAGGAAATAGATAACTGCAACCCTTCCTCCTAGCTATTTTCACGACCACACCAAGACATTCCTTACCACAGGCGCTGATTTAAACTCTGTTGATACCCCTAAATTCTCCTCGCCACAACCGCATCAGCAGCCACGGTACCCAGTTTTCACGGCAGCCACGTGCCAGCCTTACACCTGGGGCCCTGGCTGTGCTGGCCAGCATAGCAGGGCTTAAATCAGAGCTGCCTGCTCCACGGGGAAAGGAGGATATTTAGCAAACCACCTCCAACATCACACTCCTTTGCCTGTTTGTTAGAGTGGGCTGCAAAAGATAGAAGAGAGGGCAGCAAACAGCAGAGGAGGGGGAAAGAGGGAGGGAGGGTAGGAAAGCAAGATGTACAGGGAGGAAGGCTGGGGGGAAGGATATGCTCTGCTACAGAGAATCCTGTCAGGATGCAACTTATTTTCATTCTGCGCGGGAGTATAATGGTGCACTGCCCGAGCTCTCTCAATAGCTGTTTTGAAGCGAACCAGGCTGGTATGTCTTTAATTTATCATTTCATTATGAAACGGTTTCCCTTCCAAGAAGCCTTCAAGTCAGGAAGCTCTGTCTGCCCACACAGGAAATTCCTTTGCAGCAACTTCCCCAAAAAGGAAATTTCCCTCAGAAGTGAGCCCAGCTCATGCCTTTGAGCCGAGCTGTTTGAAGAGACTCTGGCATGCAAGCCCCGCAAACACCCCTGCCTGCTTACTGCTGCCGGCATGCCGGGATCAGCGGCTCTGCCCTCGCACAGGCCTGCAGAGACCCCACCGCACCCGGCTTTCCTCCTGCTCCCCCCTCCCCAAAGACAGCCCAGAGCATTTGGAAGAGACGAGTTGCCGAGCTTATAATAGCAAAAAAAAAAATCTCTGTTCAGGAGGGAGGCACAGGACACACAGAGAGCTGCGAAAGAGCAGGGGAAGAGGAAGGAGAAGCTGTAGCAAACTTCCCAAATTCCTCTAATGCCCTGCTTGGAAATCGGAGGGTGGAAATCTGCACCATATCTTAGATCTCTTCCGATGGCATGCCGCAGACTGCGCTCTGCCCCTTACAAGTGTTATGGGTTTTATTTTATGAACTTTTGCAGTGAAGACTCGCAAGCAAAGGAGAAAGGAGGGGAGAATACATAGAGGGAAGGAGGGGAACCACGTTTACAAAAATGAATCTCACAGACATCTTGTGAATCATTAAGTGGGAGAGAGCCAAGAACATCCAGGCCAGAATGAATAAAAATATATGGTATTTTATGAAGCACCTTAGCAAAGGGGACACAGATCAGAAGCACTGCCAGACTTCCAGTAAGTTTTTAATTTGCTATTTGAAATCACAAGTAATACTGAATAATAACTTTTTTTAATGACTACGCCCAGAAATCCAAACTGTTGTTTGGGGCAAGAGAGGAAGCAGAACTAAAATTTGTGTTACACTTCACATGGATGAGACCGGGCCACAGAAGGGGCACAGGCCCAACTGGATCTTGGACTGGACGACAGAAGGAAAAGAAAGCAACCCTTTGCTGGCATGTGGGAGAAACAAGGGCTGGGGATAACAGAATCGCATACGGGGGGGTGATCACAATCCACCGGGGGCCTGCACGCTAGGGAGAGAGACTCTGCACATTTGTCCCTCAGTCTCCACTCCAGAATTTACTTTGATAAATTTGATGGGGGAGATCTGGCCCTCCAAGCCGAAGCTCCAGCAGGTGGCTGCCTGCCTTCCTCTCCCATTCCCTCCCTCACCAGAAAGCTTTGCCCTGTTCTCTCGCCAGCTAATTTACATGACTTTTTTTTTTCCCCCTGTTGCTGCCCTTGGCATTACATTCAGTGATTCAGTCAGCTGTTGTGTAAAGAGACTTTTGTCAGAATTGCTTAAAGGCAAATCCCCCCACTTAACTTTTATCCGTGGCCTCTAGCTGATGAGTTAGTTCTCACCTAAAAGAGCCCGCTGGCGTAGCATATGCATACTGAATATGTATCTGCTTGGATGGCGTCCACACTACTGTCAAATCACTGGAGATGGTTACGAGACGGGGCGAAACAGAAAAACTGCCATAGCAGAAGAGATCACTGACCCATCTAGCCGAATGTCTTCAGTAGTGGCTGCATAAGCAGAAAGTATAAGGAATAAGGAAACATTAAACAATCTCTTCTATAATAGATATTGCTTATCTCAGTCTCTGCTAATCTGTGGTTTAAGGACGTCATGAGCTGTGGTTGCATCCAGGTCCAGGCCACTGTTTCAGTACTCATCAAAATGGCCTATCCCTCCCTCCACAGGTTTATCTGGTTCCTTTTAGAGATCCATTTACACCTTTGGCCCTTAAAACATCTTCCTGCAATGATTTCCTCCATGTCGCGATGCATCCTCAGCCTTCTTTCTTTTAGACATATTGCCCAATGATTTATCTCAGATCTCTGGATTTGCTGTTCTGTGAGGAACTGTGAATAATCATTCCCTGTTCACCTTCTCCATACCAAGTATGATTTCACAGCCACATGATAACATTCTCCCTGCCAACCCATTCACTTGCAAAACTCTTTTCCTCAAACTGCAGTGTCCTATCCCCACCTCTAGTCTCCTGGGAATGGCAAAACTGGGGAAGTAGTCTGTTCTAGCTAGGTCCCCTATCATATTAAAAATGACCGGGTGGATGAGACTGCCACACCCTGAGTAAGATTGAGTTTGAACAAACTCAAGATGTCAAGAAACCTCTCTATAAGTTCATGAGCTCCAACAAGACTGTGTTAGAACGTCAACTTCCTAACAATTCTGGTGCAACGCAGAGCTGCTAAACAAATTTGAGACTGGTGACTGATTTTTGACAAGCACCTTTGCTTAACTCTACAGTCAAGGGACATTTACAGGTTTTACTGTAAAACCACATGAAAAAGTCATGAGCTAGTCACATCAATAATTGTTTTCTGCTGAACAACCGCAACATCTTTCCGGATGAGATTTCCCTGTATTGTGACCCCATGAGTTGCTGTCTCTCCAGAAGAATTCAGAAAATATTATTAAAATAAGAATAATTTACTTTTGTCTCAATTCTGAGTTGCACTGGGAGCAGTTAATTTAGTAGATGACCATAATTTCAAGTGGTAAAGACACGCTGGGCATTTTATTCATACAGCGAAAGATGATGTCCCTGCTCTTCCAGTTGCCAGGATCTATTAAAGTGTGGCTGTCCTGAGGCTCAAATTATACGAAGCATATGTGTAATTTAGAGCTGGTTAAGAGACAGGTTTTGTGCTACTAACTGTATTTTTACAGCCTTTACATTGTTGATGTTACACCAGCTTATAGAATTGTACAGTGAAAATGCTTCAGAGTGGGGGCCCAGACATTTCAGGATATAATGATCAGCGTGAGCTACATTTATTCACAATAGGTTATACCACTCTGATTATTTCAGCTTCCAAAGCAATGCCAAGACTGTTTGTGGATTAGCCTTCACATTAGTTGTCTTCGGGAAGTGGCCCATGGAGTGCACTCAGGAAGACAGCACTAAATGCAGCTGACTGAGCCCCATCTACAATTTTAAGCCAACTTAAGAGATTTCAAACCATATATAATACTGACTCTGTACACTCGATACGGCAAAAACAGATTGAAAGGCCGGTTCCAGTCTGGGCCTCTAGTCTCAAACACAGGCTAACCCACAGGTGCCTGCTTGACGCAGCAGAGACGTGGCGAGGACAGCACTGCGAGCCTGCTGGGCAGCGCACGTGGCACAAAAGGTGCCTCCCACCATCTTCTGCATCCTTTTTTTCTGATCATAGGCAGTAATTTTACAACTTTGCCTAAAAGAAATGGTTGTAACACGTTGTTAAGTGTTAATTAGCGTCAAGAGAAAAAGGAAGAGTAACAGTCTCTCTGCATAAAACCTAAGTACTTGAGCAAGCCTCCTTCCTGCAGGATCTAAATATGCACATGTACACAGAGATACACGATGTGTGTTAGATTTAAAAAAAAAAAATCCAAAACCTCTCAGCTTTGAAATAAATTTTGATTATTAACTCTTTTCTGAGTTCAGGTGGGAGTTTTTGTGCACACGTGTTCTCACTGCAAACGATGGAGCACCAGAAAGGCCATGGGTGAGAAGCTGTGCTCTCAGGGCTATTCTGGACTAGCTGGATTCTCCCAGAACTCTTACCAAAAAATCATTAATTATGGAGAACTCACGGCAACACTGCATATCCAACCAATTTGAAAGACACCTGGATTTACTTCTGGGTGTTCTGTTGAACTGAATCAGCCACCAAACTTTCTGAGATTCAGCCATCGCTACTGCACAGACTGATAACAGTGGGCAGGAGGCCAACAGCAACTACTGACCCCTTTAACTGCCCAGCTGCTTCGGGTCTGCCCATCGCCAACACAGCCCGTCTCGATGTCACCGTTACCTCTGCTGTCACCCCCAGTCACTCCGCTTGTTTTGCATTCCGCATGATTTTAAAACTGAGAGAGGGTGTAAAAATTGGAGGAGGACTGTAAATGTTCCAGCTCTCGCAGACATTGAGTGTCCCTATTTTGCTGAGCTCCAAGGCTCCAAATCCTGCACCAAACCTTGAACAACTTCTACCACACGTGAACTACTCACTGCTACCCCACACCATGCGTCGCATCCCTGAGAACAACACAAAGTGGAAGTAGAGAATGACTCCTGCAATTTAGTTATGCTCACTTTCATCAAGTGAAAACCACCAAGCAAGCTGTACAGCTGTGGTGAAACATGCCCCGTGTGTTTAATAACAATATTTGTCACCACTGTCTATTAGTATTTAAAGAGCAGTAAAAAAAAAAACAAAAAAACCCCTCTAATAAAAAGATCAAGGTGCCTTAAACAATCACACACCCAGCAACACAGTAATGACTACCCAGAGTATTGCAGCTAAAAGCCCAGAGGTAATAAGACTACTAAGGAAGTTTCCAAGGAAGCAAGATACAAAGAAGTATGACACTGAAAAAAAAAAGGGGAACAAAGAAGTATCTGTGTACAGAGGGGTTTTTCTGACAAAATGCCTTCACTGAAGCACAGAGAGGAAGCGAAAGCTAGCAAGGAGGTTAAAAATTGAAGGAGACTGATTGCTTGGAAGAAATCAGAACGAAAGAGAGAATAGGAAGGAGGAACTTACATACAGAAAGGGAGATTTCCCCCACTAGGAAATAGACAAGGACCCACTCAAGCGGCAGAACTGAAATGAGTAACTGGTTTGTGGACCAGCAGGGACCGGGGCTACTTCCTTCTGCAATACCGAGAAGGAGGAAGTAGAAAGGGAGAAATTCTCAGTACAGCATAAAACCAAAGAGGCACAGTCGTTCCTTCGTCTGTCTTCCCCCAAACGTTGGTCAAATAAGTAGAAGTACAGCGCAAACCTACACGTTTACTCACACTCACACCTGTGCTGGACAAAACCGTGGGAGCTGCTGAAGTCATTGAGACAACTCCTACCCATTTCAGCAGGTCCACAAGGTCACTCTTTTTTCACACTGCAAGCATCTATTAAGCTGGCTCGACAAGCCATTTCTGGCTCAGTCCCATCGTTTCCACCTAGGACTTGCGCAATTTTACTCATGAGGGTCACAGAATCACAGAATGCTCGGGGCTGGAAGGGACCTCTGTGGGTCATCTTTCTGAACCCTCCCTTTGCCACCACTATTTTTGTTGTTAGTGTCCAGGGTGGCAGAACCGTGAGCTCCAAAGTCTGTACAGAGGGAGGATTTAAATATCACGGAATCTCTCTGCTGGCTTGAGTTGATGGAAACGTTCTTTAAAGCTCAGCATCAAAGCATTTACTTTATAAGCTGCAAGCCTTGGTTCTTGTGCCAGCAGCAACTTCTCTCCATAATTAATTAATACCGTATTAATTGTGCATGTTCCACAGGCCTGTTGAGGAGGTGTGGCAAGGCCTGCACACGCAGATCAACCTTCCTGGTGCAGTCAAGAGAGGAGCATAGGAGGGAGAAGGTAAAACCCCTTCAGGTAGCTACAAGGGAAAATGGAGTACAAGCGACACGCTCAGTGTTTGAGGACGGGTGCGCGCCGAGCAGCATTCCACCGAACAACGAAGGATACGGGCAAGGAGGGATCTTCCACCAGCTGCACCCTTGTGCAATCTGTTCGGCTCTGGGCCAGCTGGGAGCACAACCAGCGGGCCAAGAGGAGGGGCCCACGGCAGCTGAGTGCCCTCGCGGGCAGGATTTGGCCACAAGTCATAAGATTCTGTGAAACCACTGGAATGAGAAAGGGGGAGGAGGAGGAGGAAAAGGGAGATTGTTCGGCCTCCTCTCTGCTGTGCTGGGCCTCAGCTCTCCACTAATCCCCACCACTGGGGAAGCCGCACCCTCGCCCTTGTAGGGGCTTTGGCCACAGTGCAACAGGGGCCATGCAGGACCAGGAGCCCACCGTGAGCACCTCACCCCCCACCCCAGGAACACCAGGGAGAGCGCTCACGACAGGAACAAGTGAGAGGAGAGGATGCCCCAGCCACTAACAGCCCCTGGGAAGAAGGCCATCCCCAGACGTGCCTTGGGGTTTGGCTGGACACACCTGCCCATCGGCAGCCACGCAGGACACGCCAGCCTCCAAGCAGACCCTTCCCCCACGTAGGACAGAAACCAAGGTCTAATCAAGGTCTAAGTGCTGATCAAGGTGATTGATGAAGCAGACTCATCTGCTATAAAACAATCAAACTAGTGGACACATATATATTTTCAATCGTAATCTGACTGACGGGTACAGCTGGCCTGAAATCTAACCTGCAGAGACATTTTCACACTAACTCTTGCACCAAATTTATTACTCTCTATAAATTTTTGTGTAGGTAAACGATTATTTGTTTTTCTGAAGGTACTGCGCCTTTGGTGGTGTTAAAAGAACAAAGAAAAGCAGGACTGGCAAAGGAAGATGTTAGCAAGAGTCCGAAATGAAAGGCACGAAATTCAAAATACACGAAACAGAACCATAAAAAGGGGGGAGCTAATGCATAAAATTCAGAAGGTTTATAAACCAACTGCACAAAATTGTCCCAGCAACTTACTTTTAGAAAAAAGGGAATTTATGTCTAACTATGAATTTGCTACAGCACATCCACAGAAAAAGTGAAAAAAAGCAGATGAAGAGCATGCTACTTTTCCTGAGATGACAAAGCACCTTAACAAACTATATATAGAAAGAGAAGCACTAAAATACAGGCGCATGGCAAAAGCATTACAAATTCTGCTTAAAGCAGGTAATACTATTCCCTCATGAGGAAGGCAGAATGCAATTTATGTTTACCATATAAAAAGGAGATTTTTTTCTTTTACAGTGCTGTGAGAAGGATGAGCAGAAATAAACAGATGTCTAAACTTTACATAATTAAATGTACAGATGCAGATTAAAATCTTAATTTGTTGACCTGGAGAGACAACGGTTGCCAAACCTAAGACTCTTATCCTGCACTGTCCCTTTCTTTCAACAGTCAGAAAGAAAGGCTAAACAAATCTCCCTACATTTTTAAAAAATAAAAAGGTAGCTATTTATAGCTGCATTTATTGGAGCTGTTTCCTTATCAGGAAGTATGTAGCTGGGAATTACTGTCTGCCTACATCGGAAATTCTTTCAGGGATACAAAAACCCAAAAAGGAAATTTCCCTTCAAAAATATTCTGTGTTTTTTTGCTGCTGGTGGGTTTAAAATAAAATGTCAGTGCTCTGACCAGGTCACAGCCCCTTCGGGAGGTTTGTTCAGCAAACAAGAAGCTTTAAGACACCTGAGAGAAACAAAAAAAATGCTTCTAGAGAACTGAAAGAGGGAGAATGCTGAGAACATATTAATAAGTTAAGAAAATAAACCCTTTTTGCAGGATGCTGAGATAGTGCAATTTCATTATCAGCATTATAGCATTTTCCTCTGAAATGAGTACGTTCCCAGAGCTTATGCTTACCAGAAAGCATGTGCAAAATACCTCACTCCAGCAAAGAACTGACTCTCTGGGTGCTGACTACAGCCGGCTTGTTCAGGCCAGGTCTTTCTTGTGGGCAGTACAGCTGTCAGACCCTCATGGCTGAACTCCTGGCACCAACTCGCTGCTTTCTCCTCCGCGCCCAGGGCACACCCGGCGGTGCACAGTCCAACAGCCAGTGATACCACTCCTCCTTTGAGAAGGGAGTACACAGTGCCAAAGACCCACACTGGGGTACCACCCCCTCCTGCATGCCACAGCACCAGGACGGGGCAAAGGCCATGCAGGACATGGGTACAATATTGTTTGCCCGCAGCACAGGTCCAGCTTTTTGTGGCACATGGGGTCCAGCGCTACAAGTAACCGTGGGACTTGGACAGTGAATCTCCGGCTACAAGGATCCACTCAGGAAACTCTCCAATAGGAAGACTTGCTCTGTCTCCAAATCAACCCCCTTCCACGGACTGCAGAACACCCCATACTAAGGCTGTGGACTCTAAAGGCAGGAAGGATATGTTGGTTAATCATTAGAGATGTTAATTTCACTTTAACTTGTCACAGTGTAATTTAACATTTCATTTTCTGGTCTGTATAATTGCCCTAGAGCTACTTGACTCTGCTGCCAGTGCAGAATGGACACTTTTTTTTCCAGTGGGATGCAAAGGTATATGGAGATCAAAACCAGACAGGCATACGCAGCAAATAAAGCAGGGTGCTTAGGGCTATTCCCAGGGTATGATTTTTATGCATAAAATTCATAAGCAAAGACTTGGAGCTGAGCAAGTACCCTAATGCTTTGACTCTAGAAAGCCAGTCAATGGTGACTGTTTATTAGCTCGCAACATCACCAACCGCATGCCTACTAAATACACAAATCACTCACAACTTCTTGAACGAGGATCACTGCTGCATTCATAGCAGCGTGCTAGTCCTGCACAAAACAGTTTACGTGAGGAGTGAGCACATTTAAACACATTCATCCCATAAAGCCAGCGCACAAGCATCCACAGCGGTGGAATGGCTGATGCACAAGTGCTTCCCCCTCCCAAGTATCTTTGGAAAACAATCTTGAGAAGAGGGTCTTGGCTGAGGTGTCGGACTGGGTCTCCAAATCTGGATGGAATCACTTTACCAAAAATTTCTTCATCGAACTTACAAATCATTTAGTCCAGCAGTAAAATGGGGAGTTGTAAAATGGGTGTAAAATCTCGTTTAATGGAGATTTTGTCAAGCTGTATTTGTTAAGCACCAGAAGGACTGCCAGCACAGGAGAGAGAAGATATACAAGTAGAGCAGAAGGAAATCCAGCCTCTCAAAGGGCATCAAATAATTGCCTTCTCTCTCTCTGTGTATATACATTAATTCCCGGTACCACGAAGCTGCAGCAGGTTTCTCCTCACACGCTGTGTGCCCCTCTCGATGCTGGACAGTGGTGCTCTGTTCCAGCGTCCAGAGGCTCAGCTCTGGTTTTTACCAGGGGAGTGGACACTGCATGCATGCTATGTTGTTTCCACAGGGGTTTCTGCCACACTTGTGTTTCATTGCAAGGCGCTCACCACACAATGGTTTGTTATTGTGGAGTTGTTAGTCATGGCTTGCACGCAGTTTCTCTTCTGTGTTTTCTTTAATCGCAGGGCTATTTATGAATGCTGGGATCTTTACATTACTTTTATTAAAAAAAAAAAAACATAGAAGCATTTGTAATGCAACACAAACGAAAAATTAAACAGACATTTGGGATGGAAAGAGAAAAACAAGCTAATTTTAGGTTCACTGATCTTGACAGCGCCCCTTTAAGACAAAGCTAAAAATGCTTCAAACCCAGCAATACCATAAATGTCCTGCTGCTTTTGCTTCTCCGTCCTCCCAAAGTTTTCCAGGGGAATTCCACAAGGGATCGGCCTGAATCCCAGATTAAAGTGACACGGCTCCATTTTACCTCTGAACAGAGGTGAGTCTGTTTCGAAGATTTAAAATCCTGAAGTGAAGCTTTCCAGGAGGTTAAAAGACTGGCTCAGCACCACTGGGACTCCCACACTGCCAGCTCTCCGCACACCGAAGCACAGGTCTCTCGCCCTCCCACCTCAGGACTGCTTTGCAAGTTCCCACCGGGGCAGGAAGGATCTCATCCCTCCACACACTTCCACTGGGGACCAGCAGTGCAGGAAACCGCTCTGTTAACTCTTGTCTGGGTAACAACCAGGTACATTTGGGGAGGGGTGGGGGGGCAAAGCACTTAACTCTCAAATACTCTCTCAAGAAGCAGAAACCAGGTCACAGCGCTGGCCCTTTACAACAAGTTTTTTCACACTTAACCTGGATGCCTCTGCCACAGCCACCAGGCAACAGTCAGCAGCGAACAGAGTGAGGGTTCAGTTCGCCAGCTGTTTACATCAAGGGCGACAACTGAGGCGGCCCTGAGTCACGCCGATGCAAACCCAGTGACAAGGTGCTCAGCTTCCCACAGGTGATGAACAAACACAATGCCAGAAAAATGTAAAGCAGGATTTTCCTGATCCAAAGGCCACAGCTTTCCCAGCCGGATCAGTAATGAGGATTCACTCTTCCCAGTCCAATATATTCCAGATAAAGCTCTTTCAAGTGAAACGGTAGCATCTATATTGCACCCAGCTATGATGCAAGAGTGAATCTGAGACTGGGCTTCCCACCCATCCAAACTGTCTCTCTGTATGATCGCTTCATATGTGCAGTGAGAGACAAAGATGCAACATCAGGAAGATTAAATACTGCAAACAGTCAGCTGGTAGCAAGCAGTGCTACCGTCCTGGCTTTTTTTATTTTTTTTTGTAGTGGGTTGGAATTGATTAAAAAAGGACTAGCTACCCAGAGAGAGAATGAAGTATAAGGTGAAAAGCAGATTAGGAGGAAAGGCAAGTATATAAAGGACAGTAAGAGTGAGGAACGAGGCTTAAGTGGCCATAATGCCAGACAAGAGCAAAGACGCAGCTGGGAAGAAGCCAATCATCTGAGAGGAAGCCAGTCCAGATTCCACTAAAATCAGTGGGAATTTAAGCACTCATTTCAGTGGGACCAGGATTAGTCTCAGAGTCATTAATTTGACATTCTGGCCACCTCTCACAGTCCCTTTGTCTTATGCAGCTTTTATTTTATTTTCTTTGTATGTGCGTCAGTCAGTTTTGTTCCACAAAGATCCTTCCAAAGCAAATATTTTTATTGCTTGCTGTTCTAAATGTGGCTTACGGTGAAGGGCTTTTTTTCCTGTCTCACTACATACTTTCAGTTCAATGCATTGAATATTCTAGTAACTAAACAACAATATGCTTAATGCTTCGAAGTGGCTTTCCAGCTGCTAGCCAAAATTGTAGAATAATTAACAGGTGCCAAAGGATTAATAAAAGGAGCAGCATAATTAATAGACACTATACAGAAAAAATGGATCCTTGGCAACCCTGACAGTGTTGTTGTTTCCTCCTCCTTCTCTTAATTGTTTCCTGCATTCCTTTAAAAAAAAAAAAGTGGAAAGAAGAAAACTGGTGCCCTTAAAACACAAATGATGTATATAAGCAACAATGTGTGATCGGGAGAAAGAAATTCGTAATAACCTGCTTTCAGGTCTGTTAAATGCCTTCATTTAAAGAACCTGCCCAACTGAGAGCGCAACTGCCTGGCCTGCCCTGCCACTCACGTCCAAACTCCAGGGTTATACAGAGGGCTTTTTTGCAGAGTGTGGTACAGCTCGGGTCACAGAGATGTCGAACCAATACAGAGCCACTGGACTGTTCCCCACTGAATCAGAGTATTAAATACCAATATAAACAGGCATGCAGAAACATTCCTACGAAACACTTGCTAAAAACTTAAAAGCCTTTAACGTAATCATCGCAGAAAGCTGAACAAATTTGCCTTCTGTCCTCCTTGAAGAGGGCAGTAGAACAGACAGTAATTACAAGGGATGCAGAGATACTGAAATAAAAAAACGTGATCTCACTAGCTGTATGTGACCAGGTCTGGATCATCATCAAAATCAGCTGTAGCCTGGAACACTAGAAAAGCAAAGACCAGAAATCAAGCCCACATTTGAAACTAGAAGTACTCAAACGATTTTACAAAGAGGTCTTCAGCTTTCTGCACCACCACGACACCCCAAAAAGTAAGCGCAGTCAAGATGACAAGAACACTGCAGTCCCAATGTAAAAGTTCTCCCCTAGGAGGTGATGCATGTACCCCGACATCTACAGCGTGCCATTTTACTCTGAACATCAGTGCATGCTGTTGTGGGTTCAGAAAAAAGCAACAGCAAGAAAAACCAGTTGCTGCCAAGAATAATTGCTTGTGAGTACAGAAAAGCACAGGAAAGTATGTGCAGTGTGCCTTGCTATGACAATGGGCTGCAGGCGTATGAAGGATGCCAACACTAAAGCAAGAAGAGCAATTAGTTCAGAGGAAGAAATGAACTCTTGTTCATACTTGTATCAATAGAAAACACTGTGAAATCTTTGCCCATGAGGTCCATCTCCCTAAACAAACACACATACGTTCCCAAGGGAAGATGCCCTTCAGAGATAAAAATCAGACTGTACAAATGGACACAGACGTGAAAGGGGGAATGCTGCTGCACAGGATCCGAGCACACAACCAGTCCTTTTTCAGCACTGATATTTCTGTGTCTCTTGTTGAAGTTCTGTGTTGAAGGAGCTAAACAAAACCACGAAGCCTTTAGCACATATTTACAGTTGCTGTTGCACAAGGCAAACCACCTTATTGTCATCTTGCACACTACAAAAAAGGAAAAAGCTATTTTCTCTCTGATTCAGAGCATATTAATAGACACATGGAAAGGCTCTCATATCCATCTCTTAAATGCTGTATCCTCTATCCAGTTCCAAGAACTTTCTACCACAAGGTATTGGCCATCGCACAAAATGAGTAACTTGTGCTAGACAAGACAAAAAGATTGGTTTTAATTAAAAAAAGAGAGAGAACTTGCTCTCCATGGTAATACAGAGTAAGTTTCCTCAGAGTTATGGGGCATGCAAATACTTTCAGGACTTCCACCGATCTCAGTGTTCTTCATTATCACAATATCTGGACAGGCACTGTGCTAATTTTCACAACTTTTAAGAGTCTTTGCACTCAAGTTTTTTTCCATTTTACAACGGGTAAACTAAAACAAGATGTCCAAGGTCACAGAAGGCACCAAGGGCATCGCCATGTGTGAGAGCTGAACTTGCTTCTCTTGACTCCCCAGTAAACACCTCCATTTTCCAAACACTCCTTCTGTCTGCCATCAGTGCAGTCTAGTGGAGATCAGACATGCTGCAAAGCTACCACAGCACGCACACCAGGGAGAAAGAGTGAACTGGAGACCACCGTACTTTCTGACTACATATCTAAAATAGAGGAAAACATCCTCCAGCTCCCTGCTGATAGTTTGTTTACAATGCCTCCAATACTCAGTTACTAGGTAAGAAGTGGATGTTAGGCAAACAAGTATGTTTAAAAGTATGGGTCAAAAATCCCTTACAAAGAACTACAGCATCAGAGAAAGGTATGTATTACCGGAAAATTAGTCTCACTCTTCCAGAGCTTTAAAGTTAAGACTGAATACATTGGACTTCTATACTAGAGGAACAGGGCAGGCTGGAAAGAAAGCAGCTAATTAAAACAATAAAGGCTGTGTGAGAAGGGGAAAGTGCCTTCACATCACCCCCAGGAAGAGGGGTTTCTTTCTATTTCTAGCTGTGTTGACCAAAGATAAGAATTCCTCCTCTGCAGGCTTGTAGCAAAGAGGGATCTGCATGCCAACCTTCTAAAATTTCCACTTCTGCCTTTTCCAGTCTCTGGATGAAATCAGCTCAGCACAGCTGAGATCCATTTGCTCACCAAACAGCGAGAAATAATTCATTGCACCAAAGGAAATTGCTCTACTAATTGTCTTGATACCATTGGCTGTTAGCACCTTCTGAGTGCTCTTAAATGTTAGAAACAGTGAAATTTCTAATAGGAAGGCATAAAACACTGTCTGAATCACTGAGTGTACTTCATGTTCCATCTGAAATGTTTGTCTCTAGTTCTGCCTTTGCTTGGGCCAACTGCTGTTTTCAGATGCACCTGTAGCTTTGCTCTTGAACTTTCAAGCTGGCAGAAATGAAGACGTACGGGTTAGGACTGAACTCTGCCTTTATTTCCGTAAATGCCATCAGAATGCCATGGAAACAGAGAATGAGTGGAGGCCTGACAAGCTATCAGCTCTGTGTATGACTGGAGAAACTTACCATATCTCCCTGTTGCATTGGAATGACTGAGGGTTGAGGGAAGTTATTACACTTCACCTCATCAACAAAAACAACAACCAAACACAATCTCAGACCTAGAAAACCCTCAGACTTTGCGGATGTAAACCCAATCTTCACACACAGTACCACAGCCTGAACTAGAAATTAGCTACTTTGCCTGACTTCTAAGGAAGTTTGGATTCAGGACCAAAGCTGTCTCTCAGACATATTGCTTAAAAATAAAAAAAAAAAGGGGGGGGGGGAGTCTATGCAGGAATTGCAAAATCATGTTAATACCTCTTAGACCCAAGATCCAAAAGGTGCTTAGTTATTTCTGCCTCTGGTATGAGGAAGACTATTCCTGAAATATGATCTTCAGTTCTTTTCTCCTCACTTTAAGAAGGATGTCTGAAGTGGGAAACAGTTCAGAGAGATGATACAAACGGAATTCGAAATCTGCAAGCTTTACAGGAAGATTGACAGCCTTAAGAACCTCTGTTCCTATCCTGTTTCGCCAAGAAAAGGTTAAGAAGCGACTTTATCTAAAAGCACCTATATCAGGAGTAGTCTTTTGACAATATTTAGCAGGAAAGGAGATAATGAGATCTAATAGTTGGAAACTGAAGCTTGACTAATTCAAACTATAAATAGGGCACTTAAAAAAAAAAAGCAAATAAGGAGGATAATTAAGCATTGAAAGAACACCTAGAGACCTTACATCCTCCCCATCACTGAAGTCTTTAGATGAAGAGCAGAAATCCTTCTGCATAACACACTGTAGCTCCAACAGTTACTGAACCTAAACACAGGAGTGTTCTGCAACTCATGCTACACCAGAGATCGTTTCAGGAATTCCTGATGGTCCCTTCCAGCCTAGCTATGAATCTATATACTTTAAACAGTGGTTCTAACAGTGTTTGGGTCAGTCGGTTGGTGACAGTGTTTGGGTCAATATTGACAACATACTAAGCTACAAAATACTATAGTGCCAGGGCCTACAACAGTAAGGCTATGTAAACATGCTCCACATTGTGTATGACCTGAGACACTAACTTTGTGGAAGAGTATTCCACAGATATCTAACGATTAATCATCTGTGGTGTTACACTACAACAAGTCAGACTGGTGTGGAAATACTAATGGGAAAGAAGCCTCCTCGTAAGTTTAAAAATGTGCCAAACAAAAGAAAAGAAAAACCAAAACAAAAATCCAGGTGAAAAGTTGGATCTCACCTAAAAATACCGGATAAAAAGTCTGCGCTGAGAGGAAGCCTAATAAGCTTCACACCACCTAGCACGCTGGCTCGTTGATGGGAAGGAAGCGGGGAGTAAGCACAGCACCACACCTCTCTCCGTGCCCAGCGTCTCTGCCTTCCTGCCCTGCGCATCGGTCAGACCCGCTGGGGAAGGCAAGAAGTCACTGGCAAGCCAGGGTGATCCTAACTGTGGAGAGGACAGACAGCGGCTCCCACAGCAGAAGTAAATAGTACCAACTAACGCAACGAGGAAAAAAAGATCTTGGGGATTAAAAGCCACCGTGGGGAAAAGAACTGCTTCTGTGTCGGTTTCTTTGGGTCTAACTTTTGGGCAAAGCACAGATATAACCCTATAAGCGTGGCAGCAAGTTCTCCCCGGGCTGGAGAAACAGGCCAGCAGCCACATGCACGGGCAACCAGGGTCTGGGAGCTCAGGAGTACTCAGGCAGCGACCTGACCCGGTCAGAGATGCTGCAGTGCCAGCTCCCATTCCCACCAGCAAGCACAGAAAACTGCTGCAGCACAGGCTGAAGAGAGTAAGAGGCAGCAGAAGGCAAAAACAGGACCGTGCGTAATGCAGTATGGGCAAGGAGTGACCTTGGGGCAAAGCAACTCGGTGGCCAGCAAGGGAGCGAGCACGGGACCACAGAAGCACCGGGAGTGCAGTCTGCATCCAGAAAAGGAGCGTGCCTGGAGGACAGCTGATGACAGGAATGAAAACATCTTGTGATAAACATGGACTTCCCTCCGCCTCGAAATCCCAAACCCATTTGTCAGATGGCAACGCACAAAGTTACATTTGCTCCTGGCCCTGTTGCTCCTTGTTGCTCAAGTACCCCAGGAATGTAACACCTGACAAAAGTTTACTTAAAACCTCTCAATTTACATCAGAACTGCTTTCCCTCCAAAAAGGAAAATTCCACTCTTCCTTGTCCCCATCCTATCTCACAATTCACCTCTTGCTGGCCAACAGCTCTCAGCCTTTTCCTATTCCTCAAACATTAAATCATCTCAGCAAGGAAGCGCCTGGCTCTTGCCTTGCCCCCAGGTCCAGTTTTCGTTCCAATGTCAGTGATATGCCCTTCCTCCTCTGCAGCACCCTTTTGTGCACAGCTAAGCTCATTCTTCCTCCTTTGCCACTGCCTCTGTCAGCACACACGCTCTGTAGTAGACAGCCAGGGCACCAGAAGGGTTTAATACAGAGACCCGTAACAACCTGAAAAATACCCGTGGCACAAATGCACTCCACTTGCCACGGTTAGTGAAACTCTGACCTTGTGTCGCAGCACATCACTGAGCAATTCCCATACAGGGGAAACATAGCACTTCCTGTCAAAATAAAACCTCCATATTTGTGCCTGTCACGAGAAATAAGCCAAATTCTTGACTGGGGGTGCAGGGGATGGGGGGCGGTAGGGATAATGTACTGTATTTCAGAGCCATTTCCTTTGGTTAAAAAGAGTATTTAGAAAAATCAAACCAGCCAGAGCTTTAAAATAATAACGAAAAAAAAAGTCTAAAGCCAGGGGGCTTTCCCGCTCCCTTTCCACAGAAACAGAAACACCTCGTCACCCCGCACCCTCCTCAAACCGAGAGCGTAAGAAGCCTCGGCGCGGACACTCACGCAGGTGTGCCGGCAGTCTGATCGTGTCTTCCTCCATCCTGATTGCTTGAGGCACTGGGACATGTAGTGGCGACGAGGAAGCGTAATTTGGTACTGGGCTCACTGGAGGTGTGTACGAAATTCTTTCCTGCTGTTAAAAAGAAAGCGGGGTAGGGGGGGGTGGAAGGAGAAATAAAGAGAGGAAAACGTGAGCTTCGGAACAGAGGTGTGAAACCAAGGGGCCGGCGCGGGGGAAGGGGGTGGAAGGACGGACGGAAGCGTGTGCTCGCGGCGGGGTGAGCAGCGCAGCGATGCGCCCGGCCAAGCGGGCGGCCACGGAGCTCGCGGCCCCGCCGCTTTCAGGGCGACGGGTTTAGCTGCCCAAAGGCCCGCGAGGTTTCCAGGGGTCTTCTCAGAAATTTGCCGAGGGAGGAAAGGGAAGTGACACACAAGTGGGGAGACTCTGAGGGTTTTATGCTGGCGAAAATCTGACAGCCACTCCGTGATACGCGCATGAGCACCACTACAGAAAGTGCCAAAACCACTTAATCTTACACTAACAAGTCAGTCATGAGCTGAGCACATTTATAAACTATTTAACACTTTACTCCTTCATAGCATTTTAACGACATTAATTAGTTTTGTCTTTGCCACAAAAATCATACTCGCATCACTTAAAACTACTCTATTTACCATCGAGTAATGTAGTACTTTTTTTTCCTCGCCTAAACTAGTTACTAACACTTTTCTTTGAAGTAGTTTAACTTGCAACCAAATAAGTAAGCCAGCACACAGAAAGCAGCTACGCAAGGATAGTCAAATAGAGTTAAATGACAATTTGTGAATGTTGCATTAGTTTCATAATTGCCACTGTTAGGTTTTTATTTCTGAAAACGTCTGCCAAGAAATTTAAGACTGAAATTTCATCTGATCTGACGGGAAAATTCTTCCATATTCTAAGCCTGTACTCCAATCGCAGCACAAATTATAAAAAACATTATTATAAAAAACAAAATTATAAACAAACATAGCCACAATTTTACAGGAGCATAAAAAAATCATTATCGTATGCTTCCTGGAAGGCAACACGTGTTATTCCCCAAAACCGTGCTGCTGACATTTAATGACAGCAGTGCAAACAGCGTGGATTTACACACATACAGAAGCAAAATGAGCCACCTTCATTCACTTCTGAGCATTTGCAGGAGAGCACATGTACAGCTCCACACCCTGACCCCTGTCTCTGGCAAATGGAAAAGACAAACTTGGTGCTAGAGCAAGAGAAGGTAATTACTTCCATTACAAACCACAGCACTATCATGGATGTGCGGCGGGGAGCTAGACTGAGGCCGATCGAGGCACATGCAGAACGTAACGTTCGCACCCTCGGCACCATCAAAGGGAAGAAGAGGTTTGTACAGCGTGAGTAAATAACTAAATGTACCAAAGCAGAAAACTCTTCAGGTAGACTAGGTGACACGTCCAAAAAAGAAATGGGACGTGGAGCACCTAGAAAGTCTCGCATCACTCAGCCACCACTTCAAAGCAAGCCCAGCTCATTCTGGCAAGAGGTGCTGCTATCATGTTGCTGCTCAGGAGCTCATGCAGAACCAGAAGTCTCGCCTCAACGTCCAGAGTCGCACCACTATATTACAGCCACCACTGCTGACAGTCATGGCAGAGAAGACTGACGGCATGTGGAGAATAAATTATCCATGTCGACACTAACTATTGTGGGTTTAGATGGAACGGGAAGACAGGCCTGGTTCACTCCACCACCACTTTGTTGTCATTTCAGCAAGTACAGCCTCCGTGGCTTTCAGCTCAGTACTTTTTAACCAGAAATTGTTCAATCTGTCTTCCAGCCATACAAAACCCTTTAACACCTTACCATGTCCACTCAGTTTCTTTCTACTCAGCACCGTCCATGAAACAGCAATCCACTAGCTCATACAAATTCAGCTTTTCTTAGTTAACAAACAGGGATGTTCACTGAGACATGCTGAAAGACGCACCTGTGGAGCCACAAAACATCACTGTGCTTTCAACCCAGGCAACTCCTTCGCCGACCCGAAGCGGCTGACCCTACACTCCACGCTCCCGCGGGGTGCAGCCCGATGCCGTTCCGCAACCTCGCTGCCCACTCGCACCCTCTCACCACTGGTGCACGCACCAGTGACGGGCAACGAGACCAGCCACTTCCCAGCATTTCCTGCTGTGACCCACAGCTCAGACAACAAAACAAGCAGCTGCAGCGTGGTTCGATTTATTGAATGAGGTGTTTATAAAAAGAGGAACATTTCTGAAACACAGCCACACAGATGCCTGCCTCTGCAAACAGGCACTAGAGGATAGGTGGGAGACCTGAAGTCCTTTTCCTCCCTCCCAAAGAACGCAGGATACAGTCCAACCTCAGGCCACGTTTCGTGCTCACAGAAATACTGAATCACTGCAGCAAAGACAAGGGCTAAATGGCTTCAAAGGGCCTTCTCACTGGCCAACAGCAGGAGGAAAATGCGAGCAGAAGATGAAATGAAATCCAGACCCCTGTGCACTTCCCTCAACACCCAGGAGGTGCTGTATCAAACTAAGGCATTAAGCTTCTAGTAGCTGCTGCCTTTCTCTCCGCACTGATCAACCTCCTTAAGGCATACGGTAACCTGATTTATAACAAGACAGCTTCATTGAGATTTACTGTTATAAATACATACATTTGATTCATTGTTTCCTAGTATTCATAAGAACAGGGCAGTAAAACCAAAAAGAAGTCGTGGAAATGCATAGTTACTTTTTTCCACACACCCTGGCTGTCCACGGTAATGCGTGAATTGGTAATATTTGCAGAACACATTTCACAAGGCACAACTGGGAGCTAGCTATCTGACTCTTATTAGTGCCTTTGAAACGCCCTCTCTTACTCATCCCGCATGTTTTTCCAGCACCTTTAACCCAAATATCAAAGCAATTTACAGACATTAGGCAAGTCTTTTTCTTTTTATTAGACACACAGACAACCTGAGTTACAGAAAGAGCAAAGCTCAAATGAGCTAAGTAATTTCAGAGTTAAGATGTCTTGAAAAAGGACAGCACATGCCTCTCAAGGGCGATACATTTAACAAGTGCATCCTGAAAGAGCAACCCCTGTAACCGTCCTGGCCACATTTCCAAAAGATGCGGAATGGTAATGTCACAAGGAGGTCAAGGCACTGGGTCTGTGAAAAAGCGAGCTCCATCCCTGTTGGCAGCATTAGTCAGTAACGCGGCTGGAAGCAGAACTGCAAACACCAGTCCAGTTCTGCAACCGACCGTAGCTCTGTGCTTCAGCCACGCGCAGCCCCTGGCCTACACAAACACTCAAGGTCACATTTGCTCCTCCGCACTTTCTGAGGCTTTTTAGAGTCGCACTTCCAGGAGGTACCTCTTGTGCTCCCACCGCTGAGAACAGATTTGCTTTGATCTTCACCTGCCTATGGCAGCTCGATGGGATCCATCAAACAAAAACATGGCTGGTATCTTGTGCTTCTAAGGTTATGCAAGCAGACCACTCCGCTACCAGGAATTTTTCTGAAAGTTTCCTAACCAGTCAGTTGAATATTTCCCTTTCCATTAAGGCCAAGAATAGATGGTTCAATGGTAGAGTTGTTCAAGCAACAGCCTGGGAGGAAGGACAGGTAGTGCTCGTAGCAGAACCAGCATGAACCTCGTGTGTACTTGAGCAAACAGCCTTGCTGCAGCTTAGTCTACCGGTAAAGGAGACTAAATCAATACACATTTGGTGTGGTCCTTTGAGATTACTGGTGATGAGTGCTAGGAAGGAGCTTGGCATTACCACATTTCCAGATTCGACGCCTGCCAGGGGACTCTATAATAAACATTTAAATCCACAAGTGACCAAATGCTCAGCCCCAGACAACTGCCATCTACAAGCAGCTTCAAAACAGCAGCTCCCTAGTATTTTGCCAGTAGCCACAACGACATGGATAGAACAGCTGGCATATTGCTTGCTGTCATCATTTTTTAAAAGCTTCCTCAGCTCACAGTGAGTCAGGAAAGTTTCACCTTGACTACAATAACTGAAGAGATGCATTAAGTCAACCTTCAGAGAGACCCTCCTTGGGGTTTACTCCAGCAGTGGCTGGTGCACTAGCAGTGCCACCGAGACAACCAGCCAGATCTGCTGAGACTGGGGCATGCTTTCACCTGTCCGATGTAGCAGGGACAGACTGAAACACAGTTAAGAATCAAGACAAGCTGTGGTTTTGCTCTCTTTGCACTGGAAAAGTACAAAACACTAAACATCCAGGTGCCAAGAAAACCTTAGATCAAGTCATCCTGTCTAAAAAAGGAAGGTAACTCAAAAGCTATATTGATCATTACTGTCTAGTAGGAGTGTACGTAACAGCTGACTAGACTCCCAAAGCCATCAAAGCACACACTGATTTCTGTTTGAAGAATTGGGATAGATCCTTTACAGACAAAATCTACCTGAACAGTTAGAAAACTGTCAGGAACACAAATAATTCATATTGCTAAAATAATAATTTTAAAATGTCAAAACTGCAAAATTAATTTGTAGTCACCTTTTACAGTTAAGGATGAGTGAGACTAAGTAAAAACAGCTTCACGCTTTTGCTAAAATTACACTTTTCTAAACTCCAAAGCAGCAGTCTTCATCATGAATGTTCTCCAGCTTGCAGTCTGATACTCTGCCTCTTTACCAACTCCACGCAGATGGAAGGCACGAAGAACATACATGTTTGTGCAGAAATGATAATAAAATATGTAAGAAAGCATGCTAAGCGAGCCCTCCTGTTGTCCCAACGACATGCCTAGTTCAGTAGTTGGATAGGATAGTATACAAAAATGACTTTTTTTAATTGATAAAGCAGAGAAACACATTACCTATGCAGCAGTTTTCAGGAAAACAGAATGGCCAACACAGTCTGCAAACACCCTGCGCTGGACATCAAAGGCAGTGGCCTCTTATCACTGCAAAAACCCTACTCCTACATTGCTTGTAACGACACTGCACAAGGCAAAGTTAACCACGGGTGAAAGCAGACACGCGCTTGCCCCTCAGGCTGCTGGTGTACGTGTGCCACTCCGCACCTGTCCTGATGCATCTGCAGTTCATCTTCGCTTCTCCAAACGGCCCAGACTCCCCCTGCCCCCCAGTGAAACGGGCACTACCACCAGGTGGAGATACAGTGATTTGTGCTGCGGGAACTACCGAGAAGCAAACAGTTAGAAGTGAAAACGGAGAAAGTTACCTGTCCTCAAGGGCCATCCTTGCTTACTCACAAGATAGTGGTAGTGGGATGCTGCTTTAAGGCAAGCTTCCAGATCCCTGGGTATCATCCCAAGTCCTGGCCTATAGGACACGCACCCAGAGAGGGCAGCACTGGCAGGTGTGCAGATGTTCTGGCGCTCTCTTGGATTTCTGAGGAAGCCCTAGGCTTAAAAAAACCCTGAGTAACAGCCCCTGCCTTGTTCAAATCCAGGTTTGAAACGTCTGGTTGTAGCTCTCAGGACTGCGAAAGCTGGTGTTCTGGACACAACACTGTATACTCCAAATCACAGAGGATGTTCTGCTCTGCCAGGACACGGGACCAGGGCTGCTATCTCTTTCAGCAAGCACACTGAGGCAGGGAAAAAGCGGAAAGACACCCAAGGGGTCAAAAATTGCGGGGAGCCTGGACGGGTCTGGTTTTGCTTCTGTAGATCCTTCCAGGAGCAGGTGCCTTGGGTATGGTAGAGGGGAAAAAATGGCCTTAGAGAAGAGGGTTGCTGGTGGGAATGAGGTGCTTGCAGGAAAGATTCAGAAGGCCCTGCACATCTGGGCACTCAGCAGGGCAATGCCAGCAAACCAGCCACAGGGTAGCACAGGGGACGACAGCAGGCGATTCAAGCAAGTAAATCATTAGGGAATCGAGGGGGAGGAAAAGGAAAGGGAAGGAAGACATTCATACAGTGTTCATCAGTGTTTTGTATGCAATGCTACAGCTGGGTACGACAGTCCAAGAGACCACTATGAGATGAGTTACAGGGTCTAACACAGGGAGGAGAGGGGGAAATCAGGGTCCCTAAGAGACTGTATGGCACCGGGTACACAATTAAAACATTTTGGGATTTTGGCAAATGTTATAGCTTGCATACTCCAGCTTCTGCCAGGGACAAAGGATCAGGCTCCAGAAAAAGCAAAGTAGAGCTCTGCAGTACCAGGGTGTGAATTCAACTCTCCACTTCCCTCCCTTCCCCCAGTTGCTGTCATCTTCTTAATTTCCATGGCAGACTACTCCTCATTTTTGATCCCATTAATATAGCAATTCACGTCAAATCTACAGCAGCATAATCAGCACACTATCAGTAATTAGAGAAATTAAAACAAACACAGCTCTCTGGAATGGACCTTATGCAAAGCAGCACTGGGAAAAGATTAACATCTCATTTCCTGTGCACAGAGAGCAGAGATTGTCTCGGTGACCTCAGTGATTTTGTGAAGTTCAGTTATTCCCTGCCTCTTCCCTTCAGCCTGCCTCTGACGAACCTCCCGGCACAGGGGCAGGAGATGGCTACCCTCTCACATTTCAAGCCTTACTCAAGCAAATAAAGATTAAAAAAAAACACCACAGAGGTGGAACAGTTCATCACAAAAGGAAAGAGGAAAGGAGACAGTGAGAAGGTTCATGCTTCTTCCAAAATGATTACAGCCACTGTTCTAATTAAATTAAAAACATACAGGCAGCAATATTGATGCACTCAAGTGCCGTGAAAAGGCAGCGTGCGGAGGTCAGTGTTGTTGTTGAAAATGCCACGACAAGGTTGCGTTATTGTCTAAGCACTGTAAAATATCTCAAATTAGCAAATATAAATGAAGCAAAAAACAAGCTGAACCACATACTCAAAAAATGTTTCTTTGCCAAGGTCACTATAATATGGGGGAACAGAGAGTAGAAACAGGCTGTGGGAAGATAACATCAGGTCAAACTACAACATAATACTAACGCAAAGAGCTTTATAAGATTCAAGCAAGGATTAGTAATTTTTATTAATAATAAAGAATGTTCTCCACAGATATCCCAGCTAGGCAGCACAAAATATATATGGGAGGAAGATTCTGGTTCAGAATTTGGAAGAGGAACCGTTGCACTCCAAAATTGGAAGCCTCATCAGTTTGAAGCGGGAGACCCTTTTACCCACCCTTCTGCAGTGAGGTTCTAAGAAGAGGCAGTGAAGCTGGGACTTGGACCACCTGAGCTCTAGTTCAAGGCAGAAGTCAATTACAGATTCAACTGCCTGACGTGAAGAAATTGTCTGCTCCCGGCTCCTTTCCACATGCGATTCCAAAATCTGCGTTATGGGGTTGTCACTGCAAGATTCCTCTGAAGAACTTGCTACTGACCTCTGCTTAAGCAGGGCATGGAGAAAGGTGGGCCACTGCTGTGATTCACAGGGCAACCCCTTTTGCGCTTACGTCATGGTTTTGTTAGCGTGCTCGTCTAGCACAAAGCACCACAGAAGGCTAAGAGGGAGAGTTTATTGCACAGCTAGAAAAAAAACAACACGTGAGGCTTTGAAGTACTGTGGCCAGTGAGTAAGCAGCAGGGAAGAAGGGGGAGCAGAGAAAGACTTTCCAGGCTTAGATATCTGTGCGTCAGAGATATTTCACTGCATCTTTTTCGCGTTCCCTTTTCTAAAACAGGGAGTGCTGGGGAGCCTCATCTCTGTCACATACGGCAGTTGTACAGCCCTGCCCGTACGCGTGGGAATTCACACCCTGAACACCCGTGATTGGAGTCATGCACTCATTTCAGAGCAAAATTTCTGGAGCCCATGAAAGTGAGATGGGAGAGCTAAGGGAAAACATGGTGTAGAGGGAGCTGCCCTCTCACGTGTTACGGGAAAGCAGAATCCTGGAGCTACTCTGCAGCGTCTCAAGACCGGCATGGCAGCACAAATGTTTTCACTTGGTTGTGTGATGGAGCTGTCACTGTACTGGCAAGCTGCAACGCTGCTATGTATTCAAACACATTTCCAGGACAAGCATCATTTCTGGTCTTTCTACAAGAGACGAGTGTTGCTTTCTGAAATTTTTACTGAAGCTACAAATCACTGTGAACAGGATCCTTCACAACAGAGGATATCAGATATTTCCATAGCGTTAACCACATGTCAGAACTGTCACATGGATGAGGTCAACTCATTCATCGCTGTGGATTATGTACGTGCCTATCAATTAAGTAGTGGAAAAACCATGGGAGAGTAATTCACATAAAAGTCATAGCTTCTTTTAATCCTCAGTCACTGATGGAAACAAAATTCCTAAGGAGCTAAAACACTCTGAAATACATATTTCAAAAACACAATTTAAAGATACAAGAAATGGCCCCTCTCGGCCATCACACAACTGGACTCTGCTCTCATCTATACTTGCAAAACACTCCTGCAATTTTTTAAAACAATGATTCTGGTCCTGATTTACATTAGTGGAACTAAAGTCTGCATATGGGCCTCAATCTTTATATTCTCCAGTGCAGTCACTTAAGTCTACTCTCTCTTCTTATCTACATGAAATCAGTTTGAACCCAAGGGAGAACAGTGTGTATATATGCCTGCCTGGAAACAGACTGCATCATGATCTGCCATGATTATCTTATATCTGTCACCATTTGAAAATATAGGCACACCTCAAAATCAGCTACTATAATGAACTGGAAAAAAAGTTGTTTATATTTGATCGTGTAGGTGCCTGCCCTGGTAAGCATGAGAACGTCTCTCCTCTACGAAGCAAAGTTATCCACCACTGGAGGCACTGAGAAGCCAACCCTGATCACAGGCTTGGGCTCTGGCATCAGAAGACCATTTCAGACTAGAGAACTGGTGTACCTGCTTCTTATCCTGTGAAATAACAATTTAACCCCGCAAGGTTGACATCTTTACAACCTTCCTCACTAGCAAAACAAAACACTGTTGGCAGACACAGCACCACCGCATTTTCACAACAGCATTTAATCACACTTCAGACTTCTGGCAGACTTTCCGTGAAAAAGGACATGCCAAATACACAGATAAACCTGAGGGTGCCACGACGAGGTCTAACCCTACACCTTACACTTGTTGCTCCTAAAGGTTGAAGTGGTGCAAAAGTAACCCAGCATACACAGCATGGCAGGGAGTGTGCTATATCCCCTTGACCAACAACACCTCTAAGTAGGTAAAGGCAACTTCCAGAGAGGATTTAGGCCAGCCCGGGAAGCAGATAGCTATAGTAAGGGTTGTTTGTGGAAAAAATGGGCAGATCCACTTGGGTGCTTGGGAAAACTGAGCAGAATCCATGAAGAGAGAAAGACAGCCAAATAAAATACCCATTCTCAAAGACTGTCTTAATAAGCTAGTCCAGAAACAAGCGGCAATAGATGACTGCCACCATGAAATATCATATTTGACTCCCAGTATATTACACAAGAGGGAGTTCCTAAAAAGGACCATACTTACACTGACCTTGTCTACTGTACAGAAACTGGATATGGAAGAAACATCAAATTACAGTCTTCCTCTCCACCTACTCCAGCCACTTAGTTTAACACGAACAACATGAGATGAGTACGACTAAAAAAGGAAACTCAAGCTGACAAAGGAGAGTATATAAAAAACAGCTGGTAGGATTTCACTTGGAATACTGCATCCTGCACATTTGCAGGCTTTTCATTCTGCATCATATATGTACACACACACCCCTATATATGCAAGACAGACAAGTTTTACAAGAGTCAGGAGGTCTAGCTTACACGGAAGGAATAAAGAAACTACAGAGACGGAGGGAGATACGATAGATACAGCCCAACAGCCAAAAGGAAATAAAAACAGAGGAAAGGGAATATAATCTGGAAGACATATTGCAGAAGGATGAGCTAATAAGAAGCTGTGATTAAAACACTAAGATGCAATGGGAGACCACTGAAGGAAGCTGAGTTACATCAAAAGAAATAAAATCTGCAGGCAGGTCAAGCTGTACAAGAATCGGTGTTTGTGGTTGTTTTTTTTACAACTTATTTAACAAGCTATTTAGCAGCTTTTGGAAGGTCCCTCCAGTCGGCAGTCTAAGAGTATGAGAATGCAAACCAGAAGAAAGTGAACTCTTTGCTGATCAATGCATCAGACACAAAATACTACTCAGAAAAAGTAAACAAACCACCTGGGGGATAGCATGGGGCACAGAAAAATCTTTTATTTCCTCTAAAACCTGGTCCTTCTGGCACAGAACCATTGGGATTGGCAAAACTCTTAAGGAGAGTTTTTAAATATGTTTGTACAGAAACAGCTAGCCATTGTACAGCATACCTGATTTGAAAGAAGATGACCTTTCACACGTGTTTGAAAAGAAGCTGAAGCTCCCGAGCAAGCCATCCTTTTAAGAACAGGGAGGTGTCAGCAGGACAGCAGAGCCTGAATTCAACAATATGGTCTGTATTCCAGGGACAATGACAGGGTCAAGCGATGGCTCTTTATTAAATGCTTTCTCCGCCATTAATGCTGCACACTCTAATGATTTGGCCATTACCATTACCAAAACCTGCAATGTCCCTGCCTGGAGCTAATAAGTAATGAACTAAGCAGGTGAATATTCTGTTGTGTAAGGAGAGCTATTAGCAACCCTTTCCCAACTGCTCTGAAAACAGGAGATGCCTTCCAGGTATGACCTGTCCATGTGACAGGCTACATCCCACACAGCCCTTATTCCTTCACTCTGGAAATTCCAGCAGCACTCCCAGCGCTAAGGAGGGGAACAAGTGGATCACCCCCTGCATTGTGCTGCTGTACGGGGCTGGGCAGCAGATGCCACACCGCAAAGCACACGAACAAACAAGCTCCACAGAAGAGGTTTGAAGAGAAATGGTGAGGAGGACAAGAGCCTGCTCCCAGACCTGCTACTGACTCTGCAAAACAAGTTGCGGCATTACCACAGCCCTCACTGCCTCGGTTGTGCCGACAGGGCAATGGGATAACGCTGAGCCCACAGGTCTGTCAAGCCCTGGGATGGCTAAGCACAAAAATCTCAGTTTAGCTGCTGTCCTTCTGCCACAGCTTTTCCTGTTCGTTAAGTTCCCCAATTGTTTTAATTGTCCCTTTCAACCTTTGCATCGCGTTTTGTTCTTCCTCAAATTATTATTTTGTTTTAGCTCACAATCCCGAAGCATGGGTTATGATGTTGCTCCTGGCAGAAGAGAAGTGCTGAAATTACACTCTGGTTATCTTTGGCTTGTTTTCACAGCTAAGCATTGCTGGTTCACAACTGAATGGTCACTGTACTGAGAGCCACTCCACCCTTACCACAAGACTGCTTATGAGCTACAAATATTGCCTCACTGCATAAGTGACAAGCTTGGAAACTGAGCCAGCTGAAATGGAGTAAACTGCAGCCACCTCTAAGAAAAAAAAGAGAAAAGTACGAGTCCTGGGCCCGTTTTGACTCATTCTGAAGGCTCGTCCTCATTATTACACTATTTAAATATGTCCTATAATACCTCTACCACTTTCCTGCAATGAAGAGAAGGATTATTACACTCACCTTTACAAGCGGAGGGACCGAAACATATGTAGATTAGGTCATCAGCCTATCAGGAGCACAGGGGCTGAGCAAAAACCTACTTCAACACCTCAGAAAATAATATCCTCTCCTAAGAACTCTATCAGGATCTGAACCCAACTGTTAAGACTTGACATTTATACTGTGATAGCACTTAGAGGCAAATCGAACTACGGGGCCGTTGTCTAAGGCACCACAGAAACACGGAGCGGAGGACAGCCCTGAAGAGCTCAAACCATCAGGACAGAGAAACACCAGAGGAAGAACCTTTCTGAATCCTGTTTTACAGTTAGGAAACAGAGGTGCAGAAGAAGCAGGAACTTGCCTAAATCCCATTTTGACCCTCCAGCCACATGGCCACGAGCACCTCTCCTATGAGGACAGGCTGAGAGAGTTGGGGCTGTTCAGCCTGGAGAAGAGAAGGCTGCAGGGAGACCTGATTGCAGCCTTTCAGTACTTAAAGGAAGCCTATAGGAAAGATGGGGACAATCTTTTTAGTAGAGACAGCAGTGACAGGACGAGGGGTAATGGTTTTAAACTAAAACAGGGTAGGTTTAGGCTGGATATAAGGAAGAAATTCTTTACAATGAGGGGGTGAAACACTGGAACGGGTTGCCCAGAGAGGTAGTGGAGGCCCCATCCCTGGAAACATTCCAGACCAGGCTGGACGGGGCTCTGAGCAACCTGATCTAGAGTTAGTGGTGTCCCTGCTTGCTGTGGAGGGGTTGGACTAGATGACCTCTAGGGGTCCCTTCCAACCCAAAACTTTCTGTGATTCTGTGTTTCTAGGGTTATGTTGCTGCTCTGAAAACAGAAGGATGAACGACAAGAGAGAAGCAAAATGACATGGATGTCGCACAAAAGCTCTGAGAAAGCACCATTTCACTTTGCATTTTAGCATTGATTTTAAATACCGTCCCCATGAGCACTTCTGATTTCTAATGCTCCTCCTTGTCAAAACATCGACTGCAATCTTCCGACTCACAAGTGCGTGGCAGAGATGCCGTGCACCAGCAGAGCGCCGTGAACCCGTTCCAGAAAGACGTTCCCTCCTCTGCCACAAGAACCAGGACAGAGGCACTCCAACCCTTCCCACGGTTACGCAACGGCACAGATCCAGTTAGGAAGGCAGGTCTCCCTGCCCGACCCAACTCACAGCTAAACAGCCTTCAAACACAGCGCAGCTTTCCGCTGGCACAGGCAAAGCAAAACAGGGGGGCATCCATCACCCCTGTCTCATCAAGCAGGATGTGTTTAACACTCGAGCTGAGCTGTGAGACTGTCAGAGGAGATGGGGGAAGAAAAAAAAAACAAACAAAAAAAACACCCTGCTTGCAAGAAGCATGACAAAACACTTCTTCTGTTCCTGCAGCCAAGAAGGTGACTGGGACAACTGCCCAAGAATAGGAACATTGCTAAAATTTGAGGACACGCATGTTCCTTCCAGCAAGCATCCCCCAGCCCCTTCCACCACATGCCCTTCCCCACAGCCCTCCTCACACATAGCGACAGCTGAGGTTTTCGTTAGGGGAAAATTAACCGGACTTTTTTTTTTTTTTTTTTTTTTTTAAATAGCTGGCAACAAAGACATGAGACTTTTCCTGGCATTTCTCCTGTTTATACAGGACCTGCCAAACCGGTTGTGTGATTTTTATGCTGCTTTCTTTTCCACAAAGTCCTTCGAAAGGCAGAATAACAGAAAGCAAATAAGGAAAAAGTTTGGTTATATAGGTCCAAAGATCAACCCTTGGTAATGCAGCTAAAAAAGCAAAAGTTAACCAGAATCTTTCTAAATTTATTTTGAATACCCAAAGACCATGGTTGTTTATGTTTATTAAGATTGCATTGAAGTAGAGCAGGCGCTTTGAATAGTGAGAGGCAGTCCCATTTCAAATTGTTTAACATCTAAATAGGTAAGTTATACGGTGGATAAAATGAGAAACTGAGGCACAGAGCAGTCAAACAAACTGCTTAAGGTCAGACAGAGCCAGGGACAGAAAGCACGTCTTCTGTGCATCCACCTGGCTCCCTGGATATTAGGTCATGCCATTTTCCCTAGGGACACGCACCTAATTCCCAACCAAAGCTGGGCTACTGCATGTGGATATGGACACCTTACTTCCAACACCAAACAGTTCCTAATCCTAGAAAACTATGCTGCTTTATCCTCCTACAACGCACTAGACAAAAAAATAATTCATCAATTGCAACTGCCTAGCGATAAGTCCGCTGCCAGGGACCTGAAGATCAGAAGCAGTAACAAATTCTACAGTAAACATTTCCCTCAATAAATGCAATCTTGCTAAAAATCAAAACACTGCACCAAAAATAGCCCTTTCAGTTACTACATAGGGGTTTTTTTTAATGTTGAGGTTTGTTGGGTTTTTTTTCCAGAATAACTTATCTTGAACGCAACAGCACACTACGCTGCTACACTTTCCAAGTGGAACATTTGGTCTTCAATTCAGAAGAAATTTCTGTTTCAATACTAATTTTGCTATCCACATTCAAAATCCTGAAGCAAAATGAAAAATAGCGTGCAAGTATACCTTTCCATTCGGAGTGCTCTTGGGCTGCTTTAATGTCAGAATTTCCCCACAGAGCGAAGATGCTATGGGCTTGAGGAAAAAAAAAAGGGGGGTGGGGGGTGGAAATCAAGTGAGTGTACCAAACCAGCCATCCTACCCACACAGCCCTGGGTGCCCACTGTTTACTCAGGTGTCCCTGTCTTCTCCAATGGCACAGAAAGCACAGCCGTCCCCTCCAACACCCGCGTATCGCTCCACTCTCTCACCCTTGAGGCCACCTAGCACACACAGAGCCCGCCACTCAGATGGCCCCGGTTTAACTGACACGGTAAATATTCATTTTCACTGAACTGTATAATAAAGGATGAGATCAAACCTTGAGCAAATAAATGGGCAAAGTTCGAGCTTACAACTGCTCCTCGTGGGCCACTTTGAACTGACACACCTGCTTCTTTGGCATCTGGTTTTGCTCCCGAAGGCTTGGGCTTCGCAGGGCTGCCTCAGCAGGGCTGGGCAACGTGCTTATGCAGGATCTGCCTGTCAGCCAGAAGGATCTCAAAGTGATTTACAAACATTTTATGAGGGATTTACAAGCTCATTGCACAAGTAAATGGGCACTACTGCTTACACACTTGCAAGCAAAAAGAAGAAAACATTACAGAATCACAGAATCACAGAATATTTCGGGTTGGAAGGGACCTCTGTGGGTCATCTAGTCCAACCCCCCTGCCGAAGCAGGGTCACCTACAGCAAGCTGCACAGGACCTTGTCCAGGCGGGTCTGGAATATCTCCAGAGAAGGAGACTCCACAGCCTCCCTGGGCAGCCTGGGCCAGGGCTCCGTCACCCTCAGAGGGAAGAAGTTCTTCCTCATGTTCAGACGGAACTTCCTCTGCTTCAGTTTGTGCCCATTGCCCCTTGTCCTGTCACTGGGCACCACTGAAAAGAGCTTGGCCCCATCCTCCTGACACCCACCCTTCAGATATTTGTAAGCATTTATTAGGTCCCCTCTCAGCCTTCTCTTCTTCAGGCTGAACAAGCCCAGTTCCCTCAACTTCTCCTCGTAGGGGAGATGTTCCAGTCCCCTCATCATCCTCGTAGCCCTCCGCTGGACTCTCTCCAGTAGCTCTTCATCTTTCTTGAACTGGGGAGCCCAGAACTGGACACAGTACTGCAGATGAGGCCTCACTAGGGCAGTGTAGAGGGGGAGGAGAACCTCCCTCGTCCTGCTGGCCACACTCTTCTTGATGCACCCCAGGATCCCACTGGCTTTCTTGGCAGCCAGGGCACGCTGCTGGCTCATGGTTAACCTGTCGTCCACCAGGACGCCCAGGTCCCTCTCCACAGAGCTGCTCTCCAGCAGTTTCCAGCTGCACCAGCAAGGCAGCTGTTTGGGAGCCCTTAAAATCAGCTGAAATGAGAACAGCCAGCCCTCCCGACCCTGCAAGCCCCACAGAAACACCATTCCCTACAGCTGTAAGCTGTCTGAGCTGCTCCAGCTCCCTCCATGGCCACCACAGAGGGGTTCAACAGTAATATCCACATACATAACCACGTAGCGGTGCAAGAAAGGATCCCTCCTAACAGCCTGGATGATTAAAACTTGCGTGGATCAGACTTCACGGGTATAATGCAGCCATCCTACACAGAGTCCTCCTCTACAGCGTGCATCCTACTGATGGCAAATGTGGTTTTTCACACCAGGAGAACGCAATCCGAATCAGACAGAATGGCACACGCTATACGTGCAGCGGGTTGATATCCCCCCAACCAGCTGCATTCATCACACAACCAGCAAACACTCCACTTGCCTCCTGCCTGTTAATCCAGTGCTAAATTTACTTCACTTTGTGAGCTGCCACAGAAAGCCACTAATGTATTTTCCCCAAAAGTTTCTCCTCTTCCTATCCTCACCCAGACTGGAAGCCTATCAACAAAAATACAATGATCCAAGGCCCCAGACTGGAAATGCTGAAGCTACTAACACATTTAAAAGCAGAGTAGCATGGTTTGTACAGAAACCTAAAACTTTTTGTTGGATTAGTTGCCGTAGGTGGAATAGTGGACAGGCTCCCAGGCAAAGCTCTGCTATCTTTCAACACATGCATGCATGTACATACACTTATTTACATATGCATATCGCCACTGCAACTTTAACCTTAATGTCAAAATTCACAGTAATAATCAGGAAATGTGCTGGAACTCATCTCAACCTGCAAGTCTATAAAAATAAATGCAAGATCTTAATCTTTGATGTTGAATGAACTAATCTTAAAAAAAATCTGTGAGTAAGCATGTGCATTCCTACTGACACAGGGAGCTACAGGTTTTGCTGAACACTGGAAATTGCAAAAGTAGGAAACGGAGATACTGGTATCCTTAGTGAGCAGAACTATGTGCTCCTATGACTTGCAATAGCTGGCTGGTGACATAGTCTGTGATATACTCCATCATGACAACATCCCTTGCCATAGCTAAGCCCATAATTACATAACAGTTGAAAAAAAAATGCATCAACCCTGCTGGGAGATGCATATAGCACCCTTGGCACAACAGAAATTATTACTAGATGTACACAGAGCTCCTAGTTTGAGGAGAAAATGAGGAAGCCTGTCACTGAGAGACAGGTGAGAATTTAGGGGCACAAATTCTCTAGCACATGGTAGAAAACAAAAATGGGAAACACTGACAGCCCCAAATATAGCAAGAAACACAGAAAAGAATCAGATCTCACTGATGGGGAGGGAGAGGAAACACAAGACACTCGTGAGAGCAAGTGGGAGAAAACTCCCCAAGCTCCCTGGTCTGTAGAAGCAGCAAAGACTCTTACCTTCAAGGTTTAACTATGAAAGCTGTGAAAGTCATAAAACAGAATAAACATCTTTTTTATGAAAGGTGGTGGGGGTTTTTCCCCTCACTATGGAAACACAAAGTTCTAAGGGCATTAGATGCACAGACTTCAGACGCCATAACTGCAAATCCAAATACCTCAGCAAGTCCTCGAGAACAGAGACCAAAGTATGTGTGTGTGTTCACTATTCAGAACGGTTAATGCAAAGAAGAAAGCAGTCTTTTTTTCTAACAGTAAAACATTTTATTCCACCCTCACACCCTGGCAAAATTAGTCATTCTCATTAAACCAAAATCGGAAGATTTCTTTTGGTCAGTGTGGATCCTTTAACACCAGGTGACTTGAGACAAAGCTTCCCCGATTCTTTACAGAGAGACAAGTCAATGCTAATCTTGCGATAAAACTCATTGCTGTGCTAGGGGTCGTCCTAGCATGGTTTTTTGTCCTGCATTAATTCAGACTAACTTCTCTCAGTACACTCAAGAACAGACACTCTACATATTCTCCACCAAACACACAGCATGCTCTTGGTCTTAAAATCGACGCATCAGCCTAGGAAAAATCACCCATAGCAGGAGTCCTGAAGTAAATCTTGGCTAGTAAATTTTACAACTGTGTTAGTTAATGGGAGTCAATTGTTACCTCTTCATTTCAATTGATACTGGATGACAAATTCCCATATAGTCAAAGCTCAGGGTTTAGTAAACAATTGCAGGGGTTTAATTGCTGTTCCTTACCACCGGGACTTTCCATCCCAAAGCAGACTAGGCAGAAGGGAATGCATGAGTGCTCTTTATCGGCTCCACAGCAAAGTCCAGGGGCTTACCTGAAGCCACCGGGGGCTCAAACCCAAGCAAAAGCAACGCTCAGGTTAAACAGAGGCATACGATTAGCTACACACAGTGGCTGTACCAGCAGCTGCAGAGTTAATGTAACTAGGATTGCTCAGACTCTGCTCTTTCCATAACTTGAGCTTTGGTGACAAGGAGTTTCAACTGCTTAAGCTCAAGGATAAAGCAACACTCTAGTGGAGGTAAGGATGTGTGTACAAACAGGAGAGAGAGTAGTGGGGAAACCGGAGTTACAAGGTATGCTGTCAGAGCAGTGAGGACAAATCTTTAGTGGTCAATCTCTCAAGATGCTTTTTTCCTACTAAAGGATGCTATTTAAGGCATGCAATCTACACCGCTATTCAAAAAAAAAACCAAACAACCACCAACAAAAAACACCACACCACACCCCCCAACTCCAAAAAATCTAGCACAAGTGAGACATACTACATGTAATTTTAAATTACATACACCCCCCTTCCCCATATGCACAGAGTCTTCCTAAACTCCTGGCAGTCAACTTGTACAGCAATGAGGGCAATCCCAGGTGCAAGTGCTTTGTTCCCTGACACAGATTTACAGGAACCATTTCTATCATTAAAGAACATTAGCATCCACATGACTATTTGCCTACCTATCTTTTTCTTTGTATATTTTTCTACCTACCAACTTCAGAGACTGTTGTTTCAGAGAACCAGGGGGGGGGCAGGGGAGCTATGTTCACTTACACACACTGACACCAAACCTAGGCCAAGCGTAGGTAAATCATCAGCACCCAGAGAGTTGTGCCTAATTTTTAAACATATACACAAGGCAGTAGTTGTCCATGCTATTATTTGCCACACCTGTGTAGACAGCAAAAGCCTAAACTTTGATGGCTGAGGAGCAGGGCCTGACCAAGCTTTGAGAGCAGAAGGGGTAAGGCCACATGGATCCTCTCTGTTCTTGCAGTGCACTTGAGGTTACGATTCTCTGCTGCATCTACACAAACTTTGGCCAAAATCCCATCTCTGTCTTCAGAAAACCTCAGGTCTCTATACAAAACCCATACCCGATTATTCCATGTGATATATGAGCATTTTAAGGATGATTGTGCAAACAGTAGATGTTGTAAGTTGTTTCACTGTTGTCATTCAGCTAGAATTTAGAAATATAAATCTTTATTCAAAGACCTCTGAAGCTGGGGGGGGGGGGGGGGGGGGGGGAATCTTACAGGAAAAAACCAGAAATTGTTTCTTCAGTTAAATTTTACTTACACTGACGCAACAGATCTTCACCATTGTAAAACCCCAAAGTCTACCTGAACTTTGGCCTCATTTTCTTGAAGTTTCATGAAGAAAACAGGCTTCCAGACAACTTGGACACGGTTTTGTCCCTTTAAAAGTACTTGAACCACAAATTTTGAGACTTCTTAATCTCTTTACCATAGGGATGGTTGTTCACACTTCTCTTCACAGCTTGATGTTGCTGAAGTGCGTCTAATGTCACCAACAGCAAGTTACGATTTCAGGTGGGGAATAAACAGCAGGAGCAGACAGATTCTCCAGACGCAAAAGACGCTGCTCTCATGATGGTGTCATTTGTAACCAAAAACCATGGGAGAAACCTCCTGCCTCTCTCAACTATGTCAAAGCAGATTTTTGTCAAGTAAAAATCTTGTCTGAAGTTTCTCATCAGTGGCTCTATGGAGGAAATATTACAACATATTTCCTTCTAAACCAGTGTCAGCTCCTTCCATCAAACCACAAATAGCTGATCATGAAGCCCTTCATAAATGCCCAGCACCAGGCATTTTCAGGAGGCAGCTAAACTGTGGCAGAAGAGAACGGCTCCAGCACTGAAGGAAAAGCCTGTTGTTACACGACAGGTCACAGCTACCTCCCTTCGGACAGTGCCTGGAGAGAGAACCAGCCTGTCTCTCGCTGCGGTCATTCCACTAACGCCCATGCTCGTTGCCTCATCCTATCTCAAGTCCTGCGCCGCATCCTTCCCAGCAAAACGTGAAATCAGCAGGAAACAGAGACGGTTTACGGACTACACGCTGCTGCCGAGCGCAAGCCTGCTCATTTGCAACAACAGTTAAATTTAGTACAAAAGAGAGGGCCTGAAAGCAGGGACGCTTTGCACCACCAGGCTCACAAGACCGTTTGCTTTAGCTCTTTTCCTCCCTTCCTTCCCCTGCCCTTTCAGAAAAGCACAGTCACTTCCTCGCTAGCTAGCAGGGGACAAAAATTGATCTGAGCAGATGTTGCAAGGCTCATGATAGAGGATGATGAACATTAACACACAGAGTACACGCATAATAGCTGGAGAGGCAGAGGAGCCTGGTTTTGAAGGGAAGACCTCTCGACCCTGGGCAGTAACTCTGCTCAATCAAGCTAGCAGACAGGTGGCAGCAGGTCAGCCCGAGCAATGCTGGCATCACAACATACATCATGGCAATGAACTACCTGCTGATTAAAGCTGTTAGGGGATAATTTCAATAACCTGAACCTGAAACCCAGCCTATAGGCAGATGGGAACGGCACCTCAGCCATACAGCTCCTAAACCAAGCTGTGTGCCAGTGGTAAGTTCGTATCACAGTTTAGGCTATAAGGGAGAGCACAGAATCATTAAGGTTGGAAAAGGCCTCTAAGATCATCAAGTCCAGCTGCCAACCCAACACCACCACGCTTACTAAACCAAGTTCTAAAGTGCCATGTTTACACGTTTTTTGAACCCCTCCAGGGATGGGCAGCCTGTTCCAATGCCTGACCACTCTTTCAGTAAAGAAATTTTTCCTAATACCCAAACTAAACCTCCCCTGACACAACTTGAGGCCATTTCCTCTCGTCCTATCACTGGTTGCTTGGGAGAAGAGACCAACATCCCCTCACTACAACCTTCTTTCAGGTAGTTGTAGAGAGCGATAAGGTCTCCCCTCAGCCTACTCTTCTCCAGTCTGAACAACCCCAGTTCCCTCCGTCGACTGTCATAAGACTTGTTCTCCAGACCCTTTACTAGCTTTGTTGCCCTTCTCTGGACACGGTCCAGCAACTCAGAGGGCCCCAAAACTGAACACAGTATTTGAGGTGGGGCCTCACCAGTGACGAGTACAGGGGCACGATCACTTGCCTACTCCTGCTGGCAACACTGTTCCTGATATGAGCCAGGATGCCGTTGGCCTTCTTAGGGGAGAAGAATCTCCTCACTCCCACCTACCCACATAACAAGGGCACTCTGCTGTATTAGAAATGCTGAGAGTCTGGTGAGGCCTGGGGTGAGATGAGGCCAGGCACATGGAATTGCCCCGCATGCCTGCCCAGTGCGAGGACAACCGGCAGCCGCGCTTGTTCCGCTGGCTTCAGCCTGCACGCTTCCCTTTCTGCTACGGCTGTGAGGCAGTGTGGGCTCTCAGCAAAACATCACTTTTACACTGATTAGGTTTTGACTGTCCTGGGTGGATTTCAGGTGCACATGCACGGCCAGTCCCAGCGCCTCACGCCAGCAGTATTGCCGCCGTCTCCGTGCAGCACCTTTCAGAGCAAACCCCCATCTTACACCCACCTTAATGGCACACACAGGCACAGCGTTTTTCCAAGCTCGCCTCTCTGACCGGTGGCAGAGCCGAGGAAAGCATCCCAGCTCCCTCTCACCATCACCGCTGCATGGCCGTGCCACGCGTAGGGACACCGAAGCATGGCGGGTGTGTTTGGGAAGAGGGAGTACGCACCCAGCCTGCGGCAGGGACGGTCATCGTTCCAAGGCACCACACAGCGAAGGGGCTGCTGCTTCTGAAGGAAATACAGAGAGATGGAGGCTCCACAGAGAGCAAGGTCTGGGCTGGCTTTTGCTTCGACAAGCCTGACCCTAGCAGGCAGGGTGCTGCCCAGCACAGCTCATCTAGGCAGCCTCTCTGAGCCGCTTCACGCTTTGGCCGCAATGTGGCTCGAGACACGTCTGGGATGGCTCTGCAGCACCAGGGTGTGCGAATCGAGTCCCTCCCCCCCATGCACCCTCTCCAGAACAAGCTCTTTTCCACCAATAAATAAAGTAACTCCCACTGCCAAAAATTCCTACCATCTGCTTTCCATATTTCCCTATAATGGAAAAATAGATTCTCTGCTATTTTTAAAACAGAATTAGTTTGCAGTCTTAACTTCTTTGCTTTTCAATCAACATCTTTACCTCAATATACAGATGCCACTAAGAAAACAGGCTTTAGATATAGGGAAAATCTGGCTCAGGAAACCACAACAGACCCCAGGACCAGCGGGAGGGAATCTCAACTTCCCAATTTCACCATTTAAAAAAAATCACAACTTTCTAAGTAAAAAAAAAAAAAAATCTGTTATTCAGAATACACAAAAGAAAAAAAAAAAAAAAACAGACTAGTAATTTTGATAGAATTGGATTAGGAAGCGACCAGAGGCAAACCTGAGTGAAGAGCCTTTTGCAGGCAGGTCCGGTGGAAGTAAAAGGGACAAATAATATGGTGATAAGTACTGGAGGCAGCACCTCTTCAGTCTGGATTAACTGCAGCCAGAACATCACGTCTGACCAGGTCTTCAACCTGATTTCTCCTGAGTCCAATCCAGTGACGCACTGATAAGCTTCCATATCTATTTTAATTGATAAGAGCTGAGGCCACTCAACAGTTTTTAAGACATTCACAGCAGAGATCTTAAGGCAGGAAGTAATACAGAGAAGTAGCTGGTTTTCTGTTTGTGGTTAACAAAATAAGTTCTTGTATTTATGGAAAAATGTGTTTCTTCTGAAAATGGATATAAAAACTTTTTTTCATTGCAAAGGAAAAATCTATTTAAAAATCATTGCTTTTGACATTTTTAATGGGAAATGCCACTTAGTACCATTTCTATTTCTGTGTAATAAACACGCTACTCAGATGTAAGAACACACACACCACATCCAATGTATTTGGTTAAATAAAAATTAAAAAAAAAAGGCAGAGAAACACTCACTTGTGTCCTCCTGCAAATTCCATATTTGTGCATGAATTTATGTACTACAAAGAAAGGGTCTGAATAAGTCTCACTAACCCTTTTTTTTTTGATAGTTAAACTCCTGCGTTATGTCTGAAGTAGATGCTTTAAAGTTAACACATCATCGTGTGGATGAATTTTTAAAAACTGTCTTGTGAAATGTCTGGAATCTATATTGTATACATGCGTATGTGTAGTATATTAGCCAGTACTCATGTTAATAGAAAAGTTAGAGTGTTACAGGAAGAGCTAAATAGACAAGAGTAATGTAGCAGCTTTGAAAATGAGCCTAAGATGCTTAGGCCTACAGATCATCTTAGATGCATGGGTTCAGGCACCAAACACGGAAACTAAAACCTCAGCCTCAAAGTCTGCTCCAAGTCCATACGCAGGATCCATACACACACTGCAAAAAGAGTTAATTTACTGAGTGTTTTGCTTCACCTGCACTAGTGCAAAAAGGCAATGACAGAGAAAGCTTTTCCCCAAGATTGCTTATCAACATCTCCATAAATAAGGCTCCCATTAGAACATGAGAGTGGGTAGGTTTGCTCAGGGATCTCAAAGCTGGCATATTTCCAATGCTTTGAACCGCCTGGGTCATGCCCCACGTTCCCCATGCGCGCATCCCTAAACAAAGGGGAACATTTGTGCTCTCTTGCTAGTGTGGGGCCACAGCCTGCTATCAGATCTGCGAAGGTGGGTATCTACACATATACAGAGTCCCACTGAAGTCACAGGCACAGAGGTCCACCTATGCAGGTCTGATTGCGGGATCAGCAGTTTGGCTGGAGTCCATAGTAAGGGCTTGTCTACACCTGGGTTTGGGGGGTTTGGCTGTTTTGTTTTATAAACTGGGATAACAACAACCCAGCAAAAATTTGCAGCAGACAGGCTGAACTGTTTTAAAAAGGGATTCACATTACTGCCCCTTCACCTCTGTTTAAAACACCTTGCCTACAGAAAGCAACCAAGTAGCACAGCTATTGCAGCTGCAGCCGTCGCCCGATTTTCATTCTGGAGTAGTTCCCCATACAGAGACTATTCTGGAATCAAAGTATCTTTGTTCCAGAACAATTATGCTGCAATCTATTCCATGGTAACTAAATTGCAGGAGGATAGCCATTCTAGAACGACTAATACTGTTACACACCCCCATACACACAGCCAGTAGACGAGGCCTTAAGGAATATGGGATAGATCTGAATGCCAACTCAAAAACAGTGGGAGTCTTCCCAGTGACTTCAGTGGGCTTCAGCTGAGGCACTGTGTAAAGGAAATTGCTTAATTCCTGTGTATTTTTAAAAAGGATTCTAAAAAAAAAAAACCACCACAATCATATAAAACTGAGCTGCAAGCCTGCAGGCACGCAGACACGTGAGTAATCCCACCAACCCCAGTGGGATCTATGTGCATTTGTAGAACTGTGTTCTTGGTGTGTGAAGACTACATCTATACATCAAGAGCAGACAGAGCAAATTATTAACCCTTAACGTCCTCACTGAGAGTCAGTCCAAGAGAAAGTCTCAAAGCACGCTCAACCATGACATACACCTTGCTTTAATCTACCACCCTCTTTTTTAACTTGAGATATATGAAATTAGTAGTGTGAATTAAAGACACCAAGGTGACAAGCACTGCAATCAGTTACCTTGAAAAAAAAAAAAATCACTCCATACAATGTTTTGTCTTTCCTGAGGTATTTATTCTGTCATTGCTTAAGCTGTGATTTTTTTTTTTTTTAAAGGATAAAATATTTCCATCTAAAAATTCTAACCAGATGTGGATTTCAGACTTCCAAATTTGGGAATGTTCAGATCAAGAGCTGTTGTTTTAGTCCTTTAGCCATGATCATCACTGTAAACATAAAAGTTTTCAGCTATTTGACCCTCAAACCATCAAGATGCTCAACCTATATTTGGCCAAAACTAAGTGCAGGTCCAGAAAATCTTAGTAGAAGTTTACAGGACCCAGGCCTAAACCACAAAACCTTAGATGACACAAGTTTTGCACAATTTTTCTAATTTGCTTATGAAAGTTTACCAAAATTTTTGAAGCAAATTTCATGTATGGCAATTACCTGGGTGAGATACAGACAAGTTTCAAAATTGGTATATGTGCCTCCCCTCAATTTGCATCAGAAATTGCAGGTTTCTAAGAGAGGGAAGTATGTTCATTTCTATTTCTTCAACTGGGATCTGTTGGTTGCTAATCCTGACCTTCTGAGATGTTGCAGAAATGAGCAATCCCTTTCTGAATCAACAGTTCTGTCTGCCCCGTGCATCTCCCAAAAGAGAAAAATGAGAAAAATATTCCTTGTATTATGGCTCTAGTATTCTACTAACCATTTAATAAATTTAAATTTAATTTAACCTTTTAATAAATCATTTAACCATTTAATAAATGACTATGCAGATGTTTTTCAAGTAACTCTTAACCCTTCTGGCTATGGAACTAGATGTTAACCCAATGCTGCAAAATTTGGTAGTACCTTTACAGCAGTGACCAAATTCTCTTCTTCCCTTTCACTTCTATTTAGACGTCAATTCACTCCCTTCAGTCCTTCATGCTTCTTCTCCACGGAAACTAAGTTATCTACACTTTTCAAACATCGCAGACAACATCAGTCCATCCTCAATACTAGCTTGTGCTTATGTTCTGTGGACAAGGTGTTTCAGGATTGCTGCATGCTGTACAGGCAGCAGCACAGTTAAAAGCCTCCCAGCACTACAAGGTAATTGAAGGCAACAGGGCAGCATTTCTCTCTCTCTTTTTTTTTTTTTTATTAAAATGCAGGGGATACTGAGGCACAGACAAGGAGCACACAGGGACCTCAAGGAGTCACCCATAAGAAAATCCAGCTGTCTCCAGGACTGGACAAAAAAATCCACTTCAGACTAACTCTTTAGAGACCATACAGTAGTCTCTAATTTTAGAAAATAACAGTAATTAAATGTAACAGGGAAGAGCATATATTGCACGTAGCATGATATATATAATACATATTGCACTTAATGTAGCTTATAACAATATCATACACAACACACATTTTGATCTCAAATTTATGAGCTGGAATTTATGTCAACAACAATTTGTAATGGAAACTCCCATGGTTCTAACTGGAATGGATTAAGTCCTGATGCTAAGACTGCAACACTCACAAAAATCCTGGATTTATAAATGGAAAGAAACAAAAGTACATAAATTCCTGAGATATGATCCTGAAACTCGTTCTCTCACAAACAATCTCACTGAAAAAATCCAACCCAGGTGAAAGTTCTGAATCATATCCTTCCAAAATCAGTGGCAAAGACCCCAAAATTATCAAAATGCCCAGAGGGATACACTGAACTGAGGCTGGCCTACAGAGGAAGAAAAACAAACAGTGCCTCACATGACATATAAGCAGAACTCAAGCAGCAAACGGAGTTGTAACACTCTTCCTAGGCACTATGATCCTCCCACCCTGCAAAGAGCTCCTGAGTTGAGATCCTGGAAAACGTAATTTTCCTGGCAACAATAAATTGCTGCTCTTACAAAAGCTAGGTTTGCTGTCAAACGTTGGGGTTCATTAAAGCAGTTTCCAATGCTGACCTAAGTCTGCCTCTTCGCATAATCAGGAAACATTTTATACCAGGACAATTGTGAATACTGAAGCTCTCTTTGAATACAGGCAAGTGGATGTGTTGGAACAGTCACTGGTCTTCTGTTTTGGGGTTTGGTGTTGGTTTAGGTTGTTTGTTTTTTTTTTTGAAACTGAGGTACTACATCGCTTAAATGCTCAAGGCATGACTAACAGGGGTCACTGCACTGCTGTATGAAAGTGTTTGTTTGGTGACCCTGTGCTGCCTCTGTGAGACTGTTCTGAGCCCATCTGGAGGTTCAGGAGTTTCTTTTCAACTTCATCCAAGAGCCAGCTGTAAGGACAAGTTAGTTTGTCTTCATCTCCTGCAACCCAACTGGTAACATTTCCTCCCTGTAAAGATGACTCTTTGCTCCATCTCCTGCATCCTTAATTATGAGACAGGTTCTACAGGCCAGATGTTAACAGCCTTCACACCAGCAAATACAGCTTTCTCCTGGCTGAGAGTCTGGGTGATGCTAATGGGTTGGCATAAGCGGGAACGGTCCTGCAGCTTGGGTTCAGTGAACTGTACTGTTCAGGATGCTCTGCAAAGAGGGAATGGTAAGCAAGCTACTGCCACCCTTACCATTAAGCAAGTGCTTAAATGTGTTGTTGAACCAGTGCCCAAAGCACCAGGCTAGAATAAAACAGGTTGCTATTCCTACCTTAGGATGGCAGATGCTAAATAAGCTGTTCCCTTTTCACTGCTACTCCTGTCTGCCTCAGTTTCCCCATTATAAAAACAGAGCAAATTACACTGATTTGCTTTGTAAAGTCTTTGGACGCAGCGTCTGAAACATGAAACTACAGCTGGGCCTCACTTCACCAAGGACCCAGGACTACCTGGGTAGTAGGTACCAGCCCTAGTACCGCCCACTACAGGCTCAAGGCAAGGAGTTTAATCCTTCTCAGGAAGGACCTTATACAAGCTGGAGGAAGGATCCAAGCACCAATGACCCAGCACCTAGCATGAAACACACCTTACAGACCTGCAATAGAAGAATACCCAGCTATCTTGTCTCTCCTCCCAGGGGCAATGCATGTGTGACAAGATGTGATCCGAGTTGTTCCTCACACCTCCTGCATAATTTTTAGAAGGGCTGCACAACTCTACAGACACGTGTAGACCTACCGATGTCCATCAGATCTGACTAACATAGCTATGCCAGCAGAAGTGTGTATTGTGGGCCTAATCATACTGGCAAAATTGCACTCATGCTGGATGAATTTGTTTTGCTAGTGGACAGTGGTGATTTTTACAGCACTAATGCTTTGCTACCTGGCCACATTTATCCTCAGACCGCTCTGTCAATACACTATCTGCTATTCTTGTCCGTGTAAAGCACTGATACAGCTTCAAAAAAATTTCTCTTCCTTTCCCTGGCTTGTACTCCCACACTTTCAGGAAGCTGTATGAGCCTCTGAACCTCTCATTTTCTAATCTGCTATTCCTATACACACACACACACACACAGAGAGTCCTCAGCCACTCTCCTTCAAACCACAGGTGGCCAAAAATCCACTACAACCACAGGACCGTGGGAGTCAGGAGGGGTACACAAAAACACACAGCACCACTACTTGAGATGTAAGTGGTGAGCGAGCCCCGGTTCCAAGAAGTGCAGAGTGAGGTGCATTTGTACTCACCACAAAGTGGCTACAAGTGCAAGCAAAATTCCTCAGGGGTCCCCCAGGGAAAGAAAACTCTTCCAGGAACCTATCCCCTTGCCCTTTCTCGAGGCATTTAAGAACCCGCAGTTCTTCACAGGGATACCCCGCAGGCAAGGTAAGATGCTCAAAGGAAGCTCCTTCCCCTAGCATTTCAACCACCTTTTTGTAAAGCTTCTGAGTGAAGCTCAAATTGGCACCTAACTTCCAGAGGAAAACACATCTCACCAGGAAAACACGGCAGGAACAATGGAATTACTTTGGGAGTAATGGGAGAGGAAAGAAAGAAGTGACCTGCAAAGAGTTGGAGATTATTATTTACAGGGCTGAAAACAGCCTCCCACACACATATACACACCTCTCCTTGTCTGTTGTACTGGTCCTCAGTAAAAACTGCAAAATAACATTGCTTGAGCTGATCTAATTGAAGGATGGATCCAATGAAAACGACTCTCGGAAACTCCAGTGAGCCCAGCAGGTGCAGCTCCAAAATCCTCTGTCCAGCTGCTCAAATAAACTAACAAGGATGCAGATTCTGTACAAACAGCTGCTGAAGCTTGGAAAGTGCCTGTTGTCAAATAAGGTGGCAAATATTGACTATTTCAGTCTAGAAAAAGAAAAGGAAGGGAGAAATCCCTGGGAACCGACTGTCAGGTCGGAGCCACTGTCCCTTAAGAGAGCTGAGATTCCACATTACCAGTGACGCAGCAGCACCGGCAGGACTTATTTCAGAGAAGCAGAGAGGGTGACGAGCAGCCATTCAGCAGGACTAGTGTGGAAGCTAGGTTTCTAAATCAAGGACTTCCATTTTCACATAACTTGTTTCCACCCAAAAAAAAAAATAAAAAAAAATAAAAAAAATCTCACTTTCAGATATTTAGTCTTTCTCTCTGGTAATTACAATGTTGCAAGAGTTAATGGCTATCTATTCTTAGGGATATGTTCTAGATCAGGCTTTCTTCCTTTTTTAAATTAAACAAAACAAAAACATTCAGCATTGGACCTCTTCACTGTCTGATATCCATTCTGTCCATGCTTAACACGTCTACAGTACTACTAGACTACCCTGTCACCTAAGTACCTATATATGGTGCACAGTGTTTGGAGAGGGGTGGTAGAAGAAAGAGAAAATCACATCTGACACGGGACAGGAGACAAAACCAAGAGAGATCATCACTTCAAATAAATCTGAAAGGAATTTAACAACAAACAGAGATTTCTTCCAATCACAGTACACACAAGGAAGTGATAATAAAATAACAGCCAGGTGAATAGCAGATGACCAAACTAATGAAGTAGGCTCTGGACCAATTTCATACTTGTCAGAGACAACCTGAATGTTTTACACTTTGCAGGGAGTGGGGGGAATACAAACCTTTCCTCAGTATGTAAGCCCAACTAGTTTTTCAACTCGCAGGCAATGCAGAGTCTCGGGAGGAAAAGATGCCTCCATTTGATGCACTGAGACAGGGCAGTGGAAAGCAGTCTTGTATCACAGCCGGCAAGTATCCCTGCCTCTTTTCCCTCCCACCAACAGTGCACACACATCAAAGAGAGACGACTTGTCTGGGCAAGGTCAGCCTCAGAATCTCATCGAGCCTCAAGTTGCAAAGTCTGGAGCTGGTGCAGGGGAGGTGACAGGTAATCAGACAGCATGTCACCTCCTGAGGCTGCAGAGAAGCCACGGCATCCATGCTGCCCACCATCTGGGAGCAGCAATGGTCAGCAAGTTGCCCCCCTCCCCGGCCAGGTTGCGTAGGCTCAAGAGACACGGTGCCTGCACAGTTTCAGGCAGTCGCCAGTGTTACTCGAGACTGGACGTGGGATATGGACAGGTAGCTGGGTGGGTCAAGAACAAAAAAATCCGGAGAGTTTGTCATCTGCCTCCTACCAGACCCTCTGGCCTCAAAAAAAAAAAAAATAAAAGGAAGAAACATCAAAAAGTACTACTTCATACCATCCTTTCCTGTTTTTGTTGCTGTTGGTGCCATCACCTGCTAATTAGAAATTCTCATTATTAGAAAACACGTTGTCTGTATTCTGACAGAAAGGTGTTGTTTCAGTCAACTTCCTCAATTTGAGTCAGGAAAAAAAAAACACAGAATGGAGCTCTGAAATGCTGAATCATTCTGCTTTGTACAAGAATACCTCAAAATAAAAAATACTAGTAATAAAGAGACAAACTGACCTTGCTATTAACAAAACGCTAGGAATCTGACCAGACTTCTAAGGGTTCGGATCTGTTTTTTTAAACCAAAGACATTCTTTTTCCCCCTGGTTTGACCTTTCAGAAAATGAATTAAAAGTAGTGATGTTACCTGTGTGACAAAATCCATCTCCCGACCAGCTTTCATTATGGCCAGTGCCAGTGACTAATAATGAGTTTGCCTTTATCAGTTATCTCTTGCTTGGTTATCACTATAGGCTTCAGCCTAAATCCTCTTGAACTCAGTGGGGCATGGAGATCAGGGGCAATAAAACACAGTTGTCATATAATCTCTGATAAATACTTGGGTCTTTAAGAGTGACTTTTCCTTTAGCTGCAAAAGTTTCTTTAGTTTTTCAAGTAACTTTGGAAGAGGGAGGTGAGTTTCTGAAGTCTTCACCAAAATGATCATCTAAGCTGCTACCAGCCAGAAGGAACCATTTCACTAAAATTTACCCAAATCACCAATGCTGGGGTAATACCAAACTCATAGCTCTATACTGAGCAGATTTTAATATTAATTTTTGTTAAATTTTAAGTTCATTATCCTAGCCATGGTTCAGGCCCCCTTTTATGCATCAATCAACACAGTGGTATCTTTAGGACTTCTTCAGATAGAGTTCAAAACAGAACTTTTTTTTTTTTTAAAAAAAGTGACCTACCCAAAATCCCACCCCAGTACTGCTAAACCCCAGGTCCTACTACCAATAATCTTGCAATATTAGTCATCCTAGCGATGGGTTAGGGCAAGATCATTATTAATTATTTGTATTACAGAGGCACAAGCAGTTTTCCCCTGTGATCTAACTCCATTTTGCTAGGTGTTAACACTTTATGGAGGGGCAATCACATTAAATGACTTCAAGGTGACAGAGAACGCAGTGGCAGAGCAGGGACTGAACTAAAACCTCCTGTATCTCCACACAGTACCTTTAACCCAAGCCCATCCTTCCTGTCTAGGATAATGAGCATATGCACCAGGCTGGTATATTTTTATAACCTATGCTGGCCTTGCAACATGAAGATAAAAAAAAATACAACAACATCTATGAGCTGGCCTAGCTTTCCATACAAAGGATGCCACAAATACCTTTCATGCCAAATCCAATACATGGCATATGTACCAAGTTCCCAGGGAAGCTGCAGCGAGCATGGCTCAAAGAGCTAGCATTTATGGACTGAACATATAATTTCTGTGTTTGCATGTTTCAAGGACACAATTTTAATAGATAATTGAAATTCTGAAATGACCTCTAGATTAGGCACGTGGGACGAACTTCCTCCCCTGACCCAGCGAGGCTTCACGCTTTGCTGCATAGTTAAACAGGTCCAGACCGTCTGTCAGCACCAGCGGTACGGAACAGCATAAATTTGCCATCAAAGTGGGGGGTTTGGCATTCGGTGTTCTCAGTCTGTCTCACAAGACTCAATACGTGCAATTGCCTCCTTTTAGTAAAGCAGTGTTCTCCTACAATTAAACCTAAACAGCACAGCCAAGGTGCATTCAGACACGCAAAGCAAGCCACAGCACAGCTGGAAATCCACAGATGACACCAGTGGGGCCTCACACTGATACCAGAAGGTTCATTCATACCTCCAGGCAACAGCTCTACCCTTCACACCAGAAGAGCAGCCCAGACACTTGGTGGCTGCTGGCATAAGAAAAGGAGATGGCTTCTCAGCACAGGAACCACCACGTCTTCCTGAACCAGAGACCACTTTTCCTGTAGCTACTCTATCTAGCCTAAAGGGACAGTCCTTGTAAAGAAAGTAGGCGTGAATTTTTAAAAGCTTTGGCTCTGATGTGGTAACACAGATCTGGCCAAAGCTTTATTCTGTGTTTCATCAGCGCTTTAATCCCAGATCAACTGGCACCGCCACTGAAAAAACGTGCCCTGCCCTCCTTATGTTCCCAGCTGCTCGTTCCCACCTCCACACCATGCTCTGCCTTGCACTAGCACAAGCTGTCCATTTTAATCCAGATCTGCTGCCCTATTAAGCACACGTCCGCCCAAGCATTTGTGCCAGCCCAACGGAGGAGGAAGGGGAAGGGTGGGACAAGATCTTGCAGGGTGCTACCACCTTATCTTGAATGGAGACTCTCATCAAACTACTGCTTCAGCAAAATAACAATGGTGCACTTCTGCAGTGCCTTTGAAGAATGGTTAAAAACCTGCAAGAGAAGTAACCGGCTTCACATCAGCCCAAAGTTGGACATGTCTTCTCCACAGAGACATGCTGGAGGCAGGGAAGGATGGTATGACATGATCGTACAACCACAGCGTAGAAGAATGCAGGCTTAACCCAGGATGAAGATCCAGGGCGCCTGCTCAAGTCACAATATTCACTTGCTTCAACACATCTAGACCAGGACTCTTCTTCAATATCGTGCTTAAAGAGCCTCACACCTCTTATTATGTCAAATCCCACTGTATTTCAAAAGAAAACAGGTTCTAGAACAGCCTGACAACATAGCCCACGACCTCCTATGTGCACTTTACACCAACAAACAGTTAGGGCAGAGTTTGGGGAGAATACCCTCACCCTGTGAAAAGGACAGTAACAGAGCATACAAGAGGCAAAACAGGAGGTGGCTAGACACTATGTAGCCACGGGAGAAAAACATTTCGGTTGACTTGTGCCTGGAAAAACACTTGGTGTTCAGGCTTCTTAACGAGCCCACAGCCAGAATAATTAACAATGGATGGCAGTGAGACCTGAAAGCCAGAAATGGAGGGAAGGAAGTTAACGACCTGGCCACGCGAGCAGCCTGCTACTTTTGCACACTGGGATCTGCGCGCTGCCTTTTCATTTTAGGCAGATGCTATGCGAGCCAGCAGCAATGGGAAATCAGACAGGCTAAGACTATCCTTTCATCTGATGCACTGTTAAGAAATCAAAGTTAAAGTACTTTCCATTAACGGCCTAAATCACTCCAAGTTTACCACTGTACTGCCATACGGATTATCAAAGCCTCACCTTTTTTTCCACTGGAAGGACAAGATCAGATAGAATACTGCTGCTTTCTAAAACCAGGCATATCATTTAGCCCCTGTTTCAAGTGACTTGAAGAACAAATGGACTTTGCAGTCTCCAAGGGCTGTGTTTTCCCAGTAGCCTTGTCACCATCACTTTTAAGGACCCAGCCTTCAAATATGTGAAATGCAAGGTAAAACCCGGGGTGCAAGCCCGAAGGAAAACACAGCATGGCAACTGTGCATGAATGAATAGGGGGTCCGTTTGGAAATGTGAGCAGGGGGCAGGCTGAGCACTGGGGAAAGGCAGGCATGAGAAAATTTCGCCCTGCTTCACCCAGCCTAAAACAAAGGCTGCATTGGAGAGTGCATTGTTAACTGTTCATTTGTTAACTGTTCATTTGTTAACTGTTCATTTGTCCACAGATGGCATTTCAGCACCCACTCCTGCAGCACCATGAACCCTACCAATACGCAAAGCATGAGTGGGAAATTCAGGAGTTAAATAGTTGAGCGAAAACAGCTAGGATATCAGTAAGAAATTAAAGATGATCTGCAAAACCTGGGCAAATAATACAGTCCTTGGTCACAGGATCACGTTACTGCTGTGCTTGCACACTGGGTTAGGAAACTGCATGTCCAGACTCTGCACATGGTACATGGACATTCTTTAACTCATTTTTGTACAGAATGATAAAATTATTTAACACTGGGAAAACAGAATTCCTTCAGTTATTAGCATCTTCTGGGAATTTCTGCTTCTGTTTTACTGTGTTGCTAGCAGATAGAACATCTTCAGACATCCAGGCTCTATAGCTAGCACTTGGGAACAGCAAAGGAAGAGCCTGTCCCCAGAGGGAACGTCCAAGCTGGTGTGGTGGGACAGGACCTCAGGAGACGGTCAAAGGTGAGCAGGTTGGGCAGCACAGACATCACAACTAAGTTCAGCCTAAAGACATGCAACTATGTGCCACATGAGAGCAAGCTGCTATGGTATCTGCCTGCCATAGGACACCATTCTAGATGTGGGGCTTGGTAAAGGACACAATCATTTGCAGGTTTGGTGGGTTTTTTTCATTTGCAGGTTTGGTGGGTTTTTTTCCTTTTAGCCAGCTCACCTTTCTAGTTCTAACTGCCCACTAACTGCACTAGCACAGGACAAGCATGGTTTGAGAAACAGCTCAACTTGCAGTGAAGGAAAACATTTGGTGTACACAGGGTCTCACAAGAAGGTCCTGTCTGTTGACTTACTCATTTCTTAATCATTATGTGTAGAAAAATGAAGTCCAGGCACCCAGTAAACAACACTTCCTCCTCAATTTTCTCAGCTATTAGGAACTTAACAAGAAGAGTCAGAGATTGAAAGGCAAAGAGATTGAACTATCAAATCAAGATAGTCACTCCAAAGCAGGTTTCAGGCGTGCTGATGGAATAAATTAATGGAAGTGCTGGAATTGTCCCTCTATTGTATAACACCTGTTCATCAGCCACACAGTCATGCGGTGACGTGTTTGTGCCATCCAAACAAACGCATCCTCATCTTGCAAGGAACTGTGTTCACTTGTCTCTTATCAGCCATCAGAAGAGGTGTGGCTGACACACCACGTAGCATTTGAATTATCTAAGAATCTAATTATTTTTTCCACTCTCTGTCAGCCAAATCTTGGGAAAAACCTAGAGAAATAAAATAGGTCAGGGCACTTCATGCCAATAAACGGCGTCACAGCCCAAGAGGAGAGTCAAGGACAAGAAAATCCCCAAGAACTTTCCCAAACAAAATTCACTGATAAGTCCTGCATAACCTGAAGAACATTCGTCTCATGAATTTCAGATGGTCAGGTTACCTCTGCTAAGGAAACACCACAACAAGATCAAGAAACAGTGCAGAAGGTCTGATTCACATGAGAGGCTTTCTCAGCTGTTATTTTTCCACTTGTCAGAGGCTTCAGCAGAGAGTCCAACGTCAAAGTCTGAAAGCCCAAAATTAAAATGGAAAAACACAGCAGTTCTGGTCAGCCCAGAGTTCTCTCTAAGCTAGTACCACATCTCCAGCAACACCCAGCAGGAAATGCTCAGGGTAAGCGCACAAGTAAAAAACTCTCCCTTGCACACTCCCCCAGCAACCCACAGCTTAGGGGCTTTCAGAGCCAAGGACCGCAGCTGTATCTTTGCAATTAATGGTCCCAAATAGATCCACCTAGTACAAACTGTCATTCGAAACCAATTGCCCATTTGGCCCTACATTACAACTCCTGGCAGTAAGTTTGGTAACATCACTGTACATTGTGTGAAAACATACTTCCCCCTGTTTAAAAATGCCAGATGCCTCCACCTGATCCTCCCAGCTCCCATACAACAAGAAACAACCCTTCTCAATTCAGCTTCTCCCTGCCTCTCACGACATTCTACAGCAAATTTGGATGATTTCCACAGGAGTCTGCAACGGGCCCAGCTGCTTGCAGTTGCTGCCACAGCAAACCCCGCCCCCCTGACTTCTTAATTCCTTTGCTCTCAATCCCACCCCACTTCCCCGGACCCTGTTTTCCTTCCTCCACCAACCTCCAGTCCCACAGCTTACAGTAGGAGTATAGACATATAGACACCACCCCTCTGTTAGGTTCAAACAGCACCCTATCTACATAGGCGTGGAGAGCCATCCCATGTCAAAGCTCGCATCTTGCGGCAGTGCTGAGTATCTTTAAATATCTCTGTGCCTGGCTGTGAAGGTGGATGGACTGAGAGCAGCATACTCTGGGAGCTCTGGCAGAAATCAAGACAGAAGCTCCAACCCTGAAGTGCAGGGCTGCTCACTTGGACTCTTGTCTCCACCAGCATGTGTCTAGAAAAACCTGCAGGTGACCAGTTTGTTGGAGCTTTCAAGACTATCATAAAAAGTTTTCTCAGAAAAGCCACAGGGACAAATTCTGAACAAAAAATGTCTGTTTTTTCAAGTATATGTAATTATTTTACTTCCAGAAGCATAGATACCAACCAAGCCATTCATTTTTGCAAGTAATTTGAACAGTGGGCAAGAAAAATTTTGCTAACCAGTCAAAACCGTTCAGGCTGGCTCTGTCTCTCAGGTGTTACACAGAAAGCAAACCCAAAATGGAACTTCCTCCATCCCCAAAAGTTATCATTCTAACCACCTCTACTAATTAACTCCCTTAATTCATTTCGGGTTTTTTTTCTCTTTAGAAGATGAAAATTTAAATATGCCTATGCTCACTATAATGCTCAAACTTAAACATGCTCTAAAACCAAGCCCTACTCCAGGCCAGCTGCTCAGTGTTGTTTGTACGCAAATCACTGAAGGCGCCATCTTGATGTCTTCAATCTGCGGGTTTCATACTTTCTTCACCACTGTGCCAACCACCTTCTGACAAGCTGGGTCTACCTACGTTTATTTTTTAATTGAGGTTAAGAAAGTGACAGAACTTCAGCTGTTGTTTGGTGGAGGGTTTTTTCCTCTTTTTCAACAAAAAAGGAGGCCAAGGCCCATATAGCTGAATGAGTATTTTGCATATGACAGAGTGCTCCATGGACCACTGATGGAAAAGGGACAGGGAATTAGGAAACTCGAGTCTAGACTGAAGGAAAGAAGCCGTCTCTTTCAGCAGTATTTAAGCCACCCAGTAACTGGACTAGCTGAAGTGATGGTGACATACTCTTTACCTCCTACAAACACGCAGTAGGACCGTGAGGTTCTCAGCCCAGCAAGCAGGAACGGCAAGCATGGGTGCTAGGACAGGCCAGCCTAAGCACAGGGTCACCTGCCAAGGGAACAGTGAGGGGAGTCCCAGGCAGGCAGTGCTGGGGAGAGCACAGCATCATTTTGCGGCAGCTAGAGGTACCAAGAGACTACACAAAGGCAATTCACTTCCCTCCTGTGAAGCAGGACAACGCTAGTTCTCTACCTCACAGGGAACTGGCTCTGACAACAAATGTATTAAAACATTAAGCTAATGGCGACTTCTCAGTATCTTACAAAGCAGACAGACACCTCTACTACAGGACGCAAGTTAAAACCTGTTTTTAAAGAACCTTTCCTTTCCAGGAGAACTAATAGAGTTTTGGTTTCATTTGGAACCAAGAGGCTTGTTCTGCATCTACAGTGGCTTTCCCTCTTGTCTGCAAATCCAAACCGCCACACTAAACTGGAGAAATACCCCTGACACCAGCTGATTTTCCATTGCTTCAGCCTCCGTGGCTAAAGACGGGTCTCGCCACTAAAGCATTAAATGAAAACTCAGTACAGAGGACAACGCGCACAGGACAGGAAGAGGTTCTGACTAGCACTGTATTCAAGATCCGCCAAGGCATTGTGTCTATACCTGTATAATTTTTCTAAGCCACTTCTAAAATTTCAAGGTGGTTTTCCTCACTTTAAAAAAAAACCTAGGAAATATGAAATTAGAGTGTATTGAGACACAATCATAACCATAATAGCAGAAAATAATTTTAAAGATAAATCCCAAGTACAAAACTTTGTGCCAAAGCATAGAAGAAAATCCTACCACTCGAAGGTGTGGGACCCACTATTATACACCTAAAGCCTGAGCCCGCCAAAGAGCCAAGCCAGCTTTTGGCAACAGAGAGAATATTTTCTTCTTTCAATTTAGTCAATTAGTTCATTACAATGACTGGTTTACCCAAAGTTGGAAAATGCTTTGGAGCTACAGAAACAGGAAGCTTGTTTTCTTCCTCCAGCCAACAGATAAAAATGAGAGGCGAGGGAGCAAAATCTACTAATACTGGATCAGCATGACAAGAACCAATCAGTACAATTAAAAAAAAGATATTTCATTGGCTTAATAAAAAAGCTTGTAATTTATTAAGTAATATTACCTCAAAATGCACCAGATACTTCCTTTTCATGTACAATTATCAAATTTTTTTATTTTTTTTTTAAGAACTACTTTTACTGTTCAGGGTTTTGATGGAGAAGACTGCACTTGTAGTTACACTTCACTGCAAAGCCAAGTGCACTCTACTGTAAACAGCATGTAAAATTTAAAAAAAAAAAAAAAAAATCAATCATCCAGCAATTTGTTATCTTCCAAAACAAAAACCTAACTAAATCTGTATAAGGCTATCCAATTACCTAAATAGATACTTGTGCACATTATATAGATTAGAAGAAAGAAGAATTAAATTTAGGCTAAAGGCCATATTTAGCTGCATATCAATATGTTTTAATGGCTACCCAACATTGTGAATTACTCTCTTTAGGAAAAATAACTAAAAACTACACATGCAAAACAACACTGGAGTTGATTTTGTATGCCCATTCTTCTGTCTGCAGTTTAAAAAAAAAAAAGTCACAATCAAAGCATGATGCAAGGTCTGTACAAGTGACAGCATTTCTTAACGAGTGAGACAGTTCAGCGACTGCTCAGAACATTCAAGCCAGGCAGGGAAAGCAGCAACTCTCATGCCCGTGGCTGCAAGCTCCAGTTGGGACACCATTTGTCACGTATGTGAAAAAGAGCTAATGCTTCAGAAACACATTTCACATGGGTGATAATGGGAACTAGGAGACCTTTTGAAAAGCATAGTTCAACCCACATTTGGCTCCTAGAAGCAAACAATGTCTCTTCCCCATAACCAGAAAACTTCCCCTTTTTAAACACTGATCTGTAATTCCTCCT